>NC_135480.1:170866694-171196694 GCF_052094955.1 Ictidomys tridecemlineatus | reverse complement strand
CAACATCCTACTCAAAGAGAATTCTGAGATCTGTGGAATTTATTGGTTGAGAGAGCCCTAGGTTCAAACGTAAGTCCCTAGAGGTGGAAAGAGATACCAGGGGCCCAAATAGCGTTGAGATGCCAGCTGCCTGGAAGAGGAAGAATTACTGCACAAGTGATAAATCTCCAATCAGGCCAATTTCCCACAGCCTCTCGCTTCTTCTTTTTTTTTTTTTATCTTTAAACAGTTTTTCTCACAAAAGGTGTTATTTGAACTCAGAGGCGCTTGACCACTGAGCCACATCCCTAGACCCATTTATTTAGAGACAGGGTCTCCCTGAGCTGCTTAGCATCTTGCTTTTTGCTGAAGTTAACATTTAACTTGCAATCCCGCTGTCTCAGCTTCCCGAGCTGCTGGGATTTCCCATGTGGGCCACAGAGCTGGGCAAAAGTTTTTCTTAAATCCCCTTTTGGCATGTTTCACCATAATACAGCATTCACGGACTTTTGGCCTTTGTTAGGATCAGACCCATCAGGTCTTTTCCACCTGTCAAGCTCCCGTTTAACTATATTGCTTGTGTCTTTTATCTTTCTTTCTTTTCTTTTTCTTAAAATATTTTTTAAGTTGTCAATGGTCCTTTATTTTATTTATTTATATATGGTGCTGAGAATTGAACCCAGGGCCTCACACATGCTAGGCAAGCACTCTACTACTAAGACACAACCCCAGCCCTGTATTTCTTCATACTATTTTTTCAGCTCTTTATTTCCAGCTGATCCACAACTCTGTAAGGTACTGATAATCTCCCTGTTTAGGTCGTGGTGAGAGCCATGCTTGAAAATAATCTGTTATTACATGGGCCTTTAGAGTATATTCCTTATGCAAACTCAAGCAATTCACCAGTAGGCTTTGATGAAAGTGGCAGATGATGCCATGTAGCGGGGCTGGAGTAAGATCATAAAGATCTTGCAGGAAAGCACCATGGCAAAGACATGGCACTTAATCTTATCTGTTATGAATAGCTATTGGAAATAAAAGTAGAACCACCAGGAGGTAGATTTTCAGAACTGTTGAAAGCATAATTTTGTTTTTAGTATAGAAATTAAACAAGAGCAGGAGAAAGACTGAAAGGAAATATCTTGGGGGCCAGTTTTAGCAACTGGAGTTGATGTGATGAGGATTAAAACCAAGAACTGTCACTGTGAATATAAACAAGTAGAGAAGAAAAGTGCAGGGCTTGGTAACTGATCACAGATTTGCTACTTACTGAAAAACAGTGTGGAAAGAACAGCTTTGGGGGGTTGAATGATTAATTGGTAGTAGTTGCTTGTGAGACTGCAGTATGATACTCCAGGAGGCAATTCAACTCATTGATCTGAAACTCAGGACACATTTGGGTTGGAAATAGAGACGTGGTTGCCACCAGCAGAAGATGACAATTACAGTCATTGAATTTTTTTGTGACAGTTAGTTATATACAATACTGAATGAACCCAGGTGGCTCTACTATTCTAGCTTTTGCTATCTTCTTCTAGCAACTAACTAATTGATGCATTCAATTATAAAATATTAAGTAAAATTGAAAAAGTTAATCTGTATCTGCTTAAAGAAAGGCAAGTTAACTAGATTCTGGTGATTCATAAATACATCTTAGTTATGAAGTAACATAATAGATATTCTCCCCTGTTCATGAATTTCAGTTGTCAGACAGGAAAGACGTTAGAGATAGAATTGCTCAGCCTATTCTCCTAGATTCAGTAAAGTCCATGAAAATTGTGGTGATCAAATGAACATATGCATGAGAAGAGCATTTCCCTAAGAAAGATCTTTTTATTTTCCCAGGAGATATGACTTATGTGAAGGAGTAAGATTATGATTCCTAATAAGTAGTTATAGACAAGAGGAACTTGGTAATCCATGGTCAGGATTTTCAGTAATTATTCAGTTGCATATTTATTCTACTCCAAAGAAAAATTTTAAATCAGTCAAGATTTGAGGGATATAGGAATTCCTCTAGAATAAAAATTCTTAGCACATGACTGGATATATAACCTTTGTACAGCAGTTTCACATACCTTCTACTCCAGTGGATATAAACCATAAGAATTTGTTGTATGAGTCTACCCTTATTTATTTCTTTGTCACAACTTAGAATGATATGTGTTTCAAGTACAATAACATTAAACATATATAGGCATGATGCTACATACATTACATGCATAGTCTTTTATTTAATTGTTATCAAAATCTCATGAGTTAATTAGCAATTTCATTCTGATTTTATGGTTGACAGCACTAAGACTTAGAGACATTGTTATCAGGATTCAGTATTTTCAAGTTGTCATTTCTCTCATCTTGATCTATAGATTCTAAGCAATCAAACCAAAGTTCCCCCAAGTTATCTTGTAAATCTCAAGGAAATTGTTCTAAAGTTTATATGGATAGGCAAAAGACCCAATATAGCTAGCACAATGTTGAAGGAGAAGAGCAAAGTTGTAGGACTGAACCACCCAAATTCAAGAATTACTATAGAGCTGCAGTAATCAAGACAGTGTGGTATTGGTGAAAAAAATAGACAAATAGCTTGATGGGACAGACTAGAGAACCTAGACACAGACCCAAATAAACATACTCAACTGATCTTTGAGGAAGAACAAAGGCAACACTGGAATATCTGGGCAGCCACATGAAAAGCAAGCACAAAAACAAGATCAACCAACATCTCCTAATGGGTCATAGACCTAAATGTAAAATGAAAAACTGTAGAACTCCTAGAAGATAAATAGGAGAAAACCTCTATGACCTTAGGGATGGTGGTGAGGTTTTGAATGAAGCATCAAAACCACAATCCATGAAATGGACCTCTGGAATGGACTTCAGAAGCAGAACTCTTAAATACTACACTTTTATTTGTATAATATAAAAGTTAGTGCATAGTCTTCTGATGAATAAGAGTGTCATCACTATGATTGTTACACTGCTCTTGCTTGACAGCAATATTTATCATAACTAACTTTTAGTTTCTGATGAGTTGCAAAATAAAATCACCATCTGCCAAATTTTATATTGGATATGTTAATCTATGACATTGTAAATAGTATTGTGGTTTCAAAATTTTATTTCAATGCAAAATCATAATTATCTTTTCTTTTATCTCATCTTGAAACTGAAAAGTGGTTTTATTGTCTTATATAATTACTCTCCATATCAGGTATGTTCTCTTGAACACAATAGAAAGCTTTAACTTGGATGTATCTGTCTTTTCATTTTCTGTTGTTTACTTGGTTTTAGGTCCTGTGGATGAAGAAAGCTCTCCTTGCTCTGTCACACTACACCCTGCTTTCCCTTAGATCACATTTGACATCCTGTCTGCAAATTCCTAGTGCTGATTTAAAATGCAATTTTCTGGGCTCCATATTACATTGCCAAATCAGAGTCTATAGGGGTGAGCCCTATGAATCTGCAATTTTATCAAGTATTCTAAGTCTTAGGCATACTGTGCTTTGACATCCATAGCTATAGGGAGGTTTAATTGAACATAATTTTCTACATGTTTTACCCAGCTGCTAATCTTTAACTATATGATGAAAATTACATAAAATGTTTTTATTTCCTTTGGAATTACAAAAATATGTTATCACTCCACATGCTTTACAATTTTTGTAAGATATTTTTGGTAGCACATAATTAGTATATTAGTATAATCATACATTGGAAACTCCAGTGTGAAAAGATACATTTTATTTAACAAATGAGTCAGTGTTAGAATTCACAAACATAAATTAACACTTTAAATAAGAATCATAGCAATGAGCACAGATGATAAAAGTTATATATGGATAAGGGATTAAAAAGTCATCAACCATTTCTCACATATCATCAGAAAAAGGTTACAGGTTTTCAATAATATTATTATTTCATGGCTAGCTCAACCCAATGGGGAAAATGTTATTAAAATCATATAAACCAAAGTTTGTCAATTCCTTAGAAGAAAGCATATTAAAATAGTCAATATTGCCATTTTCAATTCAAAAGGTCATGTGAAATAAATGGTAAGTAGAATGAATATAAAATACATATTGATTTTATATACTGCATAGTTAAGGAAATGGAAAGAGTATGAAGATAAGAAGGAGAAACCCCAGAGGCAGGAAATAACAAGGCAAAGATAGATTTCTGTCTTATCACTCAGTGGAAATAAATTGAAGGGACATAGGAAGCACTTTTTGGAGGCTGCTAGTTGTCACATGCTATCTATTTCCTCCTTGAGTTTGAGCAGCCGTCTTGGGGAACTATTGAGTTGTTAACTGAATGACAACACTTCTATCCTCTCTTTGGTTAAAACATTGTCATGTTGAGACAACATTTGGGCCAATATGATGTTAGGAAACCATAGCAGATGGTTGATGGGGTCTCACGGAGCTCCACTTATCCTTACCCTCCTTCTTCACCCTGCAGCCTGGGATTTGGATGTGGTGGGGAGCTCCCGAAGTCCTTTTGAACATGAAGTACACCTCAGTGCAGGCACCAGGCGAGGATGTGGCAACGGGAAAGATTTCCATTATCCTGATGATGCCTGTACCAGGCTGGACTGGGATTTTTATAGCCTGAGAATTTAACAAAAGATGGAAGCCATCCTGCAGATTTGCTCAGGAAAGGATTTCTGCCTTGCAGCGAGTCTAGGCAGAGATTGGAGAAAGGGTGGCACTCTAGAGTTTCTGTTAATTCTATTTATTTAAAATCATTCATTATATTATGAGTCAATATCTTTCATTTCCTCAACAATCCATTGATGACTCACATTCAATGCACAATGGTCTGAGGAGCCTACAAAATTCATTCCTGCTTATTACAGTTTCCTAAAACAACTGCTTTTTAATATACCCCTTTTAATCCAGCTATCATTTCTTACATTCTGAATGTCTATTTCTGAAGAACAACAACAAAAAGCATCAAGAAAAGACCCTGAAGGAATGAACCAAATTCTCAGTCTTAATAGCTTTAACAGTATGTACATTTTTAATGAATCATGTCAATTTCTTTATTGGTCATGATGATTGATCACAATGACCTGTATTTGGCAAAAAAAATATCTCACTGGACACTTTTTTTTTTTTGGTACCAGGGATTAAACCCAGGGGGTGATTTAGCCACAAAGGCACATCCTCAGCCTTTTTTATGTTTTATTTTGAGAGAGGGTCTTGTTAAGTTGCTTAGGGCCTCACTAAGTTGGTGAGGCTGGCTTTGAATTTGTAATCCTCCTGTCTCAGCCTCCCCAGTCACTGGGATTACAGGCATGCACCACCATGCCCAGTTCTACTGGAAACTTTTGAAGACTATATCTATTTTCTTCTTGTCAACCGCTACAATACTGAATCAGTAGTGGTGGTCTTAAGTTCAGATTGGCAATCATAAATTTATAAACCCAGTATGTTTACTCAGAATCAAGTTTGCATAGTTTTAAAGTGTTGCAGAATATTCATTGATACAGTGTTCATGGCAATACATGATACTGAGGTACTGCTTCAAATGTGCCAGAACAACTCCAACCTCCACAGGAACAGGAGGAACAGGAGAAAAGGCCAAGTACACACAGGCCAACTTCTCTCAAGGAATTCCACAGTTCTTGGAAGATTTTAGCATTTTCTTTTTGCTGCTGAGGATTGAACCCACAGCCTTACACAGTCTAAGCACAAGCTCTACTACTCTGCTACACCCCTAGTCCTAGACTTCAGCTTTTAAACCCAACTAGTAACTTGACTGTGTCATTAATAATCATTTTTAGGGCAACAACTTGTCATAAGTATGGATTACTCATTCAATAAAAATCTCAGAAATGACATAAAGTTTCTTTTTATGGTCTTTTTTTTAATCTTGTATATACTTCTTATTTATTGTTGCAAAAAAGGAATTCAACTATCAGTTGTCTCCAAGACTAGAGGGAAATGCTACAGAACCAGCTATTAATTATTTTATTCTGGTCACTTCCACCATTGCAGTGTTTTGTTTTTGTTTTTGTTTCTCTGAATAATTTGGGGTGGACTTAAATTATAAAATGATGTTTTACTTCTGATATACCCATTAATTTTCCCAAGTGTGCTAATTTGATTACTTGGTGATCTAATTAAAGAAGTAAGAGACAAATATTTTATCTCTGTAGCCTTAATAGTAAAGTATTTATTAGATAATATAACTGGAAATCAATTCTTACAAACTAGAAAAAATATTAAAAGATGCCAGGTGTAGTAGAACTTACCTATAATCCCAGAGGCTTGGGAGGCTGAGATGGGAGGATCTCAAGTTGGAGAGGCCCTCACTAACTTAGTGGGACTCTGTTGCAAAATAAAAAAAAAAAGTGCTGGGGATATAGTTTAGTGATAAATTGCCCCTGGGTTGAATCCAAAGTAAAAAACAAAAACCAAAAAGGGTCATACAAAAAATTGGTACAAGTTTATAATATACCCACACTAGAAATATAATTATTACTTAATTTAGAATCAAGTTCATATAGTTAACATAATTCATTGTTATAGTAATTATAATTTTTAGAATTTTAAGTTATACCAAATAGTTCCTTTATCTGCTAAATTATTTCTGAAATCTAAAACCAGACGTAATTACCAAGGTATTCCATGATGCATGAAAGATTGAACTGATGCTTTATCCTTATTATCTCCCAATACTCTCCAAAATTGTTACAATAAAAAAATAAACCCACAAGGACCAAGAGAATGGGAGAGGGTATGACTAAGACATATTTCTGGAAGAGGGAAAATAGATAACTGTGTGCAGCAGTCTGACTGCAGCAAAATAACCAGGGGGTGACAAATAACTTGTGTACTTTGATACAGCAGGAGTAGGAGCCGTTTATTGTAGGACAACAGAGCTATTTATACATTTTGCACAGCTTATCTTAATTAGCATAAACTAGATACATCAGTCAACCAATAAGGAATCTCCACACTTAATGGTTTGCTTTTGCTACTTCTCAAACCACTCCCTCTGGCATTTTGCCAGGCACCATCCAGACTTGTTTAGGAACTCTAACATTTCTCTGGCAAAATGCCAGGTGCCATCCTGACTTGTTTACAGACCTTAACAACTGTGCAGAAATTTAAAAGGCCAGAGAAATTTGAAATGCAAGAGTCGTGACTCACACTGCCTGACCAAGGGAAGGTTTGAGTACAGAAGGGAACAGGGATGGCTGCAAGCAGGGTGGAGAGGCTTTTTAAAACATTGTTTAAGATGCTCTTTGGTAGCTGAGCACATTCAGTGTAGCTGGCAAATAACTTTGCTCTGTACTAGCAATATAATGGTCACTCTGTCAACCAATGGGCAGGAATCTGGATTCCTGACAAAAAACAAGAAAATAAAAAGCCTGCATATGATAATGTTCTTAAAGATATTGGTAGTATATAGTTATTCACATATCTAATTAATATCCTCAGAAGAAATCATAAAATGTTGATCCATGACATGAAAAGATGATAAAATGAAAACTTTAAAAGTGCACATTATATACTTAAAATATGATAGCAGAAGTTAAAATTAAAAAGGAAATAAAAGTGAGATGATTGCATAGAATAGGAAAAAGGCAAAAAGATGGAAAGTGGAAGAAAAAATAGTGTTAAAAAATAATTCTACGATGTGTGATATTTTTATGATATGTATTTCAGAAAGAGACAGTTGAGAAAATCAGATGGATGTAATTGGCAAAGAGTTAAAAATATTTTTAAAGATTAAGAATAAGTGTTTACACATTGAAATGAAATGTTTACAAAAAGGCAATTCATAAAAGAACCTAGTCATTGAGCCTGAGAAATTTAGAGACTAGGTCACACAGCACATATTGGAATCAAATGGTATTGTCTCCAAAAGCCATACTGGAAGCCAGAAGACCGTGGAAAAATTGCTTCAACTTTGTTTTGAACCTAGAATTCTTTATTTCAACTAAAACAAATAGTATGAGAGCAGTTTGGAGACATTTTCAGACATAAAAATATATATAAAAAATTTGCTTCCCTTGCACCGTTGTGAAGGAAGTTGCTGAAATAGCCACTCCACCAAAATGAGATAATGGACTAAAAGAGGGAAATATTTTATGATGAAAAAGTGTTAGAACTGTACTTGCTAGGAGAGAATCTCCCAATACTGGGAACAGGAGAGCAGAAGATAATAGCTTTGCAATGAGTTTGGAGAGCCAGCGTCCTAGATCTGAGCAGGTTAGGGACACTTGTAAAGAGAAAGAGCACATCTAAAAGGATATGGGATGTTCTTTAAGATAATATTAAAAAATTATGAAGGGCTTTTTGGGAACCAATCAATTATTGGTTCATTAAGATACAAAGAACAAAACGAACAAAACAACAATAATTATTACTTCAAATAAAATAAAATTTTACATAAAGGAAAATAAAATCATATTACATTCCAGCAATCAATTCTACTTGTCACATAATAATGACATTGACACCAAAAATTCTGAACACTGGCTTTCTACAAAATTATTAGATGAGAAAATGGAGAAATGCATATGTCAGAATTTGGCATGGACAAAACCAACTAAATCCACATTAGAAGATTTTGAGAACTAAAAAAAATCAAGAAATAGCAATATAGGTATTTAGAAACACATTGTTAAATTCCAAATTATAGGCTTAAAGTGTGAAAAGGGATGCCCTCTGATAAAGAGGAATGGATGGGGAGAAGAGGCAACTGTTTTTCATTAAAATGTGTTGTAGTTTTACTTGACATAGAAAACTATGATATTTTCACATATGATACTAAATAAAAATACTAAATAAAATATGTAAATACTCCTTGATAACATTTTAATTTTTGTCATTTCTTTGTTCTTCAGGGTGTTCAATATTATATGATACAACCTAACATAGCTTTGTACAGAAATGAAGGAGCAAGGAAGCAGGAGACATGGAAAGATAGGAGAAGATAAATACATTTTTTATACTTTCTAGCTTACCCTTGTCCTATTTAGGGCATTTATTTTCTAGTGGCAAAAAGATCAAACATAATCAACTAAACTAAAAATATCAATCCATTTTATTTGAATAAAGTATAAAGTTATGTAAGAATCAAAACCTCTCCCAAAACTTGATTATATGTATAATAATATCATTTGATAATATGCTTTTATTTTATTTGTTATTGCATATGATAAGACCATCTTTTATTTGACATTGTACACAGTAAAAAGTGATCCAAAGCAGTACTCTAGTATTTACAGAAACTTCAAATTATTCTGTACTATATAAGAATGACCTACTTAAGTTTATCAGGAATTAGCTTTTTAAATCCTGCATAATCTCCTGTTCCTGCCCCCTTCCTTTGGCAATCAATTTAATACTATTTCAAACCATGATAGAAAAACCTGTATAACAGGTATTTTTTTTCAAAGGTTGCCTCCAAGAACTGGTTTAAAAGTTAAAAGTCTTTTTAAGGACTCTTTCTTTCTGATATGATTGAGTGAAGAGATTAATCAAGTCATACTAACTTGCAAAAACAGAACTTTTATAGTTTAGTTTTATAAAACAGAAAACATCTGATTTTTAGTAAAGGCTTCCATTCTATTTCTATCTCTGATTCTCTACAACAAACATATACACGCATACATGCCAATGCCAATAAATGTAGAGTAGTATATCTAAAATCTGTTTATCATCTATCATTCTGTAAGCATTATCTTTCTAACTGTATATAATTACTTGTGCAGGGATATGTTGAATTGACATGGTAATGGATATTGTAAAAGCTGGTTATGGTACAATGTTTGTATTTTTTATTTTTCACAAAATTCTGAGTTAAATATTAATTACATATGTAGCATGTTGCATAAAAGTCTTAAGATCATTTCCCAAAGCAAACTAAGTATAGTTTAATTTAATATTTCTCAAAGAAATACTATATAAGGATCCTTGGGGTATTTATAAAAAATTGGAAATTACTGGGTCAATAGCTACAAATTTATCATCTCTGGAAATAGAACATAGTGTACACACTTTGAAATGCTTACTTCTTTGTGAAAGAGTCTGTCTGTGGTCTTTTATTTGTTATACACATCTCAGTATGAGATTGGATATTATTAACATTAGCATTAGAACCAGCATCAAAAAAGCTTTGGCTCAAAATAATATATTATGTGAAAGAGTATGAAAATTTAAAAATAACAACAAAGCAAATTAAGATTAAATTACTGACACCCCTATGTTGTTCTATGTCCTAGCTACAGGAGAATCTCCTGGAGTTTCAATTTAATTTTAAATTTATAATAAAATAATGCTCAACCACTGAGCCTTTTTAATTTTTTATTTTGAGGCAGGGTCTCACTAAGTTACTTAGAGTTTTACTAAGTTGCTGAGGCTGGCCTTGAACTTACCAATCCTCCTACCTCAGTCCCCTAAGCTGCTGGAGGTTTTTATTTTAAGTATATATTCAGAATACTATCCATAACTATAATATCATAATTTTTAGAATGGGTTCTAATAGGCAATGGTAGTATTTGAAATGTTGCAAACCAGTTAATTGTTATCATGGTTTGTGTGTTGCTGCAACATAGACCACATGTGTAATGGCTGAGGATACAGCTTTCCTAGAGATACAAATTAAAATTCAGGGACTCACAGAAACCATGAGGAAAAATTGTTGTTTTAATGCACCACTGAGCTTTGAACTCTTGCCTCTTTGGTAGAAACAGAAACACACCCTTTAGACTTACAAGTTTTTTTCATACTCCAATTCACTTTTAGAACAATAACTGGAATCATTTATATTATGTTATAATAAATGGAATAATTTATAACAATAAACTTTTAGAACAATAAATGAATGTCTAAGGGGAAACAGAGTTCAAAGGTGTTTTTGAAGATGAGATATTAAGTTACACATGTTGTGAGAAGGCCAGTGGAGCTTCAGACACAGAGGTCTGGATTTAACTCCCAGAGAGCTCAAAGAAAAAAAAAGTCGTATCAAAGATGAATTTTTTTAAACAGCAGGACCCCAAATGCTAATAATGATTATCTTGTGAGTTAAAGAGAAAATTTAAAAAAGTATTCTTTGTAGCATTCTTTCATTTTTCAATAAAGATAATGTATTATGTTATTTTGCTTTTGTCTGCTGTGACCAAAATACCTGAGAAGAACAACTTAGATGAGGGAAATTTTACTTTGGCTACGTTTCAGTTGGTTCAGTCCATGGTTGGCCAACTCCATAGTTCTGACCCCTAAATGAAGTGGAATAACATGGGGAAGGGTATGGTAAAGGAGTATTACTCATGGCAGCCAGGAAGCAGAGAGAGTAAGGGGAAGGGACTGCACAGAAGATGCACCCTCCCAGGGCAGTCCACCAGTGATCTACCTCCTCCAGCCATGCCCCATCTAGAACGAACTAATCAGTTCCAGTTCTCACAATGAAATAATTTTACTTATGAATATTTCCACATTAGCACAGGAGTGTATGGGGATATCTCATATCAAAATTTTAACAATTATTGAATTCATGAACAAAACTAAACATAATTTTATCATGCTTCTTTCAATGGAAAACAAGTTCATTTGCAAAGTTGCAATGCCAAGTGAGGGTATGATTACTCATACTGACTCCATGCTCTGAATCAGTTTTTGAAAGTTCCTTCTTCACATTAGGAAGTCCTTTTAAGATAGTCATCAATTTGGGGGTTTGGATTTTGAAGATTGAGTGTAAATCAATCCTTTCTTTCTTTCTTTCTTTCTTTCTTTCTTTCTTTCTTTCTTTCTTTCTTTCTTTCTTTCTTTCTTTATTTCTTTCTTTCTTTCTTTTATTTTCTTTCTCTCTCTCTCTCTCTCTCTCTCTCTCTCTCTCTCTCTCTCTCTCTTTCTTTCTTCTTTTTTTCTTTCATTCTGGGAATTGAACCTAGGACTTGTGCATGCAAACCAAGCACACTACCAACTGAGCTATATCCCTAGCCCTTGAGTGTATATCTAGAAATACAGACTGATCTGGAAACATAGTAGACTATGTTAGAGAATCTGTTTTATTAAACTTACCCACAGTGTTTCTCTAGGAGAAGATGAGAAAATAATGATTCAGGTCATTATGTGATAGATGAAATATCTAAATAAAGTTAGGATATTCCATTAGTATCTTCTATGAGATTCCCAGAAAGACCAAATAATTTTTAGTTAAGTCCAAAAGATACTCTATAGACTTAGGTGAATGTAAACCTGGGATTGATAATTCTATATGGAAATATGTTAGATGTTGATACAGTTAAGTACATGTTTAGATTTCCTGTGGTATCCCTCCTACAGCTTCCAGGGATTTCAAAAAATGGATATAAGTATGGAAGATGGCCAAGAAAAACTTTTTTGTTTTGTTTTTGTTATTGTTGTTGTTTTTATAAGGAGCAGGCTTATTGGATAATGGTAAACATTTTTGGAGAACTTTGATGGGTGATGTTCTGATTTTGACAACTTTTCAGGTATTACTATAAAAATGAACATTTGTTTGGACATTTGGGTTTGAAGGCTTTATTGTGAAAACAGTATTTCATTTTAAGAGGTACAGTTATCTTTAATTCCTCCTCTGAATCACACATGGGTGAAAGAACACAAATTTTTTGCTTGACCGCTCTGAAGTTTTACACTCTTGTTTATTAGAACAAAAAGAATCTGAAAAGCCTTGAGAACTTACTAACTAAAATTATTAATGTGATTGATACAGGAAATGTCTAAGGAAAAGTAGAACTGGAAGTATGAGAGATAGCAGTTGCTTGGATATCTACAAGTCTATGACCTGACTGGTCACTAAACCTTATGAGACTCAAATAAAAGAACATGCTCCCATGTCCCAGGAGCTGTAGAAACCAAGTAGAACATTTTTGTATCTCTAAGGTTTGGTGGAAAATTTCACTTCTACTAATCTTATGATTTCCTGCTCTCTTTATCTACTGTATTATAATGAAATTCACTAAAAGTTAAAGAGGCCTGAGCTGTTTCTACTTCCTAGTTACTATTACCTATATGTGGGGCTATGAGTTTGCATCCAAGCATTTACTTTCCTATCTGTATCACTAAAAGAAATTCCTACTGACTTGCTGCTTTCAGTTTTGTCTCACTATATCCGAATCTCAATATAAGAGCAAGAGAGAGTCCTTTAAAAGATACAGCTAATCAATCATTCTTTTAAAAATTTTTCAGCGACTCTTCTGCACATTCAAAATCAAAGCTACGTTCCTTCAGTGGTCTACAGGATACTACACAACTTGGACTCTACAATTTCTGTCTCATCTTTGGTAAATTTTCTGCTCTTCCTCTTAGTCATTCTATTCTATGGGAAGACACTAGCCTTTTTCTTGTTCTTAAACAATTTGTGCTTTCTCAAGCCCTACATTTGTTTCTTCTTTTACCTGGGTCATTCCTCTCCAAGATAAACAAAGTCTCACTTCCCTATGGCCTTCAAACTTTCTGTAGATATCAGTGAGATATATTTATATAAAATCTACCCCTTGACCTGCGTATTTCAAATTGTTACCTCTCTAGTCCATATATTCTCTTGATTTATTTTGTTCATGAAAATTTTCATTTTCTATCTAATAAAATACATGGATCTTTGTGAAGTTCTTCTCCATCACTAGAATGCAAACTTGTGTTGGTGACATTTTTATTGTCTTTTAGTTGTTGTTATTTAGTCCTTGATCCCCAATTCCTAGACTTTGTGTGATGTATGCTCTGGGACCCAAACTCTATACTTGGAGTTTAATGCTCTGCCAATACCATTTTGATAATCTTCATGATTTTCTCCTAGACTTTTTATTTTTCTAAGAGAAATCCAATTAGGCAATGAAGCATTGCCTGAGCCTGAGGCTCATGGTGCCCTGCAGGCCCAGCATCTAAGGGCATATATCATGTTAATGGCAGTTCCTGCTTTGACATGTAGCAATGTTTGGTGGGGCTAGGCCTCTTGCCCACCCCATCAGATCACAAAGGTGATAAAATCTTGCAGACTCTATTTCTAAATATCTCCTTTATATAACCATCAACTCCTCTCTCCTAATTCTTCTGAATGCTAAGAACTAGTCATCTTTTCTCTGGATTCTGCAGTATGCTAGTGGGTTTCTGTCCCATTCTCTTTCCCTTTTCCAATCATCACAAAATCCAGGGTTAGGATCTCTTTCTCTTAGGAAGCTCTGTAGCTCTCTGTGAGTCTCAAAGTGTTCTCATATGCTCTTGCTTTTACATGTATTATGTAACACACTTCTTTATGTGGAAACAATAATATACAAGTTTATATTTAAATAAAAGAGGTTATGGGTTTGAAATAAACCTCAGTGTCTTAACTTCATGCTTTCAAAGGAATGTCAGTTTTGAGGAAATATGCTTATATTTTTAAGTAATTACTCAAATACTGTACTTATAAATTACAAGTGATACAATTAGTGTTTCTATCTGGCTATTACAGAAGCATAATTTCTTAAAGTTATTATATCAATGCCAGTTTTTTTTTCTTAAGAATTAAATAAAAATGGTCACTTAAGCGATGAATAACCCAGTGTCATGGCATGCATTGTGGAGTACCAGGTCTGCTAAAGAAATGTAAGGTCTGAATAATGGAGAAGTAGCTACTTTCATGAATAGGGGAAAGATAATTTTTTTTTCTGAAGGAGGATAAAAGAATTATAAGAACTCAAGTGCATTCAATAAGAATCCTTCAGCCATCTTCTTGTTTTGCTCTTAAATCACCCCCAAGTTAAAAAGAGGGCAGTTGAGCCTACCCAACAGGTATGTTTTAAAGAAACTAAAGATATGTTAAAAACAAAACAAACAAACAAACAAAAAGCTCCTGTAGGCAGTATGCAGCCTAATTGTGACAAGAGGCTGCTTAAATAAAGGAAAATTATGAAAAATATTCTACTGCAGGCCAGACTGGTGGAAAATTTGATACATAATTAAAAAGCATTGCCAAAGTAAAAAGTATAAGAAAAAATAGGGAAAATATATTAGATATGCAAGAAGAGGAAGATTATGATGCAGGCTAAGTTGGTTTGAGGGTATTATTTTTCCTGTTGATAAATAATTTTACTCTCTTGAAGAAAAGTGAAATAGGGAAGTGTAAGTATATGTAGAATACCAATATTTAACATGCTACTGAATATATCTTTAAATGCTTCTGGCCTATTGCCATATTAAATATTCATTTACTTGGTAGAGTGTAGGTATTAGAAATGACATGGTCAGTTAAAAAATATCCTCTGGGTTAAAAACACAAGTTGCTTATATGTTGAGGTTTTTCTTGTTGTTAGTGTTGTTGTTGTTTAGTTTTAGTTGTCTTGGAAGCAATGTTAGCAATTCTTGCCATTTTGTTACCTGAATACCACTGTGTAATTTTAAAAAATATATGTGGTGCTTATGTTGATGATCTGAATTATTTAAGTATATACAATTTTATGTAAAATAATAAAATTTGACTAAAAATTGTACCAAAAAAATGGAAAACAGGAATGAAAATGATAGTAGTACACAGGGAGCTTGTAGACCAGCTTCTGACTCAGGCTCCCTTTCATCATGGCTCTGGGAAATTGCTTAATCTGTCTGAGTCACAGATTATTACTTTCAAAATAGGGCAAATACTAATAACCACCTAAGAAAGTACAAATGTTCCAAAACATGCCAACTTTTAAACAGAACAGTAAGAAATCAATAAATATACTTTTTTCTTATAATTTTTGTGTACTAAAATAGTTTGTGTGCAATATAGTCTTTCTTGAAAAATTAAATGGCAGCATTAAACATCTAAAGTAATAGAAGACATGGGTATATTTTAATTTTGAGTTCAGTGGTACCTTTCCAAGCATACCACTGAAGTAAAAATAAATTGTAAAAGTTAGTATTAGCAGAAATATACAAATAATTCACATACCAAGCATCATTGTATCTCAGAAAACTCTTTGCCCCCCCCAAATAAGAAAATATAGTGAAACTAAACAGCAAAATATTCTCACATGTGTACATACATGTCCTAATAGCAGCTACTGCAACAAACATCTCTAGGGAATGCATAAGAACAGCCACAGAAATACAAATGCTAAAGTGGAAGCTGAGCCAACATCTTGGAGGAAAATGAGCTATTTCTCTACAAGTGCACGTCATCAATTCTGAAAACCATGCTATTTGCCTTAAAGATCTAAATAATTCATATTTCTTGAAAGATTTACAGTGTTATTTACTTAAAGTATTCATTTGGATTCTAGCCACTGAAGGGTCCCTGTTATTTGAATGGAGAAATAAAAATAAATATTGCTTTTTCCTTCCTCTGAAAGATTAAATATGCTTTTTCATTAAGTTAATTCTTCTAAGATCATGCAAATTGAAATGTGAAAAGGTGTCAAACTATAATATAAAAATACACAGCTTGCACAAATTGTACAGCCTCCTACCATCTTCTCACCTGCTCCCAGTTAACCTCTTTCCAATCAGTTCTGGCTTCTGCTTATCACCCCAAACTTACATTTTCATCTTATCAGGATGAAACTTTGTTTGACTAGAAAAAGTGATAATTTTAAATTATGTGTATGTTATATTTTGTAGCATTTATTTATCTTAAACTTTTAAGAAAGAATTATTCTGGCATTCCATTGAGTCCTTGTATACTTGAAAATGACTTTTAACTGTCTTGATAATTCAAAGACAGATTAAATAATTAAACTATCAGCCTAGTAACTTACTATAAAACTGTAATTATTGTGCATTTATATGCTTGGATTTAATATTATATAGAAAAATTTTCTTAACACTCTAATTCTATTCTTACTTATAGATAACCATATACATAAATGTAAATATTTAGCTTTCATGTTTATAGGATTCTTTACTTTTGAAATACCAAGAAAACAAAAAAAAAATTCAAGTAACAAAAGGCACCAATGGAAGAAATAAAGAAATAAGCTTATCCACGTGTCAGTTTCTCTTATATAGAAATTGCAAGTGTTTGTGATAAAGATTCAACTTTATTCAATTTAGGAAAAGCATCTATTACTACAACTTCCAACTATTTTCCTATTTACTTTCTTTTTCCACTATATTTATCCACATACTGAAAATGCATTGTCTAAATTTTGTATCTCTTCTTCTTAAATTAATACTCCAGTCTTTTGTTTAGAATTTATCAATATTTACTTCAATATTACTTTTTAATTTTCTATAGTATCTCTCCCCTATAATGTGCATGATATCAATTATTTTGTTATTATTTTGTTTTCTTCAGTTTCTTCTTAACACTTCAGATACATAAAAGGAGCATAGAAACAGAAAAAGTATAAGTACAGGTATAGGTATACATGAATATGGATATGAATATAGACATAATACTTTCACTTAAACTTTAGTGGAGTCCAGTGTTTTTCTACACAAGACTATAAGCAGGTGCTGTTAAGGCTAATATCTCAGTCTAATTTCTTCAATATATTTTTACTTTTTTCTTAGCCTGATGCTGTCATTTGAATATGGTTTATGTCCCTCCAATAGTTTATGTGTTGAGATCTTGTTCCTTAAGGTCACACTGTTGGGAGGCGGTAAAACATTTAGAGGTTGAGCCTGATGGAAGGTCCTTAGGTCATAAGGGTAGGTAAGGTAGTTCTTGTTTGACACCTTGGTGTTTCTCTCATGAAGCTTGATATGAAAGCACAAAGTCTTGCCTTTACCATTTTGCTCCTGGCTCAAGATAAAATCACTTGAATGCTCCCATATGTGCCCTTGCCATTGCTATCTGCACCACAAAGTGCTGCAGCCAACAGATGGCCCTTGCTATAAAGTCTGTTCTGTGGTGTTCAAATTTTTAACCTCCCAAACCATGAGTTGAGTAAATATTGTTTTCAGAGTAGCCTGTGTCAGGTGTTTTGTTACAGTGATGCAAAACTGACTAATACATCTGCTGAGTTTAATGAATTATTTTTATAGTTCAGTTCTTCATGTGAATCCTTTGCACATATTCCTGTTTGGGTTTTTTTTATTGATTCATTCTTGTTTGAGAAAAGAGATTGATCTTTAGTGAATTCTCAAAAATTTTATCCCAAGATTTTCTTCAGGAAAGTTTGCTCCTTTCTAGGACAATATTAGAGTCCTCTTTTAAGATCTTAATCTGGAGAGAGACAGCTCTCTCTCCAGATTCGATGTTATCAGTTTATCAGATCAAATTATATGTTATCGGTTTAGTGAGTCAGTGTTATATGTTGGGTTGAAGTTAAAGCCAAGTTTAACAGCTAATTATTTCTCCATTTATATTCTTCTTTGGGCTTGTTAAGAATCCTAGAGGGAAGTGAAGGGAAGGGAGGAGATGTGAGGGTAGAAAGGATGATTGAATGAATCAGACATTGGGATCTTATGTGCATTATATTACACTGATCATGTAATCTTACATCATGTACAACCAGAAGAATGAGAAGTTATACTCCATTTATGTAGGATGTGTCAAAATGCATTCTATCGTCATGTATAACTAATCAGAACAAATCACATAATTGAAACAAAGAATCCATACGTCAAAGGTCAATTCTAATAATCAATTTTATATTTAGGGGAGAGTGGAGAACTGAGAACATTGCTTCTTTGTACCTGATGTACCTGATGCTGATGTACCTGATGACATTTTAAATTATGTTTTAAAATGATCTGATGTTAGAAAATCACTATGTCTTTAAATTTCTACACTCCATAAAAGACGAGTTTCAAAAAGTGCTATAACTACGTGTGCACTTGGGCATCATTATAGAGATACTTCTAAATGAAATTTTCTGTGCCAGTCCATCATTCACAGTTCCTGTGTGAAGGGAAAATGCAGAGAGAAGCAAGTTTCACAGGGATTCTAATATTGATACTTTTTTTTTGGTAACATCAAAAAAAGTGCTAGAAAGTGATTAATGAATTATTTTCAATCATTTGTTATTTGTACTACCTCTAATATGAGCATTTAAAATTATTGAATTACAAGATTCAGAAAAATTATTTGAGCATCTAAGAAAACCCAGCTGATCAGAGTTGTCTTTCACTTTTGAAAGTCTTGGCAATACATGCTTATATATGTAAGAACTGAGAAATATGCCAGCTTTATATTATTCTTGTAAATAAACAAAGAAAAATAATTTGAAGATCTATTGCAAGGGAAAGAAAGGTGATTTAAAATTAAAGAATCAAGAATGTTCAGAACACTGTGCTACATGGAACTGTAATATCAAGAAATCTTTTCTATTATAAAATGAGACTATCTCAACCTGCATTCTTTTTCTACCCCAGTTTAAAAAAAAAAAAGTCCATTTGGTTGAATATAGTTGAAGAGAGATAAAGGAGTCAACTGAGTTGAACATACATGGAGATCATTGATGTATCAGTTGAATTTCCAAATCAATGTATGACTGATTTTTACTTGGAAGAAAAGAAAGAGTAAAAAGAGAAAAGAGTCTATAGCTGCACCTTAAGAAACCCCAATGTTTAATGTACAGAGACAAATACATGGACAGAGCAGCTTGAGAAAGAGTGGTTAGAAAAAAGGAGAATATGAGAAGTACAGGTTCCACTGAGGCTGACATAGAAGACCCTTGAGGAGAAAGGAACCAAGTGACTGGCAGCTGTACCTACAACTCCTCCAGCAGCTGCAAATCCATAGATCCCCAGCCTCCTTCAGGTGGCAGACCTGAGGCAACTGGAGGCCACTTCCTTTTCCAGAGAGATTCCAGTTTGTACTCATGGATTAAACCATATATACAGGTTCTATTTTCTTCTTGTTTTCTCTAACATCCTGTTCATCCTCTCTCCCCAGCTGCCTGTTCTGCTGACTTTAGTCCTGTACCACCCTCAGATGCAACAGGGTGATGCAGATTGCTTTACAGCTCAAAATCCTGTAATGTCTGGTTCATCCCTGCACTTCATTAGATCATTCTTTGTGGTGCTGCCTCTCTGAGTGAATGCCGTGAAATATAGCCACCAGTGTGCTACTCATGCTTGATATCCCCACTTGTCAATATCAAGTACATATCACAGTGAACATACCCATTAATCATCATGAATGACATAATGTGTCTGTGTTCATTTAGCAAAAGTAAATGACTATGAGTGCACTGTTGAATTATATTAATGAAGGAAGCCACAGTGTAGAATAAAAAAATCCAGTGTTTTATGAAGAACATAAAAATCATGTTTATAAAAGTAACAGTGAAAAGACTGCCTCCTCTCTCTCCTCACTACTCTCACCTGCCCCCAAATACTTATGTTCTCAGGGTGGCTTCCTTGTCCTTTTTGAGAAATTCTAGAAATTAAAACATATTTATCTGTTAAACTATTTCTGGTATCAATTCTTATTGTTTTCTCCCATTTGGTCTAGAAAATATGCCCTGAGATCATTGATGTTCTACTTTGAGACTAACCTAGACAGCTTTATTTTTTTTAATTTTTTTTAATTACTAAAGACACTACTGAGCTACACCTCAAGCCCTTTATATTTTACTTTTTTCTTATTTTGAGACAAAGTCTCAATAAATTGTTGAGGCAGCACTTGAACTTATAATCCTCCTGCATCAGCCTTCCAGGTCACTGGGATTGTGGTGGGTACCACCATGCCTCGTTCATCTTTACTTCTGACCACTACTTCCTAAGAAGTAGGAATTCTTCTCTCATAAGTCTCGAGTTTTGCAGACAAATGATGTCAAGGAGAAAACTATTCTCATACATATTTATTTTATTGTGATATTCAGGATTTTCCTAAAATGTTTCTGAATAGGCAGAGGACTAGAGTTTTAAAACTGTTTGTTGTTTGTTTGTTTTATATATTCACCTTGCTTTTGTTCTTGCTTCTTATTCTTCTCACAGTTTGGAAAATTCTTTGCACTTTCCAGAGATGTCAGAATTTAAAGGAAATCTCTGTATACATGAGATTTCTTTCCGAAGACATGGTTAATTTTTCTGGAAGACAGAGCATATTTCCAATAAATAACTTTCATTTAAACTGGGTCCATGAATCAAAATAATTAGAAATTCTTGAATATATAATGCAAAATGAATGGTCAAGTGATGAAATCAATAACAGCAAGCCCTCTTGCTAGAAGATACAAAAACTATTCAAAAAACAGTATAAGCAAAACATGCATATAAAAGTCCTGGTTGATCATCCATTTCACTAGGAATCTGAAAAATCTAGTGTCATGTTTTTGAATAGTTAAGCTATATAGCAGACTTTCCTTTTCTGTTCACAATGCAGAAAACCTCACATCATCTCTGCTTTGCTTCCAATTTTATTGGCAGACCTCATAGCAATACTAACTCTAATTAATTGAAAATAATTAAGTACTGATAATGTCTGTGATACTGCACTGAATGTAAAGTCAGAGAAACGTTCTGTTATTGTCAAAATCAACACTAGAAATATCTTTTTTCCATACAAATGGTTTAGCATCAAAGGATTATACAGCCATTTAATTTTTTTAAAGAAAATCCAATAATAAATAGAATCCTTTGGATGTAAAACATACTTCAATTAGAGTAATTCAATACATTTAATCATAAAAAAACCCCAAATTTCTGACTGAAGCATAAAAGGTTGTCTTATTGTCAAGTACTGCAAAGAACTAAACACCAAGACATATACAGTTGATACTCATTTTTTTGCACAAATTATGATCTATAAAGTCACCATGAACATTGAATTAGTGAACACTGTACTCTTCCTCCATAAGGAAATACAAGGTCACGTTCTTGCAAGCCTTTGGTCACAGCATCTATGTTGACTGCAACACCATTTATGTTTCAGATTTGGTTGCCTTCATCCTTACAAAGCAAGCTGGTTATTGCTTCTGCATAATCCTTGTCCCATAGAACACTTAGCAGGTATTATTAAAAATCTGGGGCTGGGATTGTAGCTCAGTGATGGAGCGCTTGCTTAGCATGTGTGTAAGGTACTGAATTTGTTTCTCAGCACCACATATAAATAAGTAAAATAAAAGTCCTACAACAACTAAAAATACATATTAAAAAAAACTGAAGTTTTCTGGTCTGCACAGCCTGCCTCATCTGCAAGTTTATTTTTCAGATTGTGCTGCTTTTTGAAAAGTGGAGAATGGTTTAACATTTTCCTTACTCTGGGGGATAAGACTGAATCCTTTTGGTTTTTAGCCTCAAAACAATGCTGCTCAGATAATCATTTTTTAAAAAATCTGTCAGAATCTCATTAATTCATATTTGACCACTTTCTCATATTTTCTATGAATTCATCACACACTATAGATGTTACTTTAACACATTTCAGAGCATCCTTACATACAGATTAGTCAATATCATCTTTCCTTTCTGGATGTACCATAAGTTTGATTCATTAGCATTGAACTCCCAGCCAACAGCACTATAACTCATGCCTAAACAAAGCTCGTCTAATACACATATATTCTCTGTAAAGCATACCACATCTTTCTTGTGGTTAGGAACACTAGACAGCACTTCAGCATTATATGGGGACCATTATAAACAGTGAAATCACCAAGAAAAAGAACAAAAGTATAAAAAACATGGTATTAAATAGACTGTGAAAAGGTCACTCTTTTATAGTGTTTACAGTTTTGCTAATAATAAAAAGGGTGAGTGTCACCATGTCAACACCAGGTGGGAATGTGTGCACAGAGGGACTCAAATATTCCTTACTCTGCACAGGACTGCAAGTACTTGTGGGGATTGCAAATGAGTTTAGTGATAAGGCAACTTCACAAATATGGAAGCTGCCAGCAATGAGAATCAATTGTTTAATGGTAAGGATTCAGTTGAACAGAAAGTTTGGCTGAGCATGCTTACCTGTGAAATATAGGTTTCTATTTTCAGCCGATCTCCTATCAGAGATTGGCTTTTTTTGTGTGTGTAAGAGAGAGTTCAAGTTATTTTGTGACTTTTCTTATTACCATATAATGGAAGGTAGAGGCTTTGTCAGTGTAGAACTCAAACAGTGCTTTTCAAAATTTAAAATATGACTGAAACAAAAAAAATGAATGCTTTTGCCTCTAGCCATTTTTTCTTTCATATTTTGAGGTTTTTATTATTTTGTATGTGCTGTGTGTAACCTTTGGTAACTGGCAATTTACTTACAAATGTATCTTGAGAAACTGTTAATTTATTCGTGTATCTGCAAAGGCATTGAAGGCTCTGGGGTTCTGCAAAATTTTCTTAGATGGGGATGTCAACCAGAATGGCAGAGTAGGGAAATCTAGGGCTGTGCTTCTCCACAAAAGCAACTAATGAGCTGACAAAAATGTCAGAATCAATTTTTGCGGAACTCTGGAATCTAGTCAAACACTTATAACCACCAAGGGAAGGCTTGTTAGGGAACAAGCTGCTGTTTTACAGTAAGGGAACACTGTGACATCTTTTAATTGTCTACCTCCCAAGCCCCACAGTTCAGGTCTGTGGTGGCCGTAAGGTAGTTTATGTTCTGAGGTGTACTGGTTATAGTTAAGGAGAAAGTATGATTTCTGATAAGTCCATTGTAAATTGTTATTCTTCTCTCGATTATTTTGGAGACTTCTTTCCAGATTTTTCTTTGTCTTTGGTTTCTTGCCATTTGAATATGACATACCAAGATACAGTTTTTGTGTGTATACTTGGTGACTGTCATTAAGTTTGAAAAGGATTTTTTTCGGCAATTATTCAAATATTCTTTTCTATATCTTCCCTCTATTTTCTCCTCTTATTCCAATAATATAAGCATTATATCTTTTGGGATTTTCCTATTATTATCAATCATCCTATCTGAGAAATTTTTCATTCTTTTTTCTCTTTGCATTTTAGTTTCGTAATTTTTTTAAAGAGAGAGAGAGAGAGAGAGAGAGAGAGAGAGAGAGAAATTTTAATATTTATTTTTTAGTTTTCAGCGGACACAACATCTTTGTTTGTATATGGTGCTGAGGATGGAACCCAGGCCGCATGCAAGCCAGGCGATCACGCTACTGCTTGAGCTACATCCCCAGCCCAGTTTAGCAATTTTTTATTAATAACTCTTCATGCTCACTAACTGCTTTTTTGGCCATGTTGAATCTACTGATGAGAACATTGAAGTCTTTTTTTCACTTCTTTTTGGTAGCTTTTGGAATCCAGTTTTTTTTTTTTCTTCAATTTTTTTCCTTAGAATTTCAAACTTTTTACTTATATTACTCATGTGCTCTTGCATGTTGTACACTTTATTTTCCATTAGAGCTATAAACATCGATCAGAGTTATTTTAAATTTCCTCTGATAACCTAAATATGTGTGTAATATCTGAGATAAGTTGTGAAACTATCCTTTTACGTTTCTTTGTCTTACTTTTGGTATGCTTTATAATTATTTCTCTGTCGATTACCAGAAATGAGGAGAGTGGTGCTCTAACATGTCATATTAATGTTCATCTGGCTAAGCATTGGGCTTTGTTCAATTGTTTGCTGCAACTATAGGTTGCAGAGACTTCAAATTCCTCTAATGTCCTTTTGCCCACTTCTCTAGACTTTGAGTTTTTCCTCAGAGAAAATCTGTGTCTTGAAACATTTTTTTTAATCTATAATCTATTATTATTATGCTGGACTCCTGTTGATTGATGAGATATGAAAGAGAATCTATGTTCCATAATCTTTGAATTAAATTTCAATGATTAGTGGTTTGGGGTCTCCAGCCTATGCCTTTCACAATATTGTTTCTTGTGTGGTGTTTCTGTGTAGTAGTTGAGATAGGAAGGCTAGATGACCCTGGAATGAGAGAAATGTTTCTGCCTCATGTTCTGGGACATGCTCCGTTAAGCCTTTCCTTTAGCAGAGGAAACACTTCCTCCTCTGATAGACCAAATAATACAATTTTGGGATTTTAACTTTCTTCACCTTGAGAACCTATTGCTTACTGAATGTAAAAATCATGAAAGGGTAGGTCCCGAGGAATACTTCATTCTCAAGCTAGTCCACACTCAAGCCTCCCATAAATTCTCAAGATTATTGTCCAAGTGTTCTTCCCAGATTATGGCCATGGTAGCAAACAGATTTTTAGGCAAGCAGATTTGCCTATTTTGTATGATTTGGGGATGGTCATTTGTCCTGCATGTGTAGCTTTCTGTAGGTCCAATAAAATAATTTTTATTTTGTCCACAATTTTTCTGATTATCAAGGTAGAAGTAATGATTTTAAAGCTCTTCTCATATCGGAAGCTCTTTTAACTTTTTTAGTCTTATGTTTTAACTTCCAACTACTTAGCAGTATCCTGGCTATGTTTCTTTAATTGATTTATAGTTTAAGTCTATTATTATCATAGAACATAGTTTGTGTTATTTTAGATTTTTTAAAATATAAATTGTTTTATATTTCTATATTGGCATTGTTTTGTGAAAGCTTGAAGAGAATGTGTATTTGATCTGCTTTTCTTAGATTGACATTCTACAAATATCAATTGTATTAAATTAATTGATAGTGCTTTTCATATAATTTATATCCTTGCTTTTTTTCCTGCATGAGCTATCAATTGCTGATGGATATTATCAAATTATCATGGTGGCTTTGTGCACTTGTTCTTTCATCTAAGATTTGAACCCATTTGAATAATAAAAGTGAAGCTAACCAGAAAACAATGCACTAATCAAATAGAATTTTGAGTAACTGTTAGCTTTAGACAAAGCATCATATAGAATGAATGTAGGGAATTTGATTATCTAAGGAGACTTAATAATTCTAAACACATATTTAACAATAGCTGGTCAAAATCAGTGAGTAAAAACTAGAAAACAGAAAAGATGTAGTCATTTCTTTTTTATATGCATTTGGCCAGTCTTTCTAAAAGCTCTGTTTAAATCACTCACATCTAAGTGATTTTTTAAATATTGCATTAGTATCTGCTATGTTTGTAATCATTTTCTACTGCTGTACCTGCTCATTTAGCATTTCTCCTCTTCTTCTCCCCTTTGGCTTCAATTCATCATTGTTTATGCTCATTTAATATCCTCTAAGAGTATGTCAAATATAAATATTTCAAAGTACTTCTCCTAGTAACAATGTTCACTTCACATAAGCCTATGCTCACTCTTCAATAATACGATTCCTCTTATGTGGTACAGGTTCCCTGGAGAAATCACAATCCTGTTCCTTGTGATGTGGTTGTCATTCATTTAGCAAATCACCTACTATATTGTCTAAATTGGTTTAAAATTATATTTAGATCAATTAAGAATACTAAAATAAAAATATTGTTTTTATCTTTACATTTGCTTCCTTTGATTTTCTTCCTTTTGACATGAAGATCCAAGATTATGACCTGAAAAATTTTTTAATCAAGGATACCACTGTACATAGAACTTTAGATTGGAGTTTTTACTTTAACATTTTAAATATATCAATCTGTTACTTTCTTGATTGCATGGTTTCTGACCATGCAAAATTGCTTGATAAAATTCTCATATTACATCTTGATTTGTAAAGTGTCATAATGCCTTCTGGCCTATCCCCTCTGTTTCTTTCAAGATTTTCTCACTGTTTGGTCTTTTGTATGTTTAATAAATGACTAGTTATGCTTTTATTTTTCTTCCTTTTGACATTAGGGCATTACAGCCTTTCCACCCTATTTCCTGAGAACACAAGTCCTGG
The DNA here is from genome assembly GCF_052094955.1 of Ictidomys tridecemlineatus. Lineage (NCBI taxonomy): Eukaryota > Metazoa > Chordata > Mammalia > Rodentia > Sciuridae > Ictidomys > Ictidomys tridecemlineatus. Next base: position 171,170,108 of record NC_135480.1, on the reverse strand, counting down.
CTAATTGATTTTCTGCCTTAGGTGTGACAAGAAGGTTGAACAGGACTGGAGTGGGTCATATTTCCCTCCCCAGGTGAAATGAGGATTTGGCAAAAAGTTTTTCTTTAGGGAACAGGACTTTGTCATGAAGAAAATTCTGTAACTACTTCAAAATGCTTAACCTTTCTTTCTTTCCACCAAAGCTATTGTGAGATCTTCCTACAATTCTTATCATGAGAATCTGTGAGATAGAGTTAAGTCCACAAAAGTGAAAGTCTGATTTATTTTTTTGGAGGGGGGAGGGTGTATTGGTGCTTGAACCCAGAAGAACTTTACCACTGACCCACATCCCTACATATCCTCAGGACTTTTATTTTTTATTTTATGGTAGAGTCTCACTAAGTTACTAAGGCTGGCCTCAAAATTGTGAATCTCCTTCCCATGCCTCCTGAGTTGTAGAGATTACAAGTGCAAGCTCCCAAATCCAGCAAGTGTGCAGGTCTCTTAAGATTATGGCTTCAGTGAATTCTAAGTTGTTCATTACTCAAAGCCACCAATTACTTGTTAAAACTCTTCATTTATGTGTTTCTAAAGGTTGTGATGTATTGATTTCCCTGGACTGCCATAAAATAAACATAAGCAGTGTGATTTAAAGCAGCACAAATTTATTCTTTCACTCTTGTGGAGGCTAGAGGTCTGAAATCAAGATGATGGCAGACCATAACCCTCTTAATCTTTTAGGGGAGGATCCTTCCTTGCTTCTTCCAGGCCCTGGTAGTTCCAAGTATTCCTTGACTGTGTGCAGGATCACTGCCATCTCTGACACCATCTCCACAGGAGCGGAGTGTCTGTGCATTCATGCGGCATTTCTCTCTTATAATATGGTTAATCTGGATTAAGAACCCATCCTAAGGATCTCATCTTAAATTGATTACATTTGCAAAGACTCTCTTTCCAAGTAAGTTCAAATTCATAGGAATTGGGGAGTCTAGCTGGGACTCAGACCTAGGAAGCAAGGGTTCAAGACTCTGTCAGGTAGAAGAAGATGTGAGGTACAGTTAGGATATTAGACATGCTTTATTCAGAGGTGACAGTAGACCCTAGCCAGCCCCATCCTCCCTGGAGCTGTGTCTATAAGCCTTTCTTTAAGTGCAGGTCATGGCCAACAGGTTACATAAGCGAGTACATGTTCATAAGCAAATGTTTATGACCTTGAATACATAAGCTGGATCAGGGTGCTCATGACCTTGACTACCTACTAAAAATATAGCCAGCTGGAAGCCTCCGTGAGGAAACCTAGCTATAGCCATCTTGGGCTTGCCCAACACAGGGGTTAGGACTTAAATACATCTTTTTGAGGGATAAAATTCAAAACATAATAAGTGACTTCTGTCCAAGTAAGCAAACATTGACTTTGTCTCCCTAGACATAGTTGTGTCTTTAGATTTGGGGATGGCAGTTTACCCTGTTCCATCAATTTTTTCTTCAGTATAAGAAAAATCACTGATTTTCTGTTTTTCAGGATTTTTTTTTTCCATTTTAAAATCAGCCATGAAAACTTCAGAGTACTGTGTGTCAGAGCTAAAATCATGAAAGTGGTTTTGATTTTCATTCATGTCATACAATTTTCTAGCTCTTCAACTTGATAAGTTTCATGATTTCTAGGTTAATACAAAACGTTTAGTGTTAAAATGTTCTAATTTGAATTTTTTTCAATTTTCTAAATTGCAGTCACAGATTTATGTCTGTGAATATTTTCATTTGACACCAAAATTCTAAATTCTTTATCCATTGAAAAGGTCACAAAGGAGTTCACTACTCTCTCCTCCTCTATTGTTTGTTTGACCTAAAAGAATTCAAGGTGTGCAGCAGTTTCTGGAATGATCATTGCAGAACATAGAACTAAAAGTTTGCCATATTCAAAATGCTTCAGAATTTTGCCTAATTGTTTTTATTATTTTATTAATTTATAAAGCCATAATGAATTCTCTTTCGTGTAAATTTTTTCAATAACTGGGCTTTGATTTCTCATTTTAAAAATTAACTTCGCTCAGGGTATAAATAATTCTATCAGTTTGTTCATGGCAAACTTATTTAAATATCATTACAGATAGCTTTGATTTTCTCATTTTATTTCTGTAATCTTTTTGTGAACATTTTTGGTTCATTTACTGCAGTATTAATTTCCAGGATTGCAGGGAAAAGTATTTGGTACATTCATATTGGCTTGGAAAGCAATAAATTGTACCATAATACATCATATTCAAAATGTACTACTGAACATTTTAGATATGTTTCTCCATAATTGCACATATCTCCAGGGTAATTCAACTAATTAAAGTTTTGAAAAAGAGTGAAATATTTTTTATTCTAAGGATATTGAGCATAGTTGTGTATTAGTCACCACCATGGGGGTACCATTCATCAGGGTGTTTCTGGTGACTTGTCTCAAAGGAATTTACATCAAGTCCATTCTTCTTTTATGGCACTAGTGACCACATGACATAACAACAATGGGCTAGTTGCACTGGGTTGACAGGTATGTATCCAGCTCTGTGTTAAAGGAAAATGACATCACATTGTACATAATAACACACTTAATATTTTTTTTCCAGAAAAGTCAATGGTCTGGAGTAGTGATGTAATTTTGAAAAGGCACTATTTGTTTCAGATTTTATTTTCTCTTCAAAAATCACAAATCAATGGTATTAATTCAAGAGAACTTGACTTTGTAAACATCTCTTTCATTGTTCATAGATGTATTTTCCTCTTTTTTGCTTGATAAGGTGCTAGGCAAATGGAATATATTTCAAGGTATACTATTTCAATTGGGGGCAGATATATAGTCTAGTAAATTTGCTATTTTATTGAAAATTGTACTATAGTCTCAAGAAAAAGTTCTCCAACACCTGAAATATTTTTATATGCTTCTTCAGCTCTTGCTTTCTTTTCCATTGACAATATTACCTTATCATATAATGAGCACTGCAGCTTTTGTTTTGTGGAACATTCTAAGTAGGATGAAAAAAAATTAATTGTGTTCACTTGGTTTTCCAACTCAGACTGCTCTATTGTAAACTAAAGACAAATTCCTGTTATAGTGAAAATGAAAAGGTTCATCTTATTTGCTTTTTCTCAGGGGTAAACCACAGAAGTATGTATGAATTTTTCTCATTGAATGAATAGAACAAAACCCTCTTCCTATTTTTGGAAGTAACAATATTAGACAGATAGCGTAATTTAAACTACAATTTTATTTTATAGAATTGATTTTGAAACAAAAATACATCTTAAAGAGTGATGTTAATACTCTGTGGGTATTACTAGGTGTGAATATGAATATGTTTTTCCAATTTAGATAATCTTTGAAGACCATTTATGGACTACTAGAGTATACCATTAAAATAATTCTGGTGGAGTAATAAAATACAAATTTCCTATTAGAAACTTATCATCTGACTGCAGAGTCAAGAGTTGAGAGAAAGGAGGAAGACAAACGGATATCCAGGGAGACTATTGAAATACTAATACAGTTGTCCAGGAAAAACTGTAGGAGCTGTATTTTAGCAGTGCAAGATTGGAACAGATCACAGTGGATCTCAGGTATATTGGAATATAAATTGTAAATGAGAAAGAAAAGAGGGGTCTTTAATAACTATAGTATATGACTTGGATGATGAATAGACTTTGTCTTCAATTGTGATGGAGGTTCAGAATTAGGAATAAGACTAGGAATACGACAATGAATTAATTGTATGCATAATTAGTGGGAAAAACTGTGGGATAGCAGAGCACTTGATTCATATCTTAAAAACACCAAGGACCATTCAACATCAAATCAAAAGTATTAAGCAAGAGCTCTTTTAATGTGTTTGCTGATCTGTGAGAGAAGGGTTGTAAAATGTTCCTCCATTTTAGAAGAAGGAGGATTTATTTATGTTTGCTTCCACTGGAAACAATTGAGTTCTGCTCTTGAATGCTACAAATAGGATAGCGTAGTACATTGGGCATTATAAAATTCACAGATGACATTCGTTTTGACAACAAATTTCAGAAATACTGGTTGGAGACCAGTTTATACAATTTTCTTGGAAAACTGCCTTACTTCAAACTTCATTCCTAGACCACAGATTAAATAATGAAAACATTTAGTATTTATATTATTATCACTTGATTTATCATAGTGTTTCTTGAACCACTGTTATTGCTTTAAAATACTTAGCTATCTTAATTTCTAATGTATCATAAAAAACTCTGAATACCAATAAAAAGGTCTTAAAATGAGTTGATTTCTCTTTGAGTTTTTTTTAATATTTTACAACAAAATAAATAGGATATTTTGATAGTAAATTAATTCTGTGTCTAGTTGCAGTTATATGTTTAATGCCACCATAATCTCTTTAAAGAATAATTTTTAAACAATTAAGTTTTCATCCCATTTCTATATTATATATTATAAATGCATTATTAAAAAACCTTTAGAAAAACTAACATAGATTATAAAGCATGTTTCAGGGTTTTCTTTTTTTACTATTATAAACAACTTATTGTAAAAGATTAAATAGAAGGCTGAAATTCTGTGAATTTTTGCATGCTGAATATAATTTATCAGTGGAAGTATTGATACATACGAATAATTCCTAATAAGTAAAAGGAAAATCTGCTGCAGATTTTCAGGATATTTTCTGTATAACTCATAAGGCAAGTGAGCTGTTTATAAAAACTTATATCATACCTAAAAACTTATATCCCCCCCCGAAACTGAAAAAAAATGAGAAAGAGTAGAGATGATATGAAAACCAGTAATTAAGAGACAATAATGTAGTTACAGTTATACATCTTAAAAAACTAAAACAGAAAAGATGAAAGAAGTTTGTATCCAAAAGGAAATAAATAGGTAAAATACAAGATGAATCCAAAAATAAGATTGCAAGTTAATAGAAGGAGTTTTACCTGGAAGTTGTTTTGTTAGGTTACTTTTGGTCAATACATTACAGTAATTTGGCAACCAAAACTTTACTTTGCTAACAGTATGTTCTACCACTTAATGGAATGCTGGGCCCTTTAACCCTTCCCTTCTGAACCTGCTTGCTTTTCACAGGTAAATACTAAAGAATGCTTGTGGGATTTCTTGAAGCACCTACTATTATTTCTTTGTAATGACTTCATTGCACAGTGCCACACATTATTAGGAGTAAGTAACCTTAACAAAATTTGAGAAATGATTAAACTTTCTAAGAAAACCCCAAATTGTCCAAGATTAATAGAATGCAACTTTCTCAACAGTCTATTGATATATATTTAGGTTTTTTTTTTTTTTTACAAAAGTTGCATTTTGTCTCTTCTTTTATACTTGACAACACTGTTTTATGTATGAATTCATAGACCTCTAACATTTACATCCTTCACTGCATTTGCAAATATCCCAGAAATACAACTGAACATATGGGTAAATATACAAAATATCCCTAGGCACAATTCATAACAGAATGTGGAGTGTGACTGGAGTTAGAATCCCATGACACAATGATGTTCTCTCTCCTCAACAGAGCAGCTTGATATATAGGCTCATACAAGTGGCAACCAAAAGATACTTTTGAATGGATTACCCTTGAAGTATTAAATTGTAGTTGTTTCTGATCATGGAAAGAATTTGAACTGGTGGAGTCCTGTGAAGACAAATCAAATAGATACCTATTTAAAAGTAGGGTCTCCTCAAAAACAAACAAATAAACAAATAACAGAAAAAAATCATTGGAAATCAAATAATCTCCATGAGCAAGTATTCCTTCAGCTTTATTCCTTAATGAAATTTGAAAAAAAGAAATGGAATGAAATCTCATAATTAAATCATTGACTAGTCTACATGAGACCTCATATATTAAGAAAAAAATATGCTTTCCCCATCAGTAGAGCTTATGGGAATTTCTAGAATTCTGTGCCATCATTAGTATGGATGGTATAAAAAGGAAGGTCCTAATATCTTTGGTAAATGTCATGCTTTTCATTAAGGGTAGGATTATTTACTTAAATATATATTAGGATTCATAGTTTTACACAATCTCAAGCTTTAGGGAACAACTAGAGGTCATCTGAGTATCTATTTCAGAGATTAGGAAAATAAAACCAAGAAAAATTGTCTGTCCAATATGTTAAGAAATAGCCTAGAACTGGGAGGGAAAGTCCTCTGATTTGGATGGTCTATCTGCTTCATCACAGTACTGCAGTTTGGATGTAGAAAGTCCTCTAAAAGGTTGATGTGGTATGGTCTCCAGGATGGTGCTTTTAGGAGGTACTGCAGGTCTTTAGAAAGAGGGGCCTTAAGTGCAGTTTTCAGGTCCTTGAGGACATTTCCACAAAAGGGATTGAAGGACCCTGGCCCCTTTCTCTTACTCTCATTTCCTGGCCATGAAGAGAACAGCTTTTCCTGCCATATACTCCCTGCCATTACTGCCCAACACACAAAACAGAGACCCAAAAGCAAAGGGTCCACCTGATCATGAACTGGCACCTCTAAAACTGTGAACCAAAGTAAACCTTTTCAGTTTTTAATTGATTATTTTGGATATTTTGTTGTAAGGATTTTAATTTAGGGGCTTTGGATATTTTACAATAGGGATGATAACCTGACTAACATACACCAAGTTTCTGTGGCAAATCACAAGACTAAATGTTCATTACATAGGTGATTTTACTTTTTGATACTGTCATGCTAGTAATAGTCATAGATATCATTCAGATTCCTTATAAACTCTTTTCAAAAATTATTTTCAGGTTGTTTTTTTGATTCCACACACAAGAAGATGATCATTAACGACATTAAAATTTCTAATATGGAACACATTTGTTATAATACAGATATGAGGCATCCCTAGAAAGCTCAGATGTTACGACATGAGGAAATGTTCAGAGATGGAAAGATTAGATTATGAGAGCCATGATCTGATGAGTGGATTCATCTCATGTATTAATAACTTCAATGGACTAATGGGTGGTAACTATAGATAGGAGGGGCATGGCTAGATGGTATAGGTCACATGGGACATAGCTATAGTAAAGGTGCCTTGAGGAGACCTCAGGAAACTAGCAAAACTACATCAACTGCCAGCTTTAAGGGACTAAAAGTGAAAACTCATAAGAGACCATGGGGTCACACAGGTCACCACAGGGTGCCCAGAAAGTTATTTCCCAAGGATTTATTTTACGTCAGCTATCCAGGCAATCAGAGGCTGCTGATGCCAATGTCCAAAAAGAGCTGGCCACTGCTCAAGCCAGAGGCAGACCTTGGTGTCATTCACTTGGTGCTGGTTCTACAGGAATGCAGGATGCTGGAGTGAAGGGTTCATGGAGGATTCCACTATAATTTTAAAGGAAGGCCTAGGAGGCCAGGCAAAGTGTAACAAGGTCAGCCTCTGAGAGGGTGATTCATTAAGTGGTGAGATTAAAATCTAAACTTCAGTGGAGAGCCCAAGAATTAGGAGGTGCCAGGAATGTGGGACATCTGCTGAGAAAGATGCAGGAAGCCAGCAGAGATAGGCCAAGTGAAAGGACATGTGGGCTATAACCAGCAAAGCCATAGACGAAGGACTGTCCAAGCCCTTTGGAGGTCATCACTTGCTGTCATGTGCCTCAGGTACCCAACTGAAGGACTTTATAGCTATGTTAATCAACTTTCCAACATTGTGTCTAAAATACCTGACAAGAAAAAGTTGGAGGAGAAAAAAGTTATTTTGGTGCTTGGCTTCAGAGGCTTCAATCCATGTTGGGTCTACTCTGGGCCTGAGATGAGATAGGACATCATGATAGAAGGCATGGTGAAGGAAAGGTGCTCAGCTCATGGCAGTCAGAAAGCAGAGACAGCAAGAAAGCTACCAGGGACACCATCTAAATCCCCAAAGCATGCCTCCAGTGACCTCCTTCCTTGATCCACACTGACCTGCATACAGTTTCCATTCACTACAGAAGACCTTTCAAATTATTAATCTATCAAATGGATTAATCCACCCAGGAAGATCCAGATCTCATAATCTAATCATTCCAGTGATGATTGCATTAACACATGACCTGTTTTGGGGATACCTCATATCCAATCCATGACAAATTTGGACAGCTGGGTTTTGATCTCATTTGGCCCCATCCCTTCTTTTTATGCCTCTATCCCTCCCTTCTGGAGTGGGACTGTTTCGGTGCCATTGTATATTAAGATGTATATAACTTGCTTTTGGTTTTTATAAAGGTTTTCAATCAGACAAGACTTTGGACTCCACTTTTGGTCAGTGCTGGAACTGTTTATACTATGAGGACACTTGGAGATGAACTTCATGTATTTTGCATGGAAAGATGGACATGAGATTTGGGGGGACTAGGGGTGGAGAGTCAATAGTTTAGCTGTGATGTGTCCACTGAAAATTTCATATATTAAGAAAAGCAGAGATATTCTGAGGTGAAATGATTGGATCATGCAAGTGGCGGCCTGATGATTGGATTAATCAATTTAGGAATTTAGTGATTTGAATGGATTAGTGGCTGGTAATTGCAAGTATGTGGGGCTTGGCAGGAGGTAATAGGTCACTGGCACCGTGGCCTTAGAGTATATCTTGTTCATGGCTCCTTGCTCTCATTCTGCTTTCAAACTGCCATGAGCTGATCAACTGTTATGCACCAAACCTTTCTGCCATGAAGTTCTGTCTCACTCAGGCCCAGAGTGATAGTATAATAGATAGGATAATAGATCACAGTAAAATGTTATCCCACAGTAAAATGTTTGTTATCAACCCTTTGCCCCATCCTTGGCAGCCACTGATCAGTTGTTTGTTCCCTACAGTTTCACCTTTTTCAGAATTACATAAAATGGAATTAAATATTACATAGCATTTTAAAATGAGAGATATTTCATGTGAGGCATATAGATATAGGAGGTCATATGATCAAAATGAAAAAAAAATAAATGTAGAATAAGCTGAGCGGAAAGGATGTTATGCACATTTTATCAAATGACATGTGTGTGTGTGTGTGTGTGTGTGTGTGTGTGTGTGTGAGAGAGAGAGAGAGAGAGAGAGAGAGAGAGAGAGAGAGAGAATTGTTATTTCATTTTTATGTCTCATTTTATCTTCACAATCCTATAAAGTATGTGTTCTTACTAGCAATCTTTTACAATGAAATGCACTCAAACACAGATGAATAACAAAGAAAGTCACACAGCTGGTCAGAATTCTTATCCATATGATCTGATGTCAGAGTATGCCTTCCTAACAACTCTAAATATTAGGCATATGCTCTAGTTTCTGTTTGTTTTGGAGGATTTTCTATAATTAGCATAAATTACTTTTTTACATATAAAATGTTACAAATTATTTTAATGTCTTAATAGTAATTCTTCAATTATTGATGTAGTTTGCCTCTCATGATCTTATGATCTTCTCCTAAGAACAATTTTTTTTCAAGAACATAAGGGTAGTATCAAGAGGTCATAATGGTATAATATATCTCATTATTTTTGTTTAATTTCCTATACAGTAACAATATTCTTCCCTCTTTTCATACATTTTGACAAAATTCACATCAATATTGCTAATTCTTCTATATATGTCCTGTTCCATTGTGGTCTTTACAAAACAAATCAGAAAGTTCAATTATATCTATTATCACAAAAGAATTAGGCATCTTTCAGAGATGAAAGATCTATATAATTAAAATTACATAATCCTAAAGAAAGAAATAGAAGAAGACCTTAGAAGATGCTCTTGGATAGGCAGAATTAATATTATCAAAATTAATGTTATCAAAATGACCATACTTCCAAAAGCACTACACAGATTTCATGCAATTCCAATCAAAATTCCAATGACATTCCTCATAGAAATAGCAAAAGCAATCATGAAATTCATCTGGGAAAATAAGAGACCCAGAATAGATAAAGCAATCCTTAGCAAGAAGAATGAAGCAGTTGGCATCACTAAACTATACTATACTACAGAGCAATAGTAACAAAACAGTATGGTATTGTCACCAAAACAGACTGGTAGACCAATGGAACAGAATAGAGGACACAGAGACTAACCCACAAAATTACAATTATCTTATATTAAACATAGGCACCAAAAACATGACTGGAGAAAAGAGCCTCTTCAACAAAAGGTGCTGGGAAAACTGGAAATCCATTTGCAACAAAATGAAACTAAAACCCTATCTCTAATCATGCATAAAACTCAACTCAAAATGAATCAAGGACCTAGGAATAAAACCAGAGACCCTGTGTTTAATAGAAGAAAAAGTAGGCCCTAATCTCCATCATGTGGGATTAGGTCCCAACTTCCTAAATAAGGCTCCTTTGGTGCAAGAATTAAAATTAAGAGTCAATAAATAGGATGAACTTAAACTAAAAAGTTTCTTCTCAGCAAAAGAAACAATATATGAGGTGAATAGAGAGCTGAAATCTTGGGAACAAATCTTTACTCCTCACACATCAGATAGAGCACTAATCTCTAGAGTATATAAAGAACTCAAAAAAGCTTCACACGTGCCCCCCAAAAAACACACACAAAAAAACTCAATCAATAAATGGGCCAAGGACATGAACTGACACATATCAAAAGAGGATAAACAATCAATAAATATAAGAAAAAATGTTCATCATTGCTAGCAATTAGAGAAATACAATGGGGCTGCAAACTTGTCCATCCAATATGGAAAGCAGTATGAAGATTTCTTGGAAAATCAGGAATGGAACCACTATTTGACCCAGCTATCCCTCTCCTTTATATACTCTAGGACTTAAATACAACATACTACAGGGACACAAAGGACTTAAAAACAGCATACTACAGGGACATAGAGCACAATTCACGATAGCTAAACAGTGGAACCAAACTAGATGCCCTTCAATAAATGAATGGACAAAAAAAATGTGGCATTTATACACAATGGAATATTACTCAGCAACAAAAGAGAATAAAATCATGGCATTTGCAGGTAAATGGATCGAGTTACAGAAGTTAATACTAAGTGAAGTTAGCCAATCCCCCCCAAAAAAAATGCTGAGTATTTTCTTTGATATAAGGAGGCTGATTCATGATGGCATAGGGAGGGGGACATGGGAGGAACAGAAGAATCTATTTAGGATGGGGTGGGAGGGAAAGGGAGGGGGTATGAGGTTAGAAATGATGGTGGAATGTGATGGACATTATTATCCAAAGTACATATATAAAGACATGAATCTGTGTGAATATACTTTGTATACAACCAGAGATATGAAAAATTGAGTTCTATATGTGGAATAAGAATTATACTGCATTCCACTGCCCTATATAAATTTAAAAATTATTAAAAAATAAAAATAAATAAAATTCGAATAACAATTGATGAGACCACCAATAGGCAAGTTTGTATTAGAAGATAATAAGGCATAAAATAAATTGTAAAATCATAGCCAAAAAAAAAATTAGGAATCTTTCAAAGTGCTTATTGGAAGTCATCTCTGAATTAATATGGGAATTTTAATTTTTCATATCAAACAAGGTCATCATGTGACTTACCCTGAAAGAAGCTTATTTACTTGAGGTAAATGAAGCATTATTAAAGTCTACCTCCAAGTATGTCAATGGAGTTCCAGGGAGGGCTAGATTTAAGCTAATCAAGTCTCTCCTCCCTGTGACATCTTTCATCCCTACCAAACTCAGCAAGACTTTATTGCTTTTTGATTTCTAGTGAAAAGATAGCCTTCAAAATATTTATATGGAAATCAGAAAAATTTTAATATTTGTCCAACTGCGTGATATGGTTTTTCTTTGGAGTGTACTTTTTATAGTATTGTAACCTATCATTTTTAATAGATTAATTGAAGCATGATTGATATACAAAAACTTTGTATGTTTGTTTTATAAGATTTGATGAGTGCAAATCCATATATATACATTGCTACTATCAACACAATCAAAATGATAAATGCATCTATCACCTCCCAAATCTTTCTTGTCCTCAATCCCATCCTGTCTTGGTATGAAAGCTTAATTTGAGTTCTATGACTCTTAACATTTTTTCACAGCAAAATACTGTGTTAACTTTAGGAACTACATGGTATAGCAAGATCTATAGACTTACCACTTTGCATAACTGAAACGTTACATCTATAAAACAACAGCCCTGCCATTCTCCCTCACAATAGGCAAGTTGAATGGACAAAAAAAACAGGGCATATATATATATACACAATGGAATATTACTCAGCAATAAAAGAGAATAAAATTATGGCATTTTCAGTTCTCTATTATCTGTATGTATGAGCTTGACTAAATTAGATTCCCGTATAGGTAGAATCAGACAGTATTTGTCTTTCTGAGATTGAGTTATTTCACTGAACATAATGTCTTTTGGGTTCATACATGTTGTTGCAAATTCCTTCTTTTTTGAGGTTGAATAATATTCTAGAGTATGCATACAATATGCTTTCTTTATCCATTTATCTGTAAAGGGGCATTTGTGCTGTTTCCTTATTTTAGCTTTTGTGAATAATGCAGCAATAAATTTGGGAGTAGATATACAAAAGATTTCAAATCTTTTGGATATGTTACTGTAGGTGGGATTACTAGATTATATGGTAGTTTAATTTTTAATTTTTGAAAATCTTCCATGCTGTTTATTTTATGTTGATTCTTTGATCACCACTTTATTTAGAGATAATCAGATTGATGTTTTATCATTATTGTAACAAATCACTCCAAATATAGTGGCTTTAAACACACCCGTTTATTACTTCAGTTCTGAAGGTCAGAAAGTCCAGGCTGGGCATAAATTGGTCCTCTGTCAAGGGTCTTGCAGACCCAAACTGCCCAGGGCCAGCAGGTATGTGCTTTTGACTAGAGGCTCTAATAAAGAGCCAGCTTCTAGCTCATCCTGGTTGGTAGAATTCAGTTCTTCGGGTTGCAGGCCTAAGGTCCCTGTTTGGTTTCCTTGCTGTCGGTTAAGGATCTGTTCATCTTTGCTCCTAGTATTGCCTGCAGTCCTTCTTATCCTTTCCATGTGGCCCTCTCCTGCTGTGGAGGGTGGAATCCATCTCATACCTCCAAGCTCTCTTCTGCCATATCTTTCTGCCTTCTGTCTTCAGCTGGAGGAGGGCCTCTGCTTTTAAGGGGCTCACAGGGTAATACTTCTGTTTTTTAAGATTTAGAATCTTATTACACATGCAAAATCCTTTCAATCATGTAACTAACATATGAACAAGTACCAGGGATTAAGAACCCATTCTTTCAACCATAGCAACTAAACAATATGAAAACAAACAGACATATACTATGGAATAAACAAAAAGTTCATTTTAAAAAAGAGAGAGAGAGACTTAAAACCATTTCAGGCTCAGAAATAAGATGCTCTGGGCAATTCCCCCAGGCCTCTCCAGGATGTACTTGTCTCCATTTGGATCTCTAAATGATGCCTTCATTAGAATTTGCCCCAAATCAAGCTCCTGAGAGTTCTCTCCAAATTACCATTCCTGTAGTCTTCTTCATCTCATTTCATAATAGCAGCTAAACCACCACTTTTATAGAGTATGCAACAATTTAAACTTCATAAAAAAATAATAATTTGAAAGTTATTTTATCTGAGGATGGCAGTTAAATATAGCAAAAAATATTTTAATAGTGTGCAAAACAAAAGTAGATAGGACAAAAGCAATGTATAAGGTTATTTAAAAACTGATTTGGACTTGTATTGATTTAGAGATTGAGGTCAATTAAAATGAAACAAATAGATGGGACAAGAAAGAGCTATATGTCAACACTTATTTCTCTTTAGATTTGTTTAATAGGTGGTTAAATGTTTGTGAAATGGCTAATGCCAAATCTGTGTCAGAGCAAATTTGTTTAAATTAAAAAAATTGATTAAATCTATCACCTGTAGCATTTATGGAAGTGAACTTTTACTGTGAGGAGAATTGGTTTTGGGCTACTTTCTATGAAAATCTGGCAGTCAGGACTATTAGAAGAGTATGCTATATTAGGGCAATGGAAGATATATAGTGAAAATTAAAGTTATCCTCTTAAAATATTGTGAACTAAGGTGTTATAACTTCAAAAGCAACATCAATGAGTAACTAAAATGAATTTTGTTCGGCTTTTGAACTTCAAATTTTGGTGGCTGATTTTAATTCCATACCTTAGTAATAATTCATACCTCTATCTGATTTATTTAATTCTTTGCCTCACTTCGTAAAAGAAATGATTTCTTTTTTATTATATGTATGCAAAATAAACAAAAACTGATCGTCATACAAATACATGATGAGACCCTATGATAATAAATATAAGGGCATTCAATCATTTTCACAGTATTTAGTAAGTTATTTTCTACTATGCCTCAGTAAGTACATGACTTCCAAAGGAATCTCTCAGGTAGTTTCTTAGGGAGTGTAAAGCAAACCTTCAAAGGAGTTTACCCATCAAAGAGAAAAGGTGTAAATGATTTTATTTTTTCCTCATAATAAAATACTTCACTTTTGTCACTCTAACAACCATGCTCTGCTCTTTGAAAGTCTGGAACTTAGCTCAGATACCACTGTGTTACAAATAAAAAAATACAGCAAATCAGAATTTCCTAGATGAATGTGTTTCATAATAAGATTTCTGATTTCTATAATTGGAAGACGATGGACTTTAATAGTTACCCAATGGTTTCCTCTATCTGTAAATCAGATGGAACAATTGATAGCATACCTACAGTATGTCTCCAAGTTTCACACATGCTTATCTTATCACATGTTATAGCCTCAATAAAGCTACATTATTCTAGATTAATCAGGTGCATATTGTACCCTCATTCTATGCAAAATCTAGCAAGGAAACTAAATTTAGAAAGTCTCAATTATTTCCACAGATGGTTTAAAACTTAGTAGCAAGGATGAGAGAAACAGCAAACTATTATGCAAGATGGAATAAAATGTCACAAGAGAAAAATAGAAAATATGTCATGGATATTCAAGCAAGGAAGAAAACAGAAATTTATAAGATGGAAAACAAAAATCAAATGTTGAAATAAAAATTTAAGGTAAAATGTGAACTGTAATTATGTTAAAGTTAAAATAATCATAAAATATAGCTAAGATGAAGAAAGATGAGGTTTACATTTATTGAGACTCAGTAATAAATAAATAATTAGATGGTTAAGTAATTCAATAAACATATGTTAAGCTGCTGCATTTAAAAAGATAAATAAGATTAAAACAGCCACTGGCTTCTAATTACTCACAGTCTAGAGGAACAAAGAGATAAGTAAACAACCACTAGCTCATAAATTTGACAATTTTAAGAAACACTGTAAATATAAGTCAATCTAATTCAGACTTTGTATATCAGGGAAGGATTTGGGGGAAAATAGTAGATCTTATTTTGGACACTAAAAATGAATAAAAATTATTGAGTTGAGGTATGTCCCAGTACAGAGTTAACATACTTTTATGCAAACACCTCTGCTTATCTATAAAACAGTGTTGTGAATATTTTTATACCTATTTTCTGATTTCTTCACCTGACATTTAGCAATACTGTCCATCTCTTCACTACATGACTGGTATGTAGTAGTATCACGTTTAGGATATAGTATCATGTTTATTGTCTCTTGTCACCATTGCTTGCTTTATGACTTAAAAATGTAATCCAGATCTCTGTATAGGAAGGCTAATGATAATAATGTGACTTTAAATTATTCTTCCCTTTAAATCCCCTAAGAAAAACAAGGCAACTAGCACAGCAAGTTGTATAAAAATTAATAAAGCTATAAGGAATTTCCATGAATCACAAAATGAATGGATGATTTAAAACCACATAAAACTCTAGATCCCGCCAAGAAGAAACCCAGGTTTACCAGCAGTGAATAGCAGGGGTAGAGAAAGAGGCTCGTCCACAATGCCAAGAGCACAGGAATATAGAAGTGGCCAGTGGACACTCACTTGCAAATGGAGAGGACCCGTTATCAGCAGGCTACTCTGGTAATGACCAGTGAAAGAGGAAGATATTTCTACAAGTTTCAGTTATCAAAAACAGCTTTATTTAAATATGAATTACATCCCATAAAATTTAGCTGTCTTCAGTGTGCAATTTAACTTTTAGTAAAACTACAAGGCTATACAACCATTACAGCCAATTCAAATTTAATATATTTTCATTATTCTGAAAATATCCCTTGAATCTTTCCTAGTCACTCATATTCTTAAACCTAGTTCCAGGCAACCACTTATCTGCTTTTTGGACATTTCCTATGAATTAAATTGTTGGCTACATGAGATGTTTTTGTGCCTAGATAATTTTTCATAGCATAATGTGGCTCAGGGTCATTGGTGTGGCAAAAGTCAATGTTATCCTTCTTCTTATTTGGAAATAGTATTTCACTGTTTGGAAAGCCTGAACTTTGTTATTCATTCACAGATTGATAGATTTTTTTTTTTATTCAGGTGTGTTGTAAGAATGAATTGAGCTGTTGTCACCATTATATATAAATTTATATGAGCTTTTCAGTTCTTTTGGGTAGATTTTTAGGAGTGATATTTCTGGACCATGTGGTAAATTCACAGTTAAGTTTGAAAGAAAAGTTCTGAACTATTTTATAAAAGCACTACTTCATTTTCTTTTCCTTCTTGCAATGTAGGAAGACTCAATTTTTCCACACCTCACCCATAGATACTGGTGTCTTTTTTGTTAGATCCATTCTATTGCGTATGATGTAATGTAGCATTGTTTTAGTTTGCATTTTCCTAATTATGAAACTGAGCATCTTTTCCTATGCTAATTGGATAATTTAAATATCTTTACTGAAATGTCTATTCAAAACTTACACTCATTTAAAATAGGCCATTTATCTTCAGAAATTGAGTTATAAAATTACGAGTTTTGAACACAGTCCTTTATCAGATACAGGATATAAAAGTATTTTCTCCCAGGTTTCATTATGTCTTTTCATTTTTTAAATAAAAGTGTTCTTTGAAGTGCAAATGTTTTTTAGTCTTTTTAATTTCATAAATGTATTAAATACTGGCTGCCTGTTTAAAAATTCTGAATGTTTATTTTTGCCTTTACAGTGTCTATTTTTTTAAAATAATATACAGACAAGTTATATCTGTATGTACTTCTGGCTATAAAATGATGTTAGGATTTTAACATAAAAACTAAGTGAAAAACTACTAGAAGAAAACATTGGGCAAAATTTATATAACAAACTAATTTGTTTGGTAAAAATATTTTAGATTTAACCCTGAAAACGCATGCAACATAATAAAAACAGACAAATTAAATTACACCAAAATACAAAGCTTTGGGGCAACAAAAGAAATAACCAAATGAAGAGACAACTTATGGAATGGGAGAAAATATTTTCAGTCATATTTTTTGATGAGATCACCATTTTCTTTTCTTTTTATTTTTCCCCACAAAGCCATTAAGAGATTAATATCCAAAATATATAAGAAACTTAAACAACTATATTGGAAAAAAAACAAACTAATTAAAAATAGGTCATAGACTTGAATAGACCTATTTTCCAAATAAGATATACAAATGATGAACAGATACATTTAAAAAATGTTGAACATGACTAATCAATAGTGAGAAGCAAATTAAAAACACTATGAAATAATAACCCATACCTGTTTGAATGGCACTAGAGGGAGAAATATGCAAAGGCTAAAACATTCAAAGACCTTTCAGGCAATGCAGTACATTCATAAAAAAGACAACAGTAGGTAATAACTATTGAAAGGCCTGTGAGCCAAACACTCTTTTAAGCATTTTGTATGCAGTTTTTTAAATATTCCTGTGAGGAAGGTATTATTATTTGACCCTAATATGCACAATGAGTTTAAAGGACATAGAACACATAAACTACCCAATTATGTATAGGTGATAAGCATTCAGAAATAATTTTTTTGGAAGTACAAGTAGGTATTAGTTTGGAATAGTTTATTTTTGGAAATGTACATTTAAATCAAATTGTGAATACTGAGCATTTAAAAAGCAGAGACAGGGAGAGTAGAGGCCTGAATACATGCAGTAGATATGCTAGTTTCATCACACTCTGCATTGTCCCAAGAAATCAAGTACTCAAAAGATAATACTGGGCTGATAAGAGAAAACAGCTAAAAGAACCTTGAATAAAATGGGGGTATACCATCTCACCAGTCTTTGTTACATATAATATTTATATCCTTCAGGGGGGAAAAGTACTTGGAAAGAAGGTACAAAAAGGAAATTCTGAAAAAAATACAAATAGGTTGAGAAAAAGGTCAAGAGAAGTGTCTAAATATACCAATGAAACACATAGCAAGCTGTCAAATGAGCTAAAAAATAAAAACAACAATTCGTATGTCAAGAAATCTGAATGGCTTTGGTTGCTTAAAAGGTCAAGAGAGTTAAATGCTACAACAAGAAAACATCATTCCTTTATAGAAAACTCTAAAAGCAAAATATATCTAGAACAAAGATTTAAGAATCTCCTACCAATGGAGATTCTTCAATGTTGTTATTCAGAAATTTAAAAACACTTCATAAGCTGTAGACAAACTCTGTAATGTATCTGTAATAAGGAAATTGAAAGGGAAACCTAACAAATACCCAGGCTAAGTGAAGATTTGGTAGGGCAGAGGGTACTGAAGAGGCTTTAAGTTTGGACCTGGAAAGGCAACTGCTGCAACCACGGCCCAGTTGCGCCCTGGTGGTGGGGTAGGTTGCAGACAGGCCAAAGAAAGTACCTAGAAACAGCACAGGAGACTTCCTGTTAATTGAGGACCACTCACAAGAGATCAGAGATTGCTCAAAGAGTTCAGCAGCAACAGGCTGACAGATACTTCAGTAAAGTGTCCCATCTCCCTCAAGGAGTGGCCTGCTGGAGTAGTGACACAAATTCTTTCCACAGTCCCTCTGCTCTACACCTATCCCTACTCAGAGAAGGGTAAACTTGCCCTAGTGACCAGTATGCACAAGAGAAAGCCCATGTCCTTCAAAATAGTATTTGTTTGGACTTTCTGGCCCAGATTTACTCTCATTGTTTCCTTAACTTGGCTAAGTTTGTGGAAGCAGAGAAGGGTCATTCAAGGACATGGTATTTTGCTGTCTGTCCCCCTTTAGGTATGATATGCCAATTAAGAAAGGTGGCATATTTAGCTTCAATGTTAGATTTGGTTTTAACATGACAGGCATTCATTCCTTAGAGGTTAAGCAATAACTTCTAAGCAAATTGAATTTGCCTCTATTAAGATTTGTATAGGGAGATTGATTTAACTTTAAGAAGTCAGTCTCAACATGTCATATTTTGATCATTGCTTATTCACCTAATAGTGGTGGTTATTTTAGAAATCCTTTAGTAGATCTTAACTGCAGGAATAGGATTAAGATAACTTAGTACAAGAAAATAACAAACAAATGAATAAGAAACTTCCATGCAACAGAGTCATTAAAACTGATTTTTAAATATATTTGCTGACCTGAAAATATGGTAACAATATATTCACAATTCAAGTGAAACTTCCAATATAAAACAGTATTCACTACATATATTTACAGAGTACTGAGTACTTTGTAAGCAAACAAACTAATTATCTTCCCAGTGCTGTTTTCAAAATAACTACACATTTTTTTAATGAAAATTTCTAAAAGCACTACAAAGTAATTCTACAGAATTTTTCAAACTTTTATCTCTGGTAAAGTTTCAGATAATTTAAGGTTTCTATTTCACTTTTCCTTTGAGAGTCTAATGTTTTTGAAATTAACATACTTTTAGGGTAATTAAAATAAACATTGATAGGGTCTATAAAATAAATGAAGTAATGGGGCAAGTTATTACAAAAGTGATGAATATTGTTACTTAAAAATGGGTTATTCATGTATGAAGATGTGAATTTGGTGTCAACATACCATATATACAAACAGAGATCTGATAAATTGTGGTATAAAGGTGTATTAAGAATTGTAATATAAAAAAATTATGAACGTAATGCACTCCACTATTGTCATATATGTAAGAAATAATAAAAAATAAATAAAATTTTAAAATGATTTGTAATACAAAAAAATGGTGATTTTCATACTGTTTCTACTACACATGAGGTGTTCAAAAGAGATAATAACCATTTACAGCCCATGGCCCAGAATGACATTGTAGTTTGCCACATTTTTAGTTCCCCATACCCAAGAGTAGATATTCCAATCCCTTATTCAGAGAGTTCTTTTAAGACAATGAGGGAGAGAAAATCAATTCTTTCAAAGTACCACTTCTTCCTAGCATACCCAGGATTACAGACATCTAGCAGGATTCAGGTTGCAATAACAGCAGGAGAAGTGGAGGTATAAAGCAAAATAATGTCTTCCTGCAGTGCCAACCCTTGCTTAGACACCAACAACATCATCTTTTAAAGATAACAAAATGTGAAAGAATTCTCAATTTTTAGAGACAACTTGTTTAACTTAATTATTTATTTTTTAAAGACTTCCTAAACTTTACAATCTATGGTAGAGCTAAGAGACAACACCAATTTTTTAGAGTTTTTCAAAAACACCAACTTATCCTCCTCCTCTTTGATTTAGCAGTTATTTACATGTTTCTATGCATGTAAAATTGCATGTGCGTGCATGCACACACATGTATATATGCAGTTTTTAAAACTATCTTCAAACAATTTGATAATTTGATAACTTAGAAACATCATGCCATTTTTGCCCTAACTACTTCATGTGCATCTCCTAGTAGAGATATTCTATATAATCACATCTTTATATAACCTTCATATAACCTAACATGACATTATAAGATACCATTTGCTATACACATTACATTTAAACTTTATTTTTAAAATTTAAAACCAGTGTCTCCTAGAGCTTTGTTTTCAGTTTATGGTCCGATCGCATCTCATTTCATTACATTTGGCTATTGCTTCTGCTCAGACTCTTTAATCTAGTTCAAATCTACACCTTCTTTTTTAAAATAAGGTTTTTATTTTAAAGCAGTTTTAGACCAAAAAAAAAAAAAATGGATAGATAGTACACCGTTCCCAAATACCCTACACTACACGTATTTTCCCTATTTTTAACATCTTACATAATCATAGTATTTTTGTTACAAATCATGATACATTATTATTAAATAATGTTCTCATTTTCTTCAGATTTCCTTAGTTTTTTTTTCTTTTTTTTTTTTGGTACCAGGGATTGAACTCAGGGAAATTTAACCACTGAACCACATCCCTAACCTTTTTTGTTTTTACTTGGAGACAGGGTCTCACTAAGTTGCTTAGGGCCTCACTGAATTGCTGAGCCTGACTTTGAACTTGCTAGATTCCTTCCTCAGCCTCCTAAGTGTTGGGATTAAAGGCTAGTGCAACAATGCCCCACTTCCTTAGTTCTTTTTTTAAAAAACCTACTGTTTATTATTATTTTTTTTCTTTTCCAGAATTCCATCAAGGATATTATTGACTGGCTGTGGGAGTTTCTTAGATTTTCTTTATTTGATGACTTTGACAGTTTTGAGAATTACTGGTCAGGTATTTTTGGACTTTTCCTTGGGAAATTGCTTTATGTTTTTCTTATCATGTAACTGTGATCATGAACTTTTGGAGGAAGACCACAAAGGCAAAAATGTTATCTTCACCACACCATATCATGGATTTCATGTAATTTTGTTAGAGCTGCAATAACAAAATACTATAGAGTGGTGACTTGAACAATAGAAATTTATTTTGAGAGCTCTGGTGGCTAAAAGTCCAAGATAAAGGTATCAACATGTGGATTTCCTTCTCTGAGATCTCTTTTTGTGTTACACAGGTGACCATCTTCTTTCCTTGTCTATACCTGGTGGTTCCTCTCTGTATGCACATTTTGATGTTCTTTCATGTGTCCACATTTTGTCTAGCACCAGATAGAGTACATCAGGGTCCACTCTTAAATTGAATAACCTGTTTAATGACCCTATCTCATATTAAAAATCAAGATCTGAGCTGCTGGGGTTTAGGGTTTCAAAATATGAATTTGAGGGGAATAATTCAGCCCATAACAAGGTTAACATGTTAACATGATTGCCATTTTTTATATATGCTTTGATTGTCTAGAAGAAGGAGGACTCATCACTGTTCCCCTAGAAAATTACAATTTTTACCCCTTTTCCTATTTGACTCTATAGAAAGAAGATGGTATGTGAAAAATTATACTACATAAGAAGGTGTTAGGCTCCCCCTTCTTTAGAATAGAATACTTTTACATAAATTCTTTGGAATTCTGCATGGGAGATTTGTTTGTTCTATTTTATGTATTTTGTTCAATCACTTATCATATGGGTATATGGATATTTATTTTATATTCTAGGCCTTTTATGTAACCGCTTTTTTATGTCAAACTTAGTTGGCTTGTAGAATGTCACTTATTCTTGTCTTTTTTGTAGTTCTTCTCACAGATTAAGTTTAAAGTCTTTGACAGGAATACCACATAAATGCTGTTGTGTTTCTTATTGCATTTCATTAGGAGGCACATGGTGTTACATCAATCTGCTACTGATGATGCTAAATCTGGGGATATGATTAAGGTGCTGAATCTCCTTTGGAAATCACAATTTTCCTTTGTAGTTAGTAAGTAATCTGTGGGATGTTTTTTTGAAGAAAGTTTCCCTAATAATCTTCCAAGGGTTTTAAGATTCATTTTAGTTTTCAGAATGGAATGTTTGAGAATGATGTTTCTTTTTCTAGTCCAATTGCTCATTTGCATTAGTTGGCATTCTTCTGTAAAGCATTTTGCTCTTTTTCCTTCTCATTTTCAATGTTATTTTATCACTATCACTTATTATATTTTTTTTCAATGCGCAATAATCCAGAGTTTTCATTATTCCATTTTTGATGCTAAAATGCATTCCAAATTGGGGGCATGGAAGTCCCTTTACCCTGACTCCTAATCTTCTGGTAGGACAGCATTTTAAACTCTTCTTTCTGACACAGTTACTATTTTAGGACTTTCTTTTGAGTATATTCTCCTATAGTAGCAAGAGTTTTAGAAAGCACAATGATTCCACTTCTCCACATCCCAGTATGCATGCAGGCTTGCCAGAGCTTTCCCCTTTTACTTTGACAATGGATGACAATTTTCAAAATAGAGCTAGACATTATATCAACATTATTCTTTTTCTCCCACCTCTTGTGCTCTTCTTACCTGAAATTGAATAGTGTCTAAATTTATGGTGACCCCATTTTCTGTGGAGATGTACATCTCAAAATTCCTTTTTTCAATTTCAATTCTCTATCATATATGGAAGATTTGCATAATAAACTTACTAAGAGATAAAGAATTTTTCTACCTATTTATATACTTTTTTGGATAAAGAAGTTAATGAAAAAGCTGAGGTTCCTTTTCAACTATAGGTAGGTGTGGGACCATAAATCATCAGGAATTTTGTAACAATTGTTTTCTAAAATGGAATCTTGAAGGAGGTATAAATTTCATTTTCTATGGAGATATTCAAGCAGATTTGGAACCTCTAGCTGCGGGATGTCACAGAAGAAACTGAAACAACAGAAGAGAGTAATAGATGTGTTATAAGTACTCTTCCTGCCTCATATCTCTGTAATGTATGTTTATTTTTTACCAATGATAGTGATTAATTTTATTTGAATCAAGCATCATCGTCACCTCATCTTCTTGTAACACAAATACTTTGACTTAGGGTCAGTGTCTATGGTCAGAGGAAAAATTTTTCCTTGCTATTGACCAGTAATAACACATAAACCAAGTCTTTATATATGCATATGTATATATATATATATATATATATATATATATATATAATCCTTAAGTATATATACTTATACATATATATGCACACACACATATATGTATATACATTTTGAATATTTTAACAAATATCTACATCAAACATTGTTATCTGCCTTCAGTTTGTGGAATTCTTTGTACATGCAGCAGTAGTACTTGTGGAATAGGAGATCAGTAGTTCCTCTGTTCTTCCTGTAGAAGAAGAAGAGTAGAAAGATAAAAGGAAGGTTGAGCTGACCTATAAGGAGTCATCTTTGATTTGTGAGGGTGAGAATGAAATATTGTCCTGAAGTATGGAGCCTAAGAGTGATACAAATAGGAATGAAATGTGAAAGATGTTTGACTGATATGAGGCAATACATAATTTTTGTGATATAAAATTGATGTAAAAGCGGTCAGCTATCAGAAAGCATTGAAGTTTCTAGGTAAACGAATTGGAAAGAACTTCAAGGAGCTAGTCAAGGGTTTGAAAAGAATTTGCTTTGAACTATGTGCACTTTGCAAAATGATGCAATTCAATTTCAAATCCTCTGACATTTATCCATATGGTTTTAGGGGCAGCTAGTAAATGGGATCAATATTAATGGCAAATTGAATTTTTAAAAAAAAAACACCAAGGAAGGCTTCATTTTACTAAATAAAACAGATTCTTTTTTATGAAATAAAAGCACTCTAAAAAAGAATCATATTTGGTTTAATAATATCAAAGTTTGTGGCTATTCATACTAGTCTGTTCATTTTGTGCCACTATGTTCTTATTCTCTCAGGTCATTTCAATTCATTTTTTGAAATGAGATTTATAAAACATGGTGATGCTTTTTAGTTCTCTTCCACCTGTTCATGATTGGAATATGCATTTGTAGATAAAACTTTCTGGTGCAACTTCTTTACATATCTAGCACTAGCTCTTTGGAAATAAAGGATGCATTATTAATCTTTGCAGTAGTCTCCGTGGCCATGATTGAATTAACTATCTTTGTTGATGCTATGAACTTTACTAATTCAATATATTCAATGGTTAGAAAAATATACTTGACTTTCCTTGATGGAAGATGAATTAGTAGCCCCAGGATATCATGACCTTCATTTTGAAAGTAAAAAATAACATCCTGGCTTGGAGAAAATGTAGTGTTCTGGTTTTTCCTCCTCTAGTCTACATTAAACAGAAATTATTACATGAGAACAGGTAATGTAGTTCATCTGAGTTAACAATCATAGAATTAAACATAAATATCAATATCAGTATTTTTCATATGATTTAAAAGAGCTACTAGAATCCTCCCACAAGAGAGGATGTTTTTTAAACTAGATTATACAGATTAATGACTGCATGCCAGCCACCCATATAAATGAGGAATTCTATTTTAATTAGACCTATATGCAGTACTACTAAAAATTTCAAGGCTGAGTATTAGTTTTTAACAGCATAACTGGATTGTGAATTAATAAAAATTGTGATGGGAGAAACCAGGCGTCCTATGCAGAATTTTAATATCTGATGTAATTGTCACTCTCTTTCTAATATACAGATAAATTAGATATCAGAAAACTTCTTATACTACTCAAATTTCATGAGTTGACACAAGGTAATATGTCTTTGTGGTTCACTCATCTAGAACTACTGTTCAGATTAAATTGGTAACTCATAATAGGTAGTTTGTGCATTCTGTTTTCTTTTAAATATGTATGGCATGCCAGATATAAGGAACAGAGATTATTAGCCTTATTTATTTGTTTTTATTAGTGTATATTAATTTTATAAAATAATGGATTTTATTATGGCATACTTGTATATGAATATACCATACTATAGCCATATCCACCTCCCAAATATTGAAGACTATTTTTCTTCTGAGACCTCTCAAAAGGGATCCAAGGAAAGAGAATGATTTATTCTTCATTCCCTTTCACAATCCTATTTCAATGAAAATAGTCACTGAGATATGATAGAGGCAGATTCTTAAGTGTCTTCTCCATCACTGTCTTTCAAGAAAAATGATGTGCATGATACCCGGAACACATACTTCAACAAGTAATTGTTGGGTGGTAACTTGATGCATTTTTCAAGTTATAAGATAGATAGATATTTCTTTAAGCAATAATTAATATCATTGAGAGACATTGACAGTCTCAGAAAGAAGTCTCCCAAGAAAGAGGTCAGAATAAATCCTGTTTCTCTTTTTAAATAATAGTACCTCCTTTAAGGGATTGAAGTGATAATTAAACAATATAATGTAAACAATACATGTATAATGTGCAAAACTGAACGTAGTGTGTGATTCTTTTATATGATCAGCAAATGTGAAGACAAACACACACACCCACACACACTCAAACAATTTTATTCTTTTATCAATTTTGCATTATGAGGGTCTGTATTCTAAAATGTTGTGTAAAACCTAAATTATAGTTGGTAATATTTATATATTGATATAAAAATCAATAATATTTATTTTATGTATGTTGATATTAACATAATCTGATAGGATATATGACTCTGTATAGTCTTTGGCAAGTTAATATCTCTGTGCCTTAGGTTTTACATTTCAAACTTCTTATTGGATACTAATATTGATCAATATAATATACTAAATGATCAGTAAATATAAATATAAATATAAGAGCAGTGGAAAAATTGAGGCAGGGCAGACCTGAATACAGACTACAGGGTTAACCGAATCAGACTCTTGCTGGCTGAACTAAGAGCCTTGAGACTTTTCTCATATTTGTTTAGCATAGGTTTTGCCAATAACCTTGGTATTTTTCCATTACTTGATTTGCTAGATACTGATCAATTCCCCTACCCAGTGGCTATATGAGCCCCTAGACTAGTGCTCTTAAGTGGCAACCTGCTCTGTTCTTGCCCAGTGAACTCTCTGGTGTTTTGTTTTGTTTTTTCTTTCCTTCTCACTTAAATAAATTCTACTTCTTTCTTTCTCGACTTCCATTGTCTGTGAATTTCATTCTCTGAATTCACAAGACAAGAAACTAATAAAAGAAATCACTGTCAGGTGGCGAGGGTCTGCTGCAACATTGCAGCACCAGAGGCTAAAATTCTGGTTCCATCAGCAAGGTAAAAATTAATGATATTCTATTTCCATTCTATGTATTCAAGATCTGCTGTATATTTTATATTATATCACCCATTTCCAGGCAGACTTGCTACGTTCTAAGTGTTCAACAGTCAAGTGTGGCAAGTGGTTCTTATTGATTACTTCAGCTCAATAAAAAGGAGGGAACAATATTTTGCAACATTGTTGTGGTGATGACAGAAAATGACATTTTTCCCCTTAGTAAATAGTTACCTATCCTACTTATATTTAGTTGAAAACAGAAATAGTTTTCATTTATAATAAATGAAACTACTATAAACTTGCCCAAATGTTTATTTATAAAATTATATCAAATTATCATTTAAAGCTATTAAAAACTTGAAACTTTGGTAACTGCAACAGCATTCTATTTAATACTTTTTGGTATATCTAAAAGAACTGCTTTGAAATTATTGCAAAAATTACTAGGGTATTGAACTAAAACTCAAATCTGAAAATTATGTCAGAAATTCATTGGCTTTACGAATATTTTGGTTCAAATACTTATTTATAGGTTAGCAACTATCCATGTAATAGAAATAAGATATTAAATTATTACTGTCAATAGAATTATTTAAAAGATGGTAAAAATATAGAATAGCTTTTTTCTTTCTAGAAATAAGTTCTGATGTTAATTTTCTTATTTACTTGCTGACTGGCCTGGAGAAAGTTATTTAATCCTTGAGAACCTCAATTTTCTCATCTCTGAAATAATTATGCCTTTTTCCAGAATTGTGACAATTATATATTATCAAAGACAGCATTCCAGTTTCTATGAAATAGTGAGTTTGTTGATGCATACATATTTAATTGTCAAAACCCAGGTAGATCTTAACATATACTATTGTTGATCTTTTCTGAAAATATTACTTTCAGTATTTCTGTCTCACTCTGACATTTGTAGTTTCAAAACAATCTGAAGCACATTAGTCAAACACAGATTTATTATAATTAAGAAACACTACTTTATTTTAGCAAATTAAAGGCACATGCTGCTGCTGCAAAAAAATGCCAACCAATTAATTACAAGGTAATTTATAGGAAAAATGTACACCTTGTAATAAACACAAATGAATATATTTATAATCATCTTAACTTCTACTAGATAAAAATCAGTAATCTCATGTTAAATGTTTTACTTTATTAAGATATTTAGTGGTCACTGTTGAATCAGGCAGTTAATATCAAATTTATAAAGTCAGATGATTTAGGTTTACTGAAACTGTTACATTTAATACTTTCATTAAACATATTTTTAAAATCTTATTAACTATAATCAAATCTACTGTTTTAATCTTATTAATTGTGGTTTCTACTTCCACAATAAATTTCCTCATGCATATTTTGGTAACTTTTGTTTTGGAAGGAATTGAGTTATTTTATCTAAATTATCAGATTTTCTAGTGTAGATTTGTTATCATAATTTTCTGTTCACAGTACTTTCCTCTTTCATTTCTAATATTGGAAATTTCCAGATTTTCTCTTTTCTTTATTAGCTATAATTTTAACGATTTATTTCTTCAAAGGACCACTTTCTGTTTCATAAATTCTATTGATTTTTGTATTCATTTTTTAAATTTTTATTCTATTTTTATTGTTTTTTATTTTATACTTGCTTTAAGCTTATATCACTCTTCTTTATTGTCATAAAGTAGACCATCAGATTATCAATTTAAGATCTTGTTTTCCAACATAAGTCCTTAATGCTATATATTTCCCTCTATTCACTATTTTTACTACAACCCACAGATTTTGATAAGCTGTATTTTCGTGTTAACTCTGCTCAAAATATTTTTTAAATTTCTCTTAGTTCTTCTTCTTTTATTCATATTCTATTTAAAAGCAATAAATAAAATATTTTAAGGTTATTAATATAAAAATACCTTGGAATTTTTCAACTGTTAGAGTCTGTAAACAAGTCAAAATAACACCTGGTATTTTGACAGGGGAATGTTAGAGTTCGTAAACAAGTCTGATTGGTGCCTGGCAAAATGCCAGAGGGAGTGGTTTGAGAAGTAACAAAAGCGAGCCATTAAGTTTGGAGATTCCTTATTGGTTGACTGATGTATCTAGTTTATGCTAATTAAGATAAGCTGTGCAAAATGTATAAATACCTCTGTTGTCCTACAATTAATGGCTTCCACTCCTGCTGTATCAACGTACACAAGTTATTCGTCACCCCCCGGTTATTTTGCTGCAGCCGGACTGCGGCATTCAACAATCTTTCTGCTATGGATATATAGTTTAATCTATTGTGATATGAGAACATACCATGTTTAATTTCCATTCTTTTAACTTGTTAAGATGCATTTTATTGCACAGGATGTAGTCCATCTTGGTGAATGTTCAATGTGAGATTGAAAAGAATGTGTATTCTTCTCTTTTTGGATAAAGTGTTCAATAAAAGATAATTAAAATAAGTTCATTGATAATATTCTTCAGGTCTGATTTTTTTAAATTTTTTTTTTAGTTGTTGATGGATCTTTATTTTATTTATTTATTTATATGTGGTGCTGAGAATTGAACCCAGGGCCTCACTCATGCTAATCAAGAGCTCCACCACTGAATTACAATCCCAGCCCCTTCAGTGAAAGAGTGATATCATAATACTCAACTAAGTAGTGGGTTTGCTTTATTCTTCTTCCAGTCTTTGCCTCATGTATTTTTATGCTTTGCTGCTGGTAGGAACATAGTTTACTATGTGAGTATTGTATTTTCTCCAGTCCATGTTTAAAACAATCATATGACAGTTTATGCCATGTTTATTCCTTTGGCTTAAATTTTCATTTTAATGGAAATAGTGACATTTGGAATTAAACTGAACATACAGTTTATGACAAAGACTTACATTAGAAACCTAAACATTGGGTCTGGGAACCTTTGTTTTTAACTAGCTAAGGAAAAAAAATAGAAGCAGAGGTACCCTTTCAACACATATGAATTGGTTATCAGTAAAGGAGTATCAAGAAATTCAGAGAAACAACAAAAATAGAATTCCAAGGCTATGATTTCCACAAAGGTATCAACTTATTCATAGGTAAACAACAGAAAAGAAGAGAATTGTTTTGCATTCATTCTTTTTTAAAATTTTTAAAAATTTTTAAAAATTAGTTATACATGAAAATAAAATGCATTTATTCACTTTGATATATCATGCATATGTGGGATACAATTTCTCATTTTTTTGATTGTACGTGTTGTAGAATCACGTTGATCATGCAGTCATATATCTACATAAGGTAATAATGTCTGTCTCAATCTACTATCCTTGCTATACTTACATCCCCTCCACTCTCCTCTCTTCACCCCATCTACCTAATCTAAGGTCATTCTATTCTTCCCCAGTGACCCCTGTCCTAACCATGAATTAGCACTGGCATGTTAGAGAAAACATTTGGGCATTGGATTTTGGGGATTGGCTTATTTTGCTGAGCATGACATCTCCAACTCCATCCATTTACCTGCAAATGCCAAAATTTTATTCTTCTTTAAGACTGAGTAATATCCAATTGAAAATATTTATGCCACATTTTCTTTGTCCATTCATCTATTGAAGGACAGCTAGGTTGGTTCCATACTTTAGCTATTGTGAATTGTGCTGCTATAAACATCGATGTGGCTGCTGATTGTATGTCCTATGAGTATAGACTGAGGAGTGGGATAGCTGGGTCAAATGGTGATTCTATTCTGAGTTTTTCTAAGGAATCTTCATACTGCTTTCAGTAGTGGTTACACCAATTTACAGTCCCATCAGCAATATGTGAGAGTACCTTTTTCCTGACATCCTCACCAACATTTATTGTTGTCTGTATTCTTGATGATTGCCATTCTAACTGGAGTGAGATAAAATCTTAGGGTAGTTTTGATTTGCATTTCTCTAATTGCTAGAGATGATGAACATTTTTTTTTCATATATTTGTTGATCAACTGTATATCTTCTTCTGTCAAGTGTCTGTTCAGTTCCTTAGCCCCTTTATTTATTGGGTTGTTTTGGGGGTATTTAGGTTTTTGAGTTCTTTATATGTCATAGAGATTAATGCTTTGTTTGAAGTACATGTGGTAAAAGCTCTCTGTTTACATTATTGATTGTTTCTTTTGCTGAGAAGAGCCTTTTTAGTTTGAATCCATCCGATTTGTTAATTCTTGATTTTACTTCTTGCACTTTAGGGGTCTTGTTAAGGAAGTCAGATCATAGGCCAACATGGTAAAGATTTGGGCATACTTTTTTTCTAGTAGGCACAGAGTCTCTGTTCTAGTGCCTAAGACTTTGAAACACGTTGAGTTGAGTTTCATGCAAGGTGAGAGACAGAGATTTAATTTCATTTTGTTACATGTAGTTTTCCATTTTTCCCAGCATCATTTGTTGAAGAGTCTATCTTTCATTAAGGTATTTTTTTGGTGCCTTTGTCTGGTATGAGCTAACTGTATTGTGTGGGCTTCTCTCTGTGTTTTTTTTTTTTTTTTTTTTTGTACCATTGGTCTAATGTCTATTTTGGTACCAATACCATGCTATTTTTGTTACTATTGCTCTGTAGTATAGTTTAAGGTTTGGTATTCTGATGCCTCCTGCTTCATTTTTTTTTTTTTTTTTTTTTGCTAAGGATTGCTTTGTTTATTCTGGGTCTCATGATTGCCTTTTCTATTTCTATGAAGCATATTATTGGGATTTTAATAGGAATTGCATAAAATTGGTATAATGCTTTTGGTAATATGCCAATATTAATTCTGCCTATCCAGGAGCATGGAATATCTTTCTATCTTATAAGGTCTTCTTTAATTTCTGTCTTTAGTGTTTTGTTATTTTCATTGTAGAGATCTTTCACCTATCTTGTTAGATTGATTCTCAAGAGTTTTTTGTTGTTGTTGTTGTTGTTGTTTGTTTGTTTTTTGAGGCTATTGAGAATGGGATAGTTTTCCTAATTTCTCTTGCTGTGAATTCATCACTGATGTATAGTAACACATTTTATTTATGGGCATTAATTTTATATCCTATTTTGCTGAATTCATTTATTAGTTCTAGAAATTTTCTGGTGGAATTTTTAATCTTATAGATATAAAAAACATGCCATTTGTAGTTAGTGATAGTTCTTCTTTTCCAATTGTATCCCTTTAATTTCTTTCTCCTGTCTAATTGCTCTGGCGAGAATTTCAAGAACAATGTTGAATAAAAGTGGGCATCCTTGTCTTGTTCCAGTTTTTAGAGGGAATATTTTCAATTTTTCTCCATTTAGAATGATGCTGATTTTGGGTTTAGCATGTACAGATTTTGTGATGTTGAGGTAGGCTCTTAGTATGCCTAGTTTTTATAATATTTTGAAAATGAAGAGTTGCTTTACTTTTTCAAATGCTTTTCCTGCTTCTATTGAAATGATCATATGATTCTTCTTTTTAAGTCTACTTACATCATGAATTGCATTTATTGATTTCCATATGTTGAACCAATCCTGCCTGCCAGGGATGAACCCTACTTGATTGTGATGTACTGTCTTTTTAACATATGTTTGTATGATATTTGTGAGAATTTTATTGAGAATTTTTGCACTTATGTTCATCATGGATACTGGTCTGAAGTTTTCTTTCCTTGATGTGTCTTTGTCTGGTTTTGTTATCAGGGTGATATTAGCCGCATAGAATAATTTTGGGAGGGTTTCCTCCTTTTCTATTTCATGGAGTATTGATGTTAATTCTTCTTTGAAAGTACTGCATAAGTCATCTGAGAATCCATCTGGTCCTAGGCTTTGCTTGGTAGTTAGGCTTTTGATGTTGTCTTCTATTTCATTACTTCAGATGAATCTGTTTAAATCATGTATGACCTCCTTATTCAGTTTGAGTTGGTCATATATGTCTCTAGAAATTGTCAATGTCTTTGATATTTTCTGGAGTATATATTTTCAAAATAGTTTCTAATTATATTCCATATTTCAGACATGTCCATGGTGATATTTCCCTCTTTATCATATATTTTATTAATTATAATTTTATCTTCATTAGCATGGCTAGGGTTTTATCTATTTTTTCAAAAAAACCAGATTTTTATTTTGTCAGTTTTTTCAGTTCTTTTATTTCAATTTCATTGATTCCAGCTCTGATCTTAATTATTTCCATCTTTGATTTTAATTATTTCCTGTCTTCTACTGCTTTGATGTTGATTTTTTCTTCTTTTTCTAGGCTTTTGACATGTAATGTTAGGTAATTTATTTGTTGACTTTTTATTCTTTTAATGAATGAGCTAAATGCAATACACTTTCCTCTTACTACTGCCTTCATACTATCCCAGAGATTTTATATGTTATATGAGTGTTTTCATTTACTTCTAAGAACTTTTTAATTTTTTCCTTGATTTCTTGTACTATCCATTCATTATTCAATAGTGTATTATTTAGTGTCCTTTTGTTAGAATAGCTTCTATTTTTAATTTTATCATTTATTTCTAATTTCATTCCATTGTGATCTAATAGAATGTAGGGTATTTTCTCTGTTTTTTAAATATTTATAGAGTTGCTTTGTGGCATAAGATATGGACTATTTTAGAGAAGAAGCCACGTGCTGCCAAAAAGAATGTATAGTTGCTCATTGATGGATATTAAGACTAAATTATTGATTGTATTATTTGTTGAGAGCCACAGCTGAAGGGCCCCAGCAAACTTCCAGCTGCCAGCTGATGATTGGCTCACAGCAGCCCCAGCAAACTTCTAGCTGCCAACTGATTGGCTCCTCTTCAGTGATGCTCTTTGGGCTGTTTTCCCACCCTTTCAGACCACCAAGCTGCTCATTGGGGGACTTTTTTGGCTCCGCTCATGTAACCCAGCCAGTCGGCCTCAAGAGCAGGAGGAGTGGGGGCGTTGAGGGCTTGTGGGAAGCCTGTGATGGCAGTTGGGCTCTGAGGGAATTCCTGAAGAGCTCATGTGGTGTGGCATGTGTTTTCTAAAAATAAAGTTCATTTCTTCTTGATAAGTGGCTCCTGAATTGTGCTCAGCCAGACTGTGGCAATTATTTAGTCCTATAGTTTCCGCATTTAGTTTTTGTCTGGAAGATCTGTCTAGTAGTGAGAGAGGTGTGTAAAGTCACCCAGTATTGTTGTGTTGTGGTTTTATTTGATTCTTGAAATTGAGAAGGGTTTGTTTGATGTACATAGATGCTGTATTGTTTGGGGCATAATTATTTATGATTATTATATCTTACTGATACATAATTCCATTATGTAGTATGAAATGTCCTTCTTTGTCTCTTCTCATTAACAATGGCTTTAAGTCCACACTATCTGAAATGAGGATGGAAGCCCCTGCTTATTTATGCAATCTATATGAGTGATATGTTTTTTCCTGACCTTTCACCTTCAGTCTTTGGATGTCTTTCCTAGAAGATGAGCCTCTTGGAGATAGCATATTATTATTATTTTTTAATCCAAACCGCCAGGCTATGTCTTTTGATTGATGAGTTAAGGCCATTAATATTCAGGGTTAGTATTGAGATATGATTTGTATTCCCTGTGATTTTGATTCATTTATGATTTTAAATTTGATTTAGTTTCTCCTTTGTTTGATTGTTCCTTTTGCTGGTTTCCACTTTTTTATTTTCCACTTCATCCTCATAGAATATTTTGGGGAGAATGTTCTGTAGTGCAGGATTTCTAGTTGTGAATTCTTTTTTGTTGTTGTTTATACTGGAATGCTTATTTTATCTTAAAATATGAATCAATTTTGATGTATATAAAATTCTTGGTTCAACATACAGAAATCAATAAATGTAATTTGTCATATAAATAGACTTAAAAACAAGAATTATATGATTATCTCAATGGATGCAGAAAAATTATTTGACAAAATACAGCATCCCTTTGTGTTCAAAACATTAGAAAAACTAGGAATTGTAGGAACATACTTCAGCAGATGATTTCCTCTCCATAGCTTCTATTTCTTTATATCCATAAATAAGGTCAGAACATTCTAAGCACTTGGGAAGAATTGAGTGCAGAGTGGAAAGAGTAAAGAAAATCTGGAAGCTCCTGGGTACTTAATCAACTACCACATTTAACCCCTCAGAATGGAGGGAAAATAGATTTCAAAGAATATTTTATTTCCAAGTTTCAAATCTTATGAAAATTTCTTTATTGGCCAAATTCAGTCCAGAGGAAGGAATTTTATGAAATAGTTCCTGGACTAAACAAATGGACTCAGCACAAATCAGCACACACTCAGTATTTCCAAATAGGAATTAAAACTAACTATATAACACTGAGTTGAAAAAAAGACAAGGCATGCAAAAAATATACTCAAAGAGAAAGAAGACAATTTAATAACAATAAATGAAAAGAACATCTACAAAGTTTTCTCTAGTAAATAGATGAAAACCAAACCCTTTGGAAACTCAAAATTTTCAAAAAAGTTAAATAGATCATAACCTATATATTATGCATAAGTCTTCTTAATGAGATGACAATGGAGCTGACAAGGACCTGTGCTGAAAATGTAAGTCATGACATTCAAAAAAATTTAAATTAATAAGCAGTGCAGAAAAGAAAAATTTTCTGTAAATGAATTTGGTTTTGTGGAAGATAGTTTCACATTATGGAAACAAGATATTCCAAAGTATATATTAAATGGTGAAGATAGGATAAATTCAGCTTACGGGGTACTTTTTCTAAGCAATGTAGTTCGCATATTCCTAAAATCTGATCTACAAATTTAATATATAAAAGAAAAACAGAATTTTTTTAAAAAGGCACAATTTTTCTTTACATATATGTATTGATTCTGCATATTTTATTTGGTAGAAGATGCATAATACAATATTGGGAAGAAAAAATGTTATAAAGAAAAAATCTTATTATAGAACATGGGTTGGTATAGGTATTGTGTATCAAGAAATAATTTTCTTTTCAAAGCTGATAAATCAATAAGTATATGTTTATTATCTGATGTAAAAAAGTTGAATGATATTCAAATTCATTATGGAACAAATTCATTCCAAATTTAAGAATGAAAAACAATGTGAATTATAGTTGAAAATATAGAGATTAAACTAAGATAAAGGTCATGATAGAGGCATTAAAGCTATTGGCTGGGTAAGGAGTGGATCTCTGTTAATAAAGGGCTGGAATGCACTTTCCTTCCAGGTCAACCCTATAGGGAGCTGCTGTCTGCCTGTAGAAGCACATCTCATACTTGGAACCCATTGCACTGAAGAAGGAAGACCCAGACATCTGTATAAAAGTCTCAATGCAAATTTCAAAAGTTACTTCTAATATTGCTTTTCTGGAAAGATAAAGTTTCAATAAACATTCATAAAGTGTGTGATGTAAAAAAAATATTTTATGCAAAAAAACATCTACGAATGCAACCAAATCCTAACAACTAAAGAAAATGAAGCAATTTCTGGGTGTAGTGGCACACATCTGGAATCCTAGTTACTCAGGAGGCTGAGGCAAGAGAATCATGAGTTCAAAGCCAGCTTCAGCAATTTAGTGAGGCCATAAGCCACATAGAAGACCCTGTCTCAAAACAAACAAAAAAAAATGTTGGGGATTTGGGGATATGGTTCAGTGGTTAAGCACCCCTGGGTTCAATCTCCTGTACCAAAAAAAAAAAAGGAATTGAGGCTAAACAAAAAATTCAAGATGAACTAAGACAATAATATAATACTGCTATTTGATACAGAATAGGGAAAAATTAAATAAATGGAAGGTATTAAAGAGTTACAGTGGGAAAAGGACTAGAAATGTTTCATAGTTGAATTAAAGTCTTACTAAATGTCTTGAAAATTGGTTACAGGTGAAAATAAAGAAATAACAAGAAGAATAAACTAACCAAATTTCTTACTATGTAATACTAAGAATATAAGTAAAGAGAAATATAAAGAAACTTAAAAAATCAGGGGCCCAAGCAGGGTTCTGTGGCGTAGCCTATAATTTCAGCAACTTGGAAGACTTAGGCAGTAGGCTTACAAATTCAAAGCCATCCTCAGCAACTTGCTGAGACCCAGTCTCAAAATAAAAAATAAAGAATTTGGATATGGCCCAAGTAGTAAAGCATCCTTGGGTTCAATCTCTAATATCTAAATAAATAAATAAGTAAATAAACAAACAAATAAATAAATAAATAAATAAATAATAACAATAGTCATTTGGGCCAGGTCAGGAATTTTTCCATTTATCAAATAAGATTACTAGAGAAGGAAAAAGGTGGAAATTACAAAAAAGAAATATTTAAAGGTATAATGGCTTGTAATTTTCTAAAACTGAAGCAGTATTTTGGCTTGTACTGACACTTGAGTAGGGTACACAATAAATAATAACTTCTCATACATACCCTAAATGAAACTTTAAAAACAGCAGAGATAAAGAAAAATATTCATGCCACTAGAAGCAAAAGACAGATTAACTACACATATTTACAGCTCACATTGCAGTAGTTTCATGACTAATATTAGCTGTCAAAATATGATAAATTATGTGCTCACTCTACATATATAATAGAGGTGGCAACTCAAATCATTAAAATAGATGAATTAGTGAATATAAAAATTCTGAAGAAATATATCATGCACATACAAGAAATATATTCCTTTAACCTAATGCAAAATTCCAATTGTGCTAAATGAATAAATTTAAGAACATAAAAAATAAAAAGAAATAATTATTGATAGTAGTTGTATACCCATGGAATGTAAAAAGATTTTATAAGCATGGCAAATACTACACTATAAAAGAATAGAATGATAATTTGTTTAAGAAAATATGTGGCTTACTTTAAATTATAGGGTATAGCAATATAAAGAAAATACTGAAGATACATTGCTATTTACCATTTTAAAATTTAAGTTGTTGACAAACTTTATGTATTATAGTAGTTTAAAGCAAGAAAATACGACTTAAATGATATAAAAGGTAATTACCTACATGAGAACATGAGACATACAACCTTATTTGTCTCAAAAATTGAAACCCTGAAATTTATGAATAAGAAGCTGAGCTTTCTCAAATCATTCCTAATAAGATCCTTAAAAGTAATAGAGACTCCAACTTCTTTTTTATTAGTGATTATAGTTATACTTAATATTGGGTTTCATTTTTATATAACCATACAAGCATGGAATGTAATCTGCTCCGTTTTGACTCCTAATATTTTTGCTTTCCCTACCCTCCTCTCTTCCTCTGTTCCCCTTTTTGTACCCTACTTGTGTTTCTTCTGATTATTTAAACTTCTGTAAAAATGGTGCTTTATAGATTGACGTAAAGGTGAAATTCACTATATATATAAAATTTGGTCGATTTTATTCCATTTTTTTCTTCCTTTTCCCTTTCTTCCTCTCTCCCCCCCTCAACCCCCTTTCTCTTTTTCACTGACATTTTTTTCTATTTTCATTGGATCTCCCTGGCCCTTTCCCCCCTATTTTGATATAATTTTCACATATGAAAGGAAAACATTTGACCCTTGACTTTCTGAATCTGGTTTATTTCACCTAACATGATAAAATAATCAGTTGTATCCATCAGTTCATTTACCAACAAATGCCATAATATCTTTATTCATAAATAATTAAAAAAACTTATATGTAATGTTTCCTCAACTGGGAATTTAATCTAAGAATACAGTATAGCAAATTTACATAATAATATATTGTTATATTAATATAAGAATACAACAAGGCAAATTTTTAGATGTCACTGTACTATAGAAATACATGCACACCAAAGCCTATACAAGCAAAATTCTCAATAGCCAAATTTTGGAACCAGTCAAGCTGTACATTAGTAGATGAATGGATAAAGAAAATATGGTATACATGCACAATGGAATTTTATTATGCCATAAAGAAAGATGAAAGTATGTACTTTGAAGATAAATAGATAGAACTTGAGAACATTATGTCAAAAAAAAATATGTCAGGGCTGGGGATGTGGCTCAAGCAGTAGCGCACTCACCTGGCATGCGTGCGGCCCAGGTTCGATCCTCAGCACCACAAGATACAAGATGTTGTGTCTGCCAAAAACTAAAAAAAAAAAATAAATATTAAAAAATTCTCTCTCTCTCTCTCTCTCTCTCTCTCTCTTTAAAAAAAAAGAAAAATATGTCAAAATCAGAATATCCAGGGCTATGTGTTTTCTCATATGTGGAAGCTAGAGAGGAACAAGATAAAGAAAACTGCATGGGGTGTCCAATTAATATGGAAGGGAGACCAGTAGAGCAGAGGAAAGACACTGGAAGAGGAAAGTTGATAAGGAAAGGGGAAATACTGAGAAATAATATGGACCAATTTATATTGTTATATCATGTGCATGTACGGATATATAACGACAACTCCTACTATTATGAGTAATTATAATACATCAAGAAAAACATGGAATAAATAAACGAGATAGAAAAAATTTATTATTGCATTGATAAATTATATATTAAATTATATATGCTTGAAAGCATATGAAATTGAACTTTGAAAAATTTTTACTTTTAAATTTTATAATTTTATATAGCTTAAGGAGTGTGAACATACTAGAGAGAACTTCCTCCAAGATGGCACAGAATGTTTGCTATTATGAATTTTCATGGCTTTTTCATTATGATCCACGAGTTCACCTGTCATCTTGCTGGGAACTGTTTCTCATGGAATTAACTCATTTGTTTCTACTAACCAAGCATTTTTCCCCTATTTAATTGTTCTCTTTGCTGATCAATGTTAGCCAATAATTCTAATTCATTTTTATGTGTTTTATGTGTTTTTTATCTGTTTTTCATCTTATAAAAATTAAGCTTACCTCTATATTTTCATAACACTTAATGCTTTTGTATATTTCTTTTGGATTGGCCATTCTCAATGAATATTTATTTTCAATATAAAAGTCTAAGTATAAATAAAACGAATTTTCATTAATATGAAATATAACTGAAAAGCATAACCTTTTAATAGAATTTAATTCTAGGACTTATATTGTTATTCATTTGAACACAATGCATATGCCACACAATTAAAATGTAATGTTTAAGTAAAATAAAAGTAAGATAACAGAATCAAATATTATCAAAGCTTGTTTCATTCACTGAACCATAAGTTTCTGATCCAGAGGTCTATCCTATGCATAAAATTAATGAATGTGATAGGCTCTGATGACAATTCCTGATTGTTTTCTCAAATGTTTTGCATGATTGAATTGTTATAAGAATGAAAGAAAAAAATCATAAGTTAAATATTTTAAAAGTGATAAGAGACAGTTCTGGTTTCCAGCCTAGCATGTTATTAGCTTTGAAGTTTCCATTCTACCCCAACTCCAGGTAAAAATATGAACTAAAATATCAAGAAGTCTTAGAATCATGAAAGAAGTAAGGTCACAGGACAAATCACTGCCCTCCAAATTGGAAAGACAGAGAGATAAATACAGAGAATCACAATTTAGCAGAAATCTCTGTGAAATCCAGTACCAGGTGGAGAAAATCTGCACTTAAATTGGTGAATTACTGGAGACCCACTGTGGACAATTCTGAGATCAAGTGCTCCTCATTTAAGAGAACATTATAGACGGTTCCCACATTCTTACTTTCAGAAGCTCAACTAGGTTCTTTAGTGAATGTAAGGGAAAATCCCTTGCTGCTTTCAGCAGGGGAAAAAAATAAAAGAATGGTTTTGAAATAACTCACAGCATTCTGTTATTCTGAATCAGGTTTGGCCTACCTAACGAGGGGGAGGGAAACACCCAACTCCATCTCCCTCTGGCCTGCCTGTGTCACCTCAGCAGGGTGGACTGAGAGGTTCTGGGGAAGTTCATAGTTCAGGAACACACGCTCACCAAAATTCTCCACCAGATCACAGGATGTTTCCCTTCCCTGACATCTGGGCCATAGTGAAGCCTGGGGACAAAAAGACAGCAAATATAGATGATAAATAATTGGGTCTGATCAGGAAGGTGTGGGCTGGTCAGAAAGAAAATCAAATGCTGCCCTTTCTCCCTCCTTCTCCTTCAAAGGCCCTTCCCCCTCCTCCTGCTCCAACAGGTTACTAAGGTGAACTGCCCCAGGAATTGCTCCTCCTTGCAAGGAGTTGTACATTAATACATCCTGGCCGTTACCTAACTGCCTGCACCACTCCACCATTTGGCCCTTCCTTGCCCCTTTGCTTCTCACCTTTTGGCTCACCCTGGCCACTGGTCCTATATGGGTAAAGAAAAGGGGAAAGAGAAGGGGAACGATGGCAGGAGAACAAAGGGAATCTAAAATTTATCAAAGGGGCAGGACACTCCCACTTCTTTTGATACCAACTCTGGGTCCCCTTCTTTTTGGAGAAGTCTGTTTTCTATTCTTTAAATAAAACTTGTTCTCTATGCTAGCCTTGACATTTCT
Organism: Ictidomys tridecemlineatus; assembly: GCF_052094955.1. Taxonomy (NCBI): domain Eukaryota; kingdom Metazoa; phylum Chordata; class Mammalia; order Rodentia; family Sciuridae; genus Ictidomys; species Ictidomys tridecemlineatus. The sequence continues at coordinate 171,128,927 of NC_135480.1, read as the reverse complement.
CCCATGTTCAATCTTCAATATCTGGGGAAATAGAATTTCTCACTTGTCACCAGTGACTGGTGGTATCAATAGGATGCTTTTCTTCCCAAACACCAATGCTTTCTTTTCCAGACACCTTGACATTTCTTTACTTTTCCTTTTACTCAGCGAATCATCTCCTTCTTCCATAATAAATAAATAAATCCATAGATAGATAAGTGGTTTACTAAAAGGAAAAAAAAAACAATTTTGAAGAGACTGAACAAGCATCAGAGATAGTTATATGTAGCAAAAATACAAGAGTCACCAGAACAGAAAAATTTTGAACTATGATATATATGCTAGTTTCCAATGGAAAAGTAGTTAACATGCATGAACATATAATTGATATAGGCAGGGAGATTGAAGTTCTGAGAAAATATCAACAAGAAATGTTATAGATCAAAACCACTGTAATGGATGAAAAATGCCTTGGACGGTCTTATTAAGATTGGACATGGATAAGAAAAGAATCTCTGAGTTTAAGAAAATCATAATGAATACTTCTGAAAACATAAAGCAGAGAGAAAAAAATGGAAAGACAAAAATCAGACCAGAATATTCAGGAAGTGTGGAATTATTATGAAAGTTATTTCATACACATAACGGGAATACACAAAAGATGTGAAGAGAAAGAGAGAATGGAAGCAACATTGGAAGCAAAAACAAGTAAGATTTTCCCCAAATTAATGATAAGACCCAGGAAGCTCAGAGAACACAAAGCAAGATAAGAATGCAAAACTACACCTCGTCATGTCTTCAAACTTGAGAACATAAAGATTAGAAACTCTTGAAGAAAACCAGAGGAAAAAACACCTTACTTATACAGAAGCAGAGATGAAAATTATATCTTGTTTCTCCAAAGTCACTCAAGCAAGAAGAGAGTGCAGAAACATATGTACTGTTGAGAAGAAAACAAAAACAACAAAACAAAACAAAAACTACTTAAAGTTCTCTGTGAAATAATACTTCAAAAGTGAAGGAGAAATAAGACTTTCTTAAACAAACTAAAACTTAGGGACTTTGTTGCTGATAGATCTGTCTTGTAAAAAAAATGTTAAAAAGAAGTTTTTCAGAAAGAAGGAAACCAATGTAGGTCAGACACTCAGACCCCAGAGAGAAAGGAAGAGAATCAGAGAATGAATAAAGTATTCAGATCCAGTTTAAGCATAAAATCATACAGCAGAGGGCCCACTGTTTTGTGATAATGAGGGAACCCTGAACCCCAAGGTGAACTTCATCTTCACATCTTCTTGACCATGACTTCAGTACTTCAGGTCTGACTTAGACCAGGTTGCTTGTCAGTAATGTTTCCTTGACCTACTTGGCTTATTCTCCCAGGGAAAAGAAACTTCAAACTTACTGATAAATTTCATGATTCATATTTTTAGTTTTGACACATGTACTATTTTAGATGGAGTTTTGGAGTAACAAGACCTGGAAGATTTCAAGTTCATGCGATTTTTTTTGAGGTAAGGCTTTCAGGAACAAAAAGGGAGTCAAGATGGGGCAGCGAATGGAGCTAATGAGGATACAGTCTTATCCAGAATCTACCTTATCTTGATCCTCTGGGGATCCATGAGCATAAATTACATCGCATGTCTGTCTTTCTTGTTTGGGATAAAAGAAGAGGGCTTTTGGAATCTCATATCAGGCTGTCATTAGATATGGGACTGGCCCAGAGAATATATAACCTGCCTCACAAGATAGCTACTAACCTCAGCTTAACATGTCCAAAACTTTACTAGATGTTTTTACAACAGAACTTGATCAATCCAAAGGTGTCTCATTCAACTAACATCTATGGTACTGATGTCTTTAATATAATGTCTCACTACACATCAATGGGATCCAGTTCTCAAATGTATTCCCTGGTACCTCTATGGCATATTCTGATTGCATTATGATATCTCTATATATCCAACAGGACTTTTTCTAATATCAGTCCACTAGCCTGGGGGCAATTTGGGTAGTGCCCTTCTACTCTTTCCCTACTATCCTTAGGCTCAGCTTTATAGGGAAGCTGCTCACTGAATCAATTACAGATGGACTATATTAGAGAATGAATATGCAGTGAGGACATACTTTCTCTGCATTGTGGCAATGCTTTCCTTTCTTGTCACCATCATTGCCTTTGATTAGAAACAGCTTTGTTAATGTGACTCTGGGCATAGTTTTTTTTTTTTTTTTCCCACATACTCCAATAAGATCAGGAATCCCCAATAAATGCAATGCCACTAAGTAAATACAAAAAATATAGCCACTCAACTCTCGGAAAACATACTCCTCCACCCTGTAAGATCTTTATTTGAAATGCATCTAGAGAGTGCATGATGATTTTCACCTATCCCTTGCCGCTGCCTAACTTCTGTTTCCACCCATTGTTTCCTTCTTGGCTTTGCCTGTCTACTTCACCATTTTTTTTTAATATTTATTTTTTAGTTTTCGGATGACACAACATCTTTTGTTTGTATATGGTGCTGAGGATTGAACCTGGGCCACATGCAAGCATGCCAGGGGAGCGCGCTACCGCTTGAGCCACATCCCCAGCCCTACTTCACCATTTTGATTTAATGTCGTCATTAAAACGTTTCAACTCGGTGAGTTAAACATGCACACATACAAAATAGCAAAAAGATATTGGTATGTAAATTTTTCCCTAAATAATAGTATCTAGAAATGTGTTAGTATTTTCATTAGCATGTTTGTTTAATAAATACATTATTTTCTCATCACCACCTGTTTTTGAGGGTAGATGCAATATATATATATATATATATATATATATCTATATTTGCAATTGAAATTTAATGTAGAGCCTTCCATTCAATCAGAAGTTCACTTTCATCTGCCTATATTTTCATGATTTGACCAAATATAACAGTGAATTTCAGCAATTTTGTTTCTCACAGATTCTGATTTTGAGCTATGAATCCTCATATTGCTTACTGTGGGCTACCAGAAAATAATCTATGAGTTTGAAGACCATCCTAATATTATTAAGTTATGTTTCTATGGAATGCAAATGGGATAAATCATTTGTATGTTTGTAAATTAATTGTTAAATTGTGGAATTTAGTGTTGACAGTTAACTGAGGTGGAGTCTCAGCTTCTGAAATAATAAATAGAATGGGAATTACATTTTTGTTTCATAATAGATTAGAGTTTAAATGTGTTGTCTTTACTGAATAGATATGTTTTACTTATTATTTAATTTGGGGACTGCATATTTAATATACTTATAATTTTACTCAATTAAAGAGACTGGGAATTTTGTTTTTTCCTTGCCCTGTGTTACAGAAAGAGCACGTGTAAATACCATATACTGATTGAATTTGACCAAAGGGGTTTTGGAAATCAATATCTTCAACATAGGAACATATGAAAATAATAATTTCTTTTACTTTAGATTTTCTAAGTGAGTGATTGTGTAAATAAGTTGTATTTCCCTGATGTGCCAGTATAGTTTGATGCCAGTAGAAACTGCTGAGAAGAGATTATGCAAATTTTGTGATCTTATAATGCTCTACTTTATAATGTGAATTTCTATCAAAAGGACTAGTGATTCAGAATTTCATAGTAAGTTAACTTTTACTGGTGTCGGATGTATCAGAAGTTTATTCAAAAAATTTTATAGGAATCCTCTGTTTTTAATTTTAATAGTTCAAATTTTTATCGAATTTGCAACAAACTACATATGTGATGGTGATTTTTACATATTAGTTATTGCTATATCAAGTGCTAATTACTACAGTAAAATGATTGACAATTTCATTATGCAGAACTATGCCACATCATATCACAAAATTTAATGTAATAAATATGAAATTCTGACATATGTACATGAAACATAAGTCTTTTAATCTTTGGAAATCAGATTATTGAGCAGAACATCACTGTTCAAAATTGATATTTGAAATGTCAATAAGATGTCCTAAGCAGAGCTTCAAAGAAATATGGATTCTAAAATCAGAAAATGAAAAGAAGATATAAACCAAACTTAAATATTTTAAGAAAGCAGTGAATAGGTTGGGAAGACATAAATATAAAGACACCTATAAATAATTAAAATATGTCCTAGATAAAACATAATATTTTAAGTGAATAAGCTAACATTGTGAATTGTAGGATGTGAATTAAGATTTAAGCTTTATAGAAATAAAGTCAGTTCAATGACTAGGATAATTTTATGTGATTCTGCTTTACATTCAAACAGTCTTTTAAGGAATCATACTCTAAGCCTTGTATTTGCTTTTCCAAATTATTTTTTGAAGGAATTTATTGATAATGGCTCTTCTATTAGTTCTCTCTCTCTTTTTTTTAGTTGTTGATAGTCCTTTATTTATTTTTTAAAGGAGAGAGAGAGAGAGAGAGAGAGAGAGAGAGACAGAGAGACAGAGAGAGAGAGAGAGAGAGAGAGAGAGACAGAGAGAGAGAGAGAGAAGAAGAAGAAGAAGAAGAAGAAGAATCTTTTTTGTAGATAGACACAACACAGTGTCTTTATTTTATTTTTTTTATGTGGTGCTGAGACTCAAACCCGGGTCCCACCCATGCTAGGCGAGGGCTCTATCGCTGAGCCACAATCCCAGCCCTATTTTCTTTATTTATATGTGGTGCTGAGAACCAAATCCAGTGCCTCACACTTGCCAGGCAAGTGTGCTACTGCTGAGCCCCAGCCCCAGCCCCTATTAGTTCTTAATATGAGTGCTAGAATGCAAGGATCTTGCTGTTATTATATTAATGAATAAATAAAATAAATATTAATAAATAAGATTATTAATAAATTAATAAATATCCTTCATTTATGATGATTCTAGATGTTTATATTAAAAAGAAGTCTTCAAGGGACCAAATTATAACTTGGTTAATTTTCTATATTGTTTTAATTTTCTATTCACTGATTTCTGCCTCATTATTATTATTTTATTTGCTCTGGTTTTAATTTATTCTTCCTTATTTTTAAGGTCACTGTTTAAATAATGAATTTATACATATTTTCTAACATCAAAGTATAAAACTATACATTTACCTCTTATAATTTCAAAGTACGAGGTTGCACCTTTATGCACTATTCATTTAGATGTGTGTTACTTGATTTTAAAATGCTGGGGCTTTTCCATAAATTTCATTATTCTTTTAATTTAATTATTTTTTGTCAGAAAATATATTCTTCAGCATTTGAAATAATTATTGAGATGATTTGATGGCTCAGTTTGTATTTCATTTGCACTTGCAAAGAATGTATACTCTACAATTACTTCATGTAATGTTCTATAAATTCAATTTACATTTCATTATATGAATCATATATATTTTATGACTTATCAAGTCTTTTGGCATTTTTAACATTATTCATATAAATTATTGATGATTTGTCAACTTTCTGTTAATCACTGAGGGATGGATACTAACAAAATATCCAAATAAGTCTATGAATCTATACTCAATTTAGTCCTGCCAATCTTGCTTTATGCATTTTGATGTTATGTTATTAGGTACATACTATTGGGGAAATATAATTAAAAGCAAAATCTCTTGCTAGCCAAGAAAATATATTTTAAAAGCTCAAGAAAAAGAAAATAGTTTTATTTTTGAATATGCATTAATCCAGAATATGAAATGCAGCATAGGTAATTCACACACTGAGTTACAAAGACAGAAAGAAGTCTTAGTCTTTTATGAACTCAAATGCACATAACTCATTTCATAAATGATCTCAAGATAAATAATAACTAATTCTTAAGTAAAAGTACTTAATAGCCCCATTTGTCACACATAGTTTACTTCTCTTCCCCAATTCTCTTTTTCCTATGGTAACCACTATTCTACCCTTAACTTTATGAGATCAACTCCTTCAGATTCCACATGCATGAGATTGTTTGATATTTATCTTTCTGTGCCTGGTTTATTCGTTTGACATAATAAGTTATAGTTTTATCCTTATTGTTTTAAATGAGAGTATTTTATTCTTTATGTTACTGAATGATATTTCATTGCATAGTTGTGTGATATCTTTTGTCTATTCATCAGTTACTGTTAATCTCATCCAGTGAGGTTTTTAATATTTTTTCTGTTATTTTAATGTTTTCAGTACTAGATCTTCCCTTTTTTCCCTTTTTGCAGATTCCAAATTTCTCCTTAAGCTTTCTATTTATTCTCTCATTGTACCCATATTCTCTTATAAATTCTCATATTTATGATAATCACTTTTGAGTTATTGTATGCTATTTCAACTTTGGGTAGCATGTAGGAATTTTTTTAATCTATTGAATGGTATTTCACTTGCCTGTGGTTTTATTTTAGTTTTCCTATCTCTATATATGGATAGTAACTTTATATTGCATACTAGACATTTATCTGATGTATAAACTCAGGCTTCTGTTTTATTCTATGGCAGTAACCATAAAGGAAATGATTGCTTTGGAACTCTGCCTGCTTATTTTGTTTTGTTTTCTTAGGGTCATACAATTTTGATTTGCCCAAAATTCTTCAGTGAATTCCATATACAGGGATAAGATTTTTTGCCTTTAAGGTAGTGCTCTTTAGGATTTCAATGGGAGAAGTGAGGTATTACGAAAATGAACTACCTTGGGAGACTCAAATACCATATTCTGCTTCTATGTGGTGTACAGAAATTTAAATCTTCACTCTGCTTTCTTTCATATTTTTCTTTTCCTTGAAGTCCTTAGACTTAACTGCAGTGAACTTCTCAAGGTTTAAACAAGCATTTATTTTTTTATTTTTATTTTTTAAAGAGAGAGTGAGAGAGGAGAGAGAGAATTTTTTATATTTATTTTTTAGTTCTTGGCGGACACAACATCTTTGTTGGTATGTGGTGCTGAGGATCGAACCCGGGCTGCACGCATGCTAGGCGAGCGCGCTACCGCTTGAGCCACATCCCCAGCCCTTTAAACAAGCATTTAATGCAAGCATTTTTATACAGATTTAGGGACACTCTCTGCTATAGCTTTGTCCCTCTAACCTATCCAGCCAATTTTCTAACCACTGAGATAGTCCACATTATTTCTGACAAGAGGCCAATCAGAATGAAACTCCTTTTTTTCTTTCTTTATTAACATGTATTTTTTATTTTTTGATGATAGCAGAGTGTATTTTGAAAAATTATACATACATGGGGTACAATTTATTATAATTAGGATCTCATTCTTGTGATTCTACATGATGTGGAGTTTCACTCATGGTGTATCCATATATGAATATGGAAGAGTTATGCCTAATTCATTCTACAGTCTCCTTTTCCATTCCCTTTCCTTCATTCCCCTTTGTCCAATACACTGAACTTCTATCCCCGCCTTGTTTTGTGTTATCATCTACATATTAGAGAGAACTTTTGGCCTTTGGGTTTTTTTTGGAAGGGATAAGGGGATTGGCTTGTTTCACTTAGCATGATAGTCTCCAGATCCATCTTTTTACCAGCAAAAGTCATAAAGTAATTGGTTTTATGGCTAAGTACTATGCCATTATGTATATATACTACAATTTTGTTATCTGTTCACCTGTTGAAGGGCATCTATGCTGATTCCATAACTTAGCTGTTGTGAATTGAGATGCTATATCATTGATACTATGCTAAAGCATTTTTAATTACTTTGAGTATATATTGAGGAGTAGGATAACCAGGTCAAATGGTAGTTTGATTCCAAGTTTTCTGAGGAATCTTCATACTGCTTTCCAGAGTGGTTGCACAAATTTGCAGTTGTTGCACAAATTTGCAGTTCCACCAAAGTCTGAGTGAATCTTTTTCTTCACATCCTGATCAACATTTATTATTACTTGTATTCTTGATAAATTTCCATTCTAACTGGAGTGAGATGGAATCTCAGTGTAGTTTTAATTTGCATTTATCTAATTGCTAGAGATGTTGAATTTTTTTTATATGTGTTAGCTGTTTAAATCAGCTTTTTTACAGCTGTGACTAAAAGACCTGACCAGAACAACTTTAAGGGAGGAAAAGTTTATTTAGGGATTCATGGTTTCAGAGGTCTCAATCCATAGACGGCCTCTTCCATTCCTTGAGATGTGAGGTAAGGCATAACATGGTTGTGGAAGAGTTTAGTGAAGAAAGGCAGCTCACATGACAATCAAGAAGCAGAGAGACTTCACTTCCCAGAATCAAAATATATACACCAAAGGCTTGTCCCAGTGAGCAGTCTCCTGTAGCCACACCCTATCCACTTTCAGTTTTCACTCAATTTATCTATTTAGAGGATTAATTCACAAATTGGTTTAAAGCTCAATCATTTCTCTTCTAAACCTTCTTGCATTGTCAAACACATGAACTTTTAGAGGATATCTTACATCCAAACTGTAACATTGACAATTGGTATTTCTTCTGTGAAGTGCCTGTTTGGTTTCTTTGCCCATTTATTCATTGAGTTATTTATTGTTTGTTTGTTTGGTTTTGGTGTTAAGTTTTTGAGTTCATTATATTTCCTGGAGATTCATGCTCTATCTGAGGTACAGGTGGCAAAGATTTTTTCCCATTCTGTAGGCTCCCTCTTAATGTTCTTGCTTATTTTCTTTGCTGTGAAGAAGATTTTAGTTTGATACCATCCCATTTATTGATTCTTGATTTTATTTCTTGTGCTTTAGGAGTTTTGTTGAGAAAGTTGGTTCCTAAGCTGACATGATGAAAATTTAGGCCAACATCTTCTTCTAATAGGCACAGGATCTCTGATCTAATGCTAAATTCCTTGATCCACTTTGAATTGAATTATGTGCAGAGTGAGAGGTAGGAGTTAAATTTCATTCTGCTATATATGGATTTCCAGTCTTCCTAGCACCATTTGTTGGAAAGGCTATATTTTCTCCAATGTATATTTATGGAGCCTTTGTATAGTATGAGATAATTGGATTTATCTAGGATTGTCTCTGTGTTTTCCATTCTGTTCTATTGGACTTAATGTCTGTTTTGGTGCCAATACCATGCTGTTTTGTTACTATAGATTTGCAGTATAATTTAAGTTCTGATATTGTAATGCCTCCTGCTTCACTTTTCTTGCTAAGGATTGTTTTGGCTAGTCTGGGATTCTTATATTTCCAAATAAATTTCATGATTGTTTTTATATTTCTATGAAAAATAATTTTGATTTTTATAAGAATTGCATTAAATCTGTATAGTGCTTCTTGTAGAAGAATATTAATTCTACCTGTCCAAGAACATGGGAGACCTTTCCATCTTCTGAGGTCTTCTTCAATTTTTCTCTTTAGTGTTCTATAGTTTTCATTGTAGAGGTCTTTCACTCTTTTGTCGGATTGATTCTGATGTTATTTTTGTTTGAGGCTATTGTGACTGAGATATTTTTATCTAAATCTCTTTCACCTGATTTATCATTGATGTATTTTAGGAAAGTAATTGATTTATGGGAGTTAATTTTATGTCCTGCTACTTTGCTGAATTCATTAATGAGTACAAGAATTTTTTTTACTGAAGTTTTTTTTTGGGGGGGGGAGGCCTTCTAAATATAGAGTCATGTTCTTGACAAATAGGGATAATTTGAGCTTTTCTTTTCCATTTCATTTAATTTCTTTCTTCTGCCTAATTACAATGGGTAGTGTTTCGAGGACTATGTTGAATAGAAGTGGTGAAAGAGGTAATCCTTGTCTTGCTCCACACTTTGGAGGGAATTCTTTTAACTTTTCTCCATTTAGAATGATGTTGGCCTTGGGTTTAATGTATATAGCTTTTACAATTTTGAAGTATGTTCGTACTAGTTTTTCTAGTTTTGAGCATGAATGGATGCTGACTTTTGTCAAATACTTTTCGTGCATCTATTGAGATAATCAGGTGATTCTTGTCTTTAAGTCTATTGATGTGATGAATTACATTTATTGATTTCTCTATGTTGAACCAACCTTGCATCCCTGGGATGAATCCCACTTAAACAAGGTACACATCTTAATGTTTTTCTATGTGATTTGCCCATATTTTATTAAGTTTTTTTGTATCTATTTTTGTCAAGGATATTGATCTGAAGTTTTCTTTCCTTGATGTGTCTTTGTCTCATTTTGGTGTCAGGGTGATACTAGCTTTATAGAATTAGTTTAATAGGGTTTTCTCCTTCTCTATTTAATGGAATAATTTGAGAAATATTGGTGTTAGAACTTCTTTGAAGATCTGGTTATACTTGCCTAGGAATCTGCCTGGTTCTTGGCTTTCTTTCTTGGTAGGTTTTTTATGGTGTCTTCAATTTCATTGCATAAAATTGATCTGTTTAAATTTTCTGAGTCTTGCTGATTCATTTTGGATAGGTTGTATGTCTCTAGAAATTTGTCAATGTCTTCAATATATTCTATTTTACTGGAGTATAAATGTTCAAAATAGTTGCTGATTATCATCTGTATGTCAGTAGTGTCCATGGTGATATAACCTTTTTTCATCATGAATTTTAAAAAATTTGAGTTTTCGCTATTTCTCTTCATCAGCTTGGCTAAGGCCTTATCAGTATTTAAAAAAAAAATTCAAAGAACCAACTTGTTCGGTAATTTTTTGAAATATTTTTTATTGCAATTTCTTTGATTTTGGCTTGGATTTTATTATTTCCTCTTCTACTGCTTTCAGTATTGATTTGTTTCTCCTTTTCTAGGGCTTTGAGAGATAATGTTAAGTTATTTGTTTGGTGACTTTCTATTCTCTTGTTGAATGTGCTCAAGACAATGATTTTTTTCTTTTAGAACCTTCTTTATTGTGTCCCAGAGATTTTGATATGTTGTTTTGCTATTGTCATTTACCTCAATTTTAACTTAAATTAAATTACAATTTTAATTTAAATTAAAAAGTACATTTTAATTTAACCTCAGTTTTTTTTTTCTCGTATCCATTGTTCTTTCAACAACATATTATTTGGTCTTCAAATGTTCTGGTAGCTTCAATTATTAAAATTTTATCCATGATTTCTAATTTTATTCCAATATGATCTGATAAAATGCAAGGAATTATATATATATATATATATATATATGTGTGTGTGTGTCTGTGTGTGTGTGTGTGTGTATGCTCAATTTCTTTGTGTCCTAAAATACTATCCATTTTAGAGAAGTATCTATGTAAGTGTAACTCAACCCTTGTGAGTAACATCCACACCCAAAGACCTCCCTCTCTATTCAAGCTGGGCAATGCCCAAGTCACCATGAAATGTAGTGATTGGTCAGAACCTCCTGCTTCAGGACTAGAAGGCATGGGTCATTCAAAGTGGCTCCCTACATTTGGGGTTCCATAAGCTTCCTCTATTTGCTTTTTAATTTTATTCTTAAGTTTGGGGAAATTTTCCGATATTATTTCATTGGAAAGATTGTATATTTCTTTGGTTTGTATCTCTGAGCCTTCATCTATCCTGATAAATATAATATTTGGTCTTTTCAAGTTATCCTATATTTCTTGGAAGTTTTGTTCATGGTCTCTTAACATCTTTTCTCCATGGTCAACTTTATTTTCAAGATTATAGATTTTGTCTTTATTGCCTGAAATTCTGAGTTCTAAGTAGTCTAGTCTGGTGGAGATGCTTTTCATTGAATTTTTAATTTGATTTTTCAATTTCTACATTTTGAGGTTTTCTGGTAAGTTTATTTTCACAATCTTTATCTCTTTATTGATGTTATCGTTCACTTCCTATATTTTCTCTCCGCTTTCACTCCTTACACCATCCTTAGTCTCACACATCAGTTTCACTATAAATATTCTAAACTCCTTTTCTGACATTTCTTCGGCTAGGGTATCAATGGATTTTGTTATTGAAGCAATTTTGTTTGCAGCAATTTGTTCCCTTTCTTTTTCATTGTTTTTTATATACCCATCTAATGTATGAATCTGAAGTAGTAGAATTTCTACCTGTACTTATAATGTTCCTGAAGGTTTGCTGTACCTCAAAGTTTATAGAGAGACAAATAATAACAACAACCAATGCAATATATATATATATATATATATATATATATATATATATCACTAAACCAAATAGATTCTGCTGTGAAATCTACAATATTAATTGTCACAATAAACAGAAATGCTGTGACCAGTTATGGCTCACAGTAAAAACAGTAAGTTTGCAAAAGCGTTTACAATTTTGAATAGTGAACAGAGAGAGGACAGATGTGTTGTAAGATACTATTATTTGAGGGAGAAAGACAAACAATAGAAGTAAAAAATTAAATAAAGAGTGAAAGAGAGGTTGATAGAGATTGGCTGTTAGCAGAAGAAAAAAGAGAAAGAGAATCAAGGGAAACATAAGTAGAGAGAAAAAATATATGTAAAATAATTTTTTTAAAAAATTGAAATAAAATTATATAAGACAAAACTGAAATATACTAATCAAACAACCTACTCCTCAAAATCCTGATCCATAAAAAACAACTTCCTTCAAAGAAATGGTAGAAATGAGAAAAAAGTAACAAATATGTATATGTATAAGTGTCCATGAACCATTCAGATCACAACTGAATAGCAAAGAAAAAAGATAGGAGGAAAAAAATGATCTTGATGAAAAGTTATAGTATTGTTTCTGTTGGAGTTGAAAAAATTCTGGGCTTTCCTTCTTAGTGGTGTTATGTGAAGTGTGTGATGGAGTGTGATGTCTTCTCTTCCTTCAAGGTGGGTCATTGGATTGTGAGAGAAAATCCTGTAGCCTGAGCTCCTGGAGGCAGGATTTAGGCTTAGATAGGATCCAAGTTCTTAGGTAAATTGCAATTAATCTGAAGATTTTAAATTGGCACACCTTCAGGATCCAGCAGTTGCAGTTCTATGGTAGAAGACTGTACCCCAAGGTCTCCCCTGGGTTCCTCTTATGCAGTGGAGGAACCAATCCTTAGTTCCTTCTGTCACTTGTGAACCCCATGTTTCCTGGTCTCTAGGGTTCATTCTCCAAACTCACTTTCTCCCCTGCCCTTTCAAATTTCCTTGGAGCACATCTCTCCCATCCAGTCTTTTGAGTCACTAGACTCAAGGGGGTATGGAGTAAGGTGCATTTTCACAAACTGTATCCCTCTCTGTAACACCCCCTTCATGTTTGATTTTCTCCTAGACTCGTAGGCACTCTCTGTGTCATTTGTGTGGGTTTCCAAGGCCTATATTTTCGGGCCCCGTCTGGGTTTTATAGAAATTGGCTCTTCCAATGGCCAGCCCTCACTCTGCAGCTGCAGAATGGCTCCTTCCTCTGCCTTCCACAGCAGCCAGGAGAGATGTGGCTCCTTTCTCACACAAGGATATTGTGCAGCAAGTGTGTCAGGTTAGTCTGGCCGTGTCTTTGGTTTCTGAGCTCTCTGTACACGGACATGCATAAGCCTACTAAAAAGTGCAGGTTCCTTTAATACCCTTATCCCTCCATTTTGCTCATGAGGGGACATCTCAAGCTGGTGCCACCAGTAGCAGCAGCAACTGTGATCCTGGGAATTTCTTTCTTATTTTATTATAACCAACCTGCTAAGTCCCCAATCTGCTTTAAATGTTCAGTATTAAATCCCAATAAAATCCACCCACCCCCCTTTTTTAATCCACCTTGCTGAGAAACTGCCCATCTGCTTTCTTTATTTCACGTCATGGAGCAGCCAAGAAAGCAACTTCCGCTATTTCACCATCTTGAAAAAACCAGGTTGAAGCTCTTCAATTAAACCTTGTTAGAAAAGCACCGCATAGACATTACAGTGCCCCTGGTGGAAAATTCACACAAATTTGGCTCTTATAAATGCTGGTCCTTTTTGCTGAGGAACACATTCCCTCTAATGTCTGCCTGTTTTTGTTTATTCTCCAGTTACTTCAAAGAAACTCCCTTTCCAGGTTGTAATTCCATATGAGGGGTTATAAGTCTGATAAAAGCGACTTCAATATTATCCACACTAGAGCAACTTAAGGCACTTTTTTCCACTTTGTATACAGAACCCCTTTTTAAAACAAATTGGTAACAATAGAATTCAGTTACAGTATTTTTTTCTTGTGTAAATTTTTTTAAAAATTAACTCACTTCCTATTTTAAAAGATTTTTTTTTAAAGAATTGCTTAATCTGTGTGATACTCTGGTTTCTTTAATAGAACATGAAATTTTAGAACATAATACCATTTAGTAATGTTGACTCAGTGCATAGGGTTTTAATGAGCCTTGTGATCCTAATCTTCTAGTTATGATTTTAAAAATTGTTCTTGCTTTTAACGGGTAACAAGAGATATATATTTCTATTTCCATCAGCAGTTTGGTCTCAACAACAGCTTTTAAGGTTCAGGTTCACTTTGAGTTCAAGCAAATAAACTGTTCAACCTAGTATTCAGCTCAGATATTAAACTCCTTGACAGAACATATTTTTTTGTGTTTTACTTCAGAAAATGTTACTCAAGAAGGTGAGTGTAAGTTAGAAGACAAATAAGTACAATAAAAATAATCAAATAGCAGAATCAAAGTATTGCCCAGAAACTAACAAATTATTGAACTATGTTTATACATTTTCACAACGAAAAGCAAAATACTAAAATAATTAAATAAAAGTTTAGTAATGAATTTTCTTAACTAACATGGAAATCAAAAAGGAATAAAAATATGAGTTTTATCTGTGCACATGTAGTTAGTCTAGAGTTTAGTAGGTGGCTTATTTCATTTTGAACAACTGTTGGTCTAAGTTATTGTACTTGTATATTGTACTATATTTTTCCTGCATAAAGACCATACCATTCTCTTTTCACCACACTCCCAGGAAGGAGAATGAAAAGAGGGTGGCGTATGACATTCTGAATATTTAACAATTTCACCTACTGGGCACTACTCATCTATGATCCCTCTATACATCCTGGTCCACATACCTCCCAGGTATCTATTTATGCAGCAGCAGCACTTCTCACTTGCCCTTCCCACTGATACTTAGACTAAGAAATTATGATGTTCCTTCTTTACTTACTCCAGTTCTTTAATGGTTCATATTACCTCTAGGTTTATTTTCATTTTCAGCCATAACTTCAAAGGGTCATTCTATGCCCTTCTTTTCTCACTTTTTGTCTCTACCTAAAAACAAGGGTGTGGGTAGGGTTTCTCTTCAAGACAGCTCCTAACCCAGAAATAGCCTGTTAACCAACCTCCTCTCTTTATAACCCCAAACAAGAGACTTTGATATCAAAGTCCTTCCCTGTCCTAATTCAGCAAGAAAAATGTGTATAAATAAATATCTCAATACTTTTTTTCTGTTTTGGTTATTGTATTAGTGAACTTTTTCTTCTTTCTGGATTAAATATCCTACTTGCAAATTTAGATATGAGTTGTGAACTAATCGTTGGGGTTTCCAAGCTTTTCAAGAACAGAGAGAACTAGGAACAGGATTTCACATTCCTAAAACTAAATTATATATCTTGGTTTTGCCTAATTCAATATAGATATCATCTCCTCATCCCTGTAAATTTCAAGTATCACCATTAAAATTAATAAAATGTAATCATTTTCTGATATTCTAGAATTTAATTTGGTATTGGTTCTTTGAGAAAAGAAGAAAGATCTTCCACTGTTCTTATCTAATAGGAAATGTACTTTGAAGATTGGCTGTCAGTTCATAGCACAAAGCAAATGTTTCAAAAAGTAAGCAGCTCTTGTGCTAGAAGAAATATGAGACAGTGAAAACTATCAATTCCATTTTGTTCACTCTTCTCATTGTTCAATGGACATGTATAAAGCAAGTCAGTGTTCCTAAGTTTTGAGAGAATAGTCAAATAAGCCAAATAATTTGAATTATTTGCACCAGTTGTAATGATGACAGACCAATGTATCTTGTTTTAATTCTGCATAATGATAAAAAGAAAAAAATTAAAAACATATAGTATCAGCAGACCACATGAATTAGCTATAGGTTGGTAAATTTCTTGCCACTAATTATGAAGTTCTTCAGTTTCTTCTTACACTGTCATTCAAAGAATCTCTATTTGGCGCCCTGACATGATATTTTAATCTTTTTCAATTAAAAAAGTTTTCACTAAGTCTTTTTTCTTTTCGTATTTTTTTCTAATGCTATTCCTTACCCATGTCTGATATGTTCAAAAATCTACCCAACCTTGACCTGAGTAAAATTCTTACTATTGTCTAGGTAAGTATCCCCACAGGAATTAACAATTTCTGATTCTGAACTAGCAATGGATTTATTGAAGAATTCTTTGACACTTAATATTTTGTATATGATTTATGATAGAAACCAAATCACCTTTTCCTTGATTATAAATATCAGTGTGAAGGAATCCCTATACACATTGTAATGGACATTTCAATTATAATATGATCAATATCTATTTAATTACCTGAAAGGTTATTTGGTTATACCAGAAAATGTGGGTCCTCATGGGTAGAAGCACATTGCTTTTAGGGGACAGGAGTTACTTTTGACATTTTGAATTGACAGGGAAGGTTCAAAGAACTCATGAATTGTTCTATAAATTCACCACAATTTACTGATTGCTTCTAGGAAACCTGAAGGAAGTCATGAAAGTTAGAGCTACCTGGGTTGACTCAGCACTACTTTCACAAATTGCTACCAATATTATACTTTGGGAGCATTAGAGCTTTCCTGTGTGGTACTTTACTGTTCCCTTAGACACCAACATCTAAATATGTCTAGATGGCCCTGTGAACTAAAATGTCAGGGCTTGCTGAATAAACACAAGAACAACACACATGAAAATATTGCAATTTTGTGAATATTTATTGTTTTAAAATGATAAAATGAAGATATTAGATAATGCTGATACTAACACTGCATTAATTTATAATCACCATTAATAATGATCTGGTCAAGTCACTAGGAATGTAAATGTGAACCATAAAAATGTGATTTAAGATTTCACAGAAATTTATATAGATATCTTTTCCTTAAATGTAATTTTTAATGTACTTATAAGGAACATATTAATCTAAACTGCACCACAGACCAGAAATAATGCAGTTAGAGTTAATTGTTCTTTAGGTTTTAATTTTTTCTTTTGTTTATGACACAATCAGTTGAACAGATTGTTTTTACCAGTTTTGTCTTATGGTTAAGTATACAAATTAGGTCTTCTAAAATAAACTGCAATTGGTTTGTTTCCGAAGTAAGAAAAAAATGTGCACGTTTTGATTCAGAGCTTTTGTGGTCTCTGAGTATTACTGCTAGCTTGCTAAGGATATAGTAAAGAGATTTTTATGCATTCCCTGAATACATTTTATTTCTATGACAGATGTGCATAATTAGGAAGAATGCAAGTTTATACTATTTTGCCGGAAGCCACCTGTGAATTATTTGAGGGTCTTCACTTGGTATGGAAGCCAGGGAAATTTAGGTTTTACCTTGGGAACTATTTGAGGCTCCAAGGAGATGTAGATTGCCCAAGGCACGTGATCTTCATCTCTGCCCTATTAGGAAGATCCCTCAGTAGCTCTGGAGATGGATGTAACCAATTAGGTACTTAACAGCACACCTTCTACCTTTTGGGGTCAAGAACATTTCATGGAAAACCTTTGAAGTTCCCTGCCTGGGCTCCATTTTGCTCTTTTTAGTGTGGAAGTTTGATTCATGTGATTGCCTAGCTCGTCCTGTCCCTACTTTTTAAGAAATATTTCCTGTGTGCTGTGGTTTCTTTCTTTTTTTTTTTTTAAAGAGAGAGTGAGAGAGGAGAGAGAGAGAGAGAGAGAGAGAGAGAGAGAGAGAGAGAGAGAGAGAGAGAGAGAGAGAGAGAGAATTTTTAATATTTATTTAGTTCTCGGCAGACAGGCAGACACAACATCTTTGTATGTGGTGCTGAGGATTGAACCCGGGCCACAGGCATGGCTACCGCTTGAGCCACATCCCCAGCCCTGCTGTGGTTTCTTCATCGCTCTATTTTTCTTAGCTTTTATTCTGCAGCCAGACCATTCCACAGAGAGGAACCCCATTTCCACCACGTGTAAGGGATGTGGGCAGGACTATTTTTTCCCATAAAATTATAGTAAGGTCTCTTGTACTCAATAGTATAAAGAATCACTAAAACTATTTTATCTAAATAGCAGTGCTCATTTTATAATTTGATAACATTTTTCATAAATTTAGTTCCTTGTATTATAAGCATCTTATTGTGAGATAATCTTTGAATAAGTAGGGAAACTTAGAAAATATTTAGTTAAGTTCATTAATTTCATGAAGAAATCAAGGTTTATCAGTAGAAGAATCAACACTATTAATTAAGCTATTAACTAATCACTATTATAATCTTATTATAACAGTCTTTTAAAAATTCCATGTTAGTTGCCAATAGTTTGACTCATACATAATATTCCATAATAGACTTCTTTATCAATAACATCTGGTTGAATATAATATACCCTTAGGGATATTTAGGTTTGATATTGTATGTTGTGCTTTAGATTAAGTGATTTTCTTTGAAGTGGAGTTGCTATTTAGAAATGCCAATTTTAAAATGGCAGACTGATTTAATTTCAAATTTATGACCAATCCTTCAATAAATATATGATAATAATAAAGACAACATTTTCCTCAGTAATCAAGTTCATGTTATTGTTCGATGTGTCTCAAACAGAAAAGGCAAGACTGGGATAAGAATTTTTTCAGTTAAAATACAGATTCTTCAGAAAGATTAAAGACACACATTCTGAGTAATCATCACTTACTTGTGTTGGTTTCTGTTTTCAAACACTTACATCAGTCTCCCTCAATGTATTCCACTCTAGATGATATCAAAAGTAAATCAGTTGATTGTTAGAACATAGATACCTGGGTCCTACCCAAAATTCTAGAAGTTGTGTCAGAGAATTTGCATTTTTTTAACAGGTTTTGAACTCAGAGGTACTCCATCACTGAGCCACATCCCCAGCCCTATGTTGTATTTTATTTAGAGACAGGGTCTCACTGAATTGCTTAGCATCTTGTTTTTGCTGAGGCTGGCTTTGAACTCGTGATCCTTCTACCTCAGCTTCCTGAGCCTCTGGGATTACAGGTGTGCACCATGGGCCCTGGCTGAGAATCTGCATTTTGATTAACCAGTAAAGAGATCCTCAAGCACATTAAAAATAAGAACACTTTATTGTGATTGCCTAATTAGGCCTTTATGAAATATAAGTAAATGTTTTGTTCACTAGCTTTTGGATCCAAATTTAAAATGAGATAAATACTTTTCCCGATCTCATTTTCATTGGGTCTAGTCCTCAGATTTAGAATTTGACCCTCTATTTTATCATAAGAGATTATAGACCAGAGCTATATGAAACAAAAGAATCAACTTCCATAGAGATGCCTTTCTTACCACTAGAATAGTTGCAATGTAGAAACAAAAGAAATTTTTTTCTCTACTTTTAATTTTATGAATGTTCCAAGTCATCTGAGTTAAATTTAGACTCTTCAGTTTTATGAGTGTCGCCTGTTATTTTATAGTAAATTCATGAAGCTATCAGGGTCTGGTAAAAGGTAGAGAAACATAGAATTAACTCATTTCTTCACTCACTTAATAAATATTTATTGAGAATATACTAGATGCTGAAAGTAGCAGGGTAGTGGGGAAAACTCATAAAATTGCTCTTATATAAATTACATTTATTATCAGTGGAGACACAATAAACATACCTCCTGAGTTGGTGAATATATTTTAAGGAGATGAGAAAATTAAGTATAGGAATATCTGGAAGAAAATTTTCCTGGTAAAGGGAAGAGCAAATACAAGCCCTTGAAGAAGCATTTTAAATAGGAGAAACATCAATTAAGCAAAATAATATGGAGACACTAAGTATATCAAAGACATAAAGGTCAGTGGTGGCAAGGTCACTGAAAGAGCTTGCTGGTCATCTTAAAAATTTGACTTTTACTCAATGTAAAACAATGTCGTTAGAATAATTCAAGCAGAGTTTTGATGACATTTTGAGTTAAAAAAAAGTTACTAAATTCTATGTTGGACGAACTATGGAGGGAAAATAAAAGAAAGAGGAGTGACCTATCACATCACAAGCTTTCTGTATATATCCATATATCTAGTCTGGAGGGATCATAAGCCAGACTAGAAATGATGATGAATTAGGCTAGGGTAGTAATAGTAGAGGTGGCAATATGTGGTCAGAGTTCAGATATCAACTGAATTAGAAAACATTACTTGGTGATGAATTTTAAAATGGAATAAGAGAGAAAAATAAAGGTACAAGTTTTGGGGTTGAACAACAACCTAAAAACGTTAATTAACAAAGACAGGATATAATTTGAACGGAAGGTCAAGAATTTATATTTGGAAACTTAACTGTTAAATTTGGGTAGCTAAGAGATATCTAAATTTTATATTTAGAAATCTTAAATTTATTGAATTTAGATAAGTCTTAGGAATCCAAGTAGAGGGAATTGGTAATTAAATGAGTTTCTTTTATCGAGACAGAGCTTAGCTGGAGACACAGATTTGTGAAGTCATCAGCACCTAGATAGTACTTAGCACCAAGTCCCAGGATGAAGTCAGCAAAGGAGTACATGCTAGTGGATGAATTCAGAGGACCCAAAGTTTTGACATAGGGTACCTAAACTTGAGACATCTGGGAGATAAAGAGGAAGTAGTAATGATTCTGAAAAGAAGCAGCCAGGGCAGTAGGAAGATATTTGCAAGTGTGTTGTGTTCTGGATGTCAAGGGAAGTGATTTAAGAAGCAGAATGGGAAATTTATCAAATGCTATTGAGAAGTACAGTGCTATGAGCTCAATAATTGGTCATTAGATCTACTAATGTAAAGGTCATTGAGAATAGCAATCCTTCGTAAGGAGGAAATTATACAGGAGGGAGGATGGAATTATTGCAGTGAAGACCTTGAGTAAGTGAGGTTAATTATACAAAAGAGGCCCCAGTAGTGTGAACAAGTCATCAAAAATCCAACTGACCATATATCACAGTTTGCCCCAGACAATCCCATTTTACCTTAGGCAGTCATGATTTATGCTTATGGTAATTACTAATCACATCACTTTGCATTTTCAAAAGTGTACCATTTTTGGCATTAAAATATATGGATATATTATATTGCCTATAAAAATCATCATTGAGTGTTGTGTTCATAAACCAAAAGTAAGGCCAATCAATACAATTTTCCTCTTCTTTAGCCACCTATGCCTATGATAAGGCAGAGAGAGAAGTGAAAATTTAGATTTAATCAAATATATTTTTTCAATTCTCATAGATGAAAAAATAGAAGGATGAGAGAACTGAAGATGTTTTCAGAAAGCTTGTAATGTTTAACCATTTAATGTAATTATAGAAGAAAATAAGGAGATGAGGGAGAATAAAATGATGTAAAATCTGTAGATTCCAATGGAACAGGTTTTCCTGATTTTGGTGACTAGAAGTACTGAAATAGAAAGAGAAGAAGCAGTGTTCACAGAATGGAATATTGGCAGTTGAGGTTACAGTGTAGCTGACAAAATGGAAATGAAATGTCTGATTATAGGATCATGAAAGTGAGGACTAAAATTACTTAGAGAATAAAACAACTGGAGGAGAGAAGTTCAAGAATAAGAAATAATGGAGTATTGGAGAACTCATTGTATGTTCATGTTATCATTCAGAAATAACACTGGTGTCATATAGGAGAGAATGACTGCAATTTGGAAGTTAATGTATTTGAGGAACGAGGAAGAAAGGGAACTTGAGAATCTTTTGGTGAACAAAATTATAATCAGGTTATACCTGGTTATGTTAACCCCATGACATGGAATTCCAAGCTAGATGATGTTAGGAAGGAAGGAGACACAATGGCCTGAAACTAAATTAAAAAGTGACAAAGATACCCTCTTACCTCAACACATAGAAAATGTGTGCAGTTTGAAAATATTTATCCTATAGAGGTCTATAGTTGCAGATATTATCTTTACAAGAAAGTCTAGCTTTCAGGTAACCTAAGACATTAAAATACTTACTGAAGAAATGTTTAAGAATATAAGAGGGTTTGTCAATGAGCTACCACAAGCTCCAGAGGAAAATAGCTATGAAAGGATGAGCAATGAATCAGAAAAGACAGTCCTCAGAAGCAGATGGGGGACAGAAGATAGAGGATGAAGAATTGAGAGGAAGTCGTGGCTCCATGAGGTAAAATTATATAAGCAGAGAAACAGGGTAGAAAACATTAACCCAGCAAATTCCAAGGCATAATAGTAATAATGCTGCTGATGTTGACAGAGTAGGAATGGGGGCAGGTCTGGAGCTTTTCCTGATGTGGAGACTGGGATGAATGATTTCCCTCTAAATGTTGTCTCTTGACCTTGGTGACAGATACAGATAGGGCAGTTCTAGGAAATCTTTCTGGATTCTGCCAAATGGAGGCTTAATGGCAAGTCTGTATTAACCTTTGTCGACATAAAGAAAGCTCAATTGTGAACCCAGAGGAAGGATAGCTCAATTCAAGTATATGGTTTTACCATTTAATGTTAGTTTAAGTTTATGGAAATATAAATTAATTTTAACTGTATAATCTATGATATCAACAGCTGTATCAGTAGTGAGATTTGGGCTATTTGAAAATATTGAAAATCAATAAGAAATGTTTTCTTCTCACCAAAAGACAGTATATCGGTACTGTAATAAAACTTCTTACATAACTAGATTCTTGGGCAAATTCTGTAAAATCGCTATTTTTAGACATTGAGCAGTAAGGAACACAGAAATGTGATACCCAAGAGAAGTAAAGTGATATTCTTGAGCCTTAGCATGGGGTTCCCGAGTAGAATATATGTCCTTGCTGAGCTGAAGAGACAAAAGCCTGGAATGTGGGGTGGCTTAGGTGTCAGGAACTTGCCTACAGTTAATACCCAGTCAATTCATTCAAATTACTATGGATTGTTTAGGTTACAGCTCTCACAATCCAATTACTTCACCTTGGAATATTCCTGCATTAACACAGAAGCTTTGAAGAGACACATCACATCCAGCTTTATAATATTTTCCAGATTGTCTAACCTCCAAAACTGTCAGAAGCAGAACATCCATATAAAATTATGGGTTTTGAACTGTCCTGTGACAGAGGCAATGCGTCTCTTGAGAACTCTCAGTGCAAAGGCGTCAATTTGAGACTGCCCATTTGCTATTGGGACACCCTGTTTAATAGGAGGTTCTGTACCAGCAACGGAGCTATTCAGCTCTTGACCTTGAGATTTAGATGTGAGCTGCTTGGGCGTAGAAAATTATGGTTGCAAGCTGATAATCATAATCAGGCTGCTCATACTCATGACCTTAGTTCTGCTTACTTTGAAGAAACTTTCTCACAATAAATCCTTTTGGTGTTATACCTATATAATAACTTATTGAGCTTGTTGTGTGTCACTATCTCCCTACCAGGTTGTAGTCACTGAGACCCATTTTTTTTAATCTATTTGTGTGTCTGTTTGTCTTTTCCCCATCCCCTCACTGGCCAGTCCAGGAACCTGAATTAATGACCCTGCAGGTTGTGGCACCCAGTTATATGACAGAGGTGCTGGTGAAAATTCACATCTGAATTTTCTGTTCTTGTGTTCCTTTCATCACATCAATTGTCATCAAGCTGGGAAGCATTCCCTCCATGATGGTTAATTTTTTTGTGTTAACTGACTGAACTAAATTATGCTTAGATAGCTGATAAGACAATATTTTGGGATGTGTGTTGTGAAGGATGTTTCCAGAAGAGATTAGCATCTGAATTAGAAGACTGATGAAGGAAGACCATCTTCATTTGGGTGGAAATTATTCAGCCCAATCTTTGAGTAATAGAACAAAAAGACAGAGGAAAGGTGAATTTGTTTTTCCTGAACTGGAACAGCAGTTCTCTTGGTGCTCAGACTTTCTGACTGACAGGAACTTCCATGATTGTTTCCCCTGGTTCTCAGGTTTGGAATTTAGACTGGAATTACACCAACTTTCCTGAGCCTCTACCTTATAGCTGGGAAACGATGAGATTTCTCAGTCTTCATAATTGTGTGATCTATTTCTTAATAATATATATTTTTTCTTAAGCAACAACCTATACATTCTGTTATTTCTTTTCCTCTGGACAATGCTGATAACATGCCCGTCTTCCATTTTAACTATTCTTATCCTTTCCTGTTCTGTCATTTGTCTCTTTTGTTTTAACCCTTATCTTTTTTGCTTCTTTCTCACATCTCCTGTCTTATTTTCCCTGGAGGATGAAAGCCTGGTTTTTCAAAAATTCCAAATATTTTACCATTATTTGTGTCAGATAATACTTCAAATATATATTTTTTCTTTTTTCCCTGGGAAAATAATTCTGAGTGCCAAGGGAAAATAAGGATAGGAGTTACATTCTTAATAGTCCAATAAATTCTTTTAGATGAAACATGTTATTAAAAGGAGAATAAAATCATGAAATAGCAGAAACACTTTGCTTTTGTGGAAGTCCAATTTCCTGGCTTCTGATGTTCTTGTTTCTATATGTAAAGAAAGATGAAACACAGGAAATATCAACATCACTCAAAAGAGTAACCTTGAAAGGAATGATACATCTTCCATTTATTTCCTCTGTTTTTATGAGCCAAAGTAAAAGAATCAACTGGGGTTATGTTAGGATAACTTAGCAATGAGTATCTCTATTGGACAGAGTTCAAAGCTGGCTAGATTCCCATGTGTTCATTTAAAAAAATTATTTGTTTTAATTAGTTATACATGACAGTAGAATGCATTTATGCACTTTGATATATCATGTTAAGTGAAATAACCCATGTGGTCATTTTAAATGTGGACAAATGGCAGTATGTGCTGAAGTTCCAAAACAAATCAATTATTACTAGAAAAAAATTTAAAAAATCAGTATGTTCTTATCATAATGGTAAATCGAGATGAATAAACCCATGTGTTTGGAGAAATGATATGGATAAAAAATTAAGACTACAAATCCTGGCAACAAAATTATTAATAAGTGGGTAGCTAATCTATTTTTATAGCCAAAATGTTCTTATCAGAATTAATGGTCTAAATAAAAATCTATGGTATTTTATAATGTCTACATAATTCTTTCCTGTAATCTCCTCTCCTTTTCCAGAGAGGGATGTTTTTCTTTTATTTCAAGCACTAGAGTAAAGCTATTTTTTCTATTCTAACCTCATCATGGAATACATTCTCAACATTTCACTTCTGAAACCATCTGGTGTGTTTTTCCCATATACACTCAGCATTTTGCTAGTTGATATCAGTTCGGAGTCCTAAAATTCAATGTAATTACAATACTATGTACCTGGAGTTAGAGTCAGATCCCTTAGGTTACAGGTAAATTCCACAAGAGAGCTAACTGAAGTCCAGCCTCCAGAATTTCTGACTAGCTATGAATTGGTGGTTCCCCCACAACCTCTTCAATTTCATTTAATATGCTAGTGCAATTCACAGAACTTAGGGAGATATTTTATTTACACTTACCATTTTATTATAAATAACATTACAAAGGATAGAGGTAATTTTCTGGATAGAAAGATGCCTTTGGCAAGCTGTGGGGGAAGGTATTTTAATGCTCTTGTGGGTTGTACTACCCTCTAGACACATATATTCAGCAATCCAGAAGCTCTCTGAACCCCATAGTTCAGGGGTTTTTATGTAGGCTTCATTACATAGGCATGTTTAGAAATTAACTCAAATCTCCAGGCCCAAGTTCCCAGAATATGGGAGATAGGAAAGAAAGTTATAAGTTTCTAACCATAGTTTAGTCTTTCTGGTAACTTTGCCTCATCTAGAAACCCATCAAAAGTGACTTTGTTAGAATAAGACACAGAAAAATTCCAATGATTAGGCATGCTATGCTTATGCAAGGAACTGGGCACAAAAACCAAATATATGTTTTTTTTCTTAGTTTACAATAACCTTTGCTTATTTTGAAAACTCATCATTAAAATTGTCTTGTAAGATTCATATAAATTTGAAAAGATAAATTTCGGTTTTCAATAAGAAATCTGTGTATGAAGCCAACTACCATATTTTATTAAATCTATGCTGAATTTTATATTAAAGACATTAAAATGTGCAAAAATAATCATTTTGAAATTAATACCATGAAGCAGTGTTTTTAAAATTCTTTTATATTTAAAAAAATCAAGAAATTTTTCAAATTATGTTTTATCTATAATCACTGAAGTTTCAAAATTTTATGATTTCCCTTCTGTATGAAATATATTAGTTATTGTGAAGAAGTCAATGTTTAGGAAGAATATTACCTTTTAATTCAAGTAGAAAACATAATGGAAGAAGACAGTTTAAAATATTACATGATAAAATATATTAATGAGATAAAACTAGTAGGTAAATTATGAATATTTGTGGAAAAATTTTCCCCTATATGCTTTGAAAACTGGCAAGATATTGAAGTGCCAAAACTGGAAAAATAAAATAACATCAGAATGAAGAAATGGCATGAACAATGCAAAAAATTATACAACTATTTAATATTTTTATTTATATAAAATTCATGGAGTTTAACCATTTTTATTAATAATAGCAGTGTTTCTTCAACCAAAATTAATTAATTTAAAATATTATCTACATATCAAATATTATGTATGTATATATATATATGTGTGTATATGTAAGAAGAATTAGAAAATAAATACCACATACTTAGTATCATGCATAAGAAACAGATTATTAAACATATTCCTATAGTATCCTCCAAAACAGTAAAGCTTTACTCCTATCATCTTAGAACACAGAGAAATTAATGAGTGTGAATTTTATGTTTTCCATCTTCTATTCTTCCTATATATTTCATATACTTTATAAAAACAGTGTTTTATTTTGGTTGTTTTAAACTTTACATAATTGGTTGACTTAGTATATTATGTTTTTCCCTTTTAAAGATGCATTATTTTAAAATATGTAACTGAGGTCCATTTGGTTTGCATTTATTTTCAAGGATATAGTGTATTTATCATAGTTTATATTTGGATTTCAAATTTGATTTTTTAGTAGAATTGCATTGACAAATGGTTGATTTTTCAAAAAAATACACATGACATGATAAAACTCTTTAAATTTTAGGTACATTTTTATTAACTCTAATATTTGGCACTTGAAGCACATTATTGTAATATTAATATGTGCAGTAGTTTTTTTTAACTCTTTACGACGAATGATTACTATTATCTTCTTTGTTGTCTTTTCATTGCTGGTAGAGAGCTACTGCTTTATATAAAGAACTTAACTGTGGCCTAATGTTTAACAATGTGTTGGCCAGTAAGAATTTTGGAATGGATATGACTCTATAATAAAACATGCCTCTGTATATATTAATATTGCAAAAAATAAATGATTCTCCATATTCTAGAGTTCATTAAAACATCTGTAGTGATCTGTAAAAGCTATTAAGAACACTCAGGTTGTAAATTAGATATTTATGATCAGTAGTTTGTTCGCACTAAAAGTTCTCACTCCTTTCATCAATCCTCATCCCATCTCAACTCTAAGGAATAACAAAAGAGGGAGAAGATGTGGCTTGTAATTAAAATAAGGAAGTATAACTTTGTAAGACAATGAAATTAAACATTCTGACTTTTTCCTGCAAGATATGTCCAAATGATTCTATATGTGGGAAAGAAATATTGAGCTGCATTTCAGCATAATGGAAAAAAATTGATTGACTAGAGAAGAAACAGAAGCATGTGAAGCTCGTCTGGTTTTGTGTGCTAAGAGCTGAGGTTTAGGTCAAGCTATGAGACATTCTGTGATGTTGTGTGTTGGCTACATAAAAACTATAAAAATAACTGTAGATAGAAGATCAGTATCTAGGAAGGGAAAATATGCCTTGTTGACACCTAACAATCTGGTACCATGTAAAGCAAGAACCTTTTTCTAGTATGTTCTGATGAGAACAATTATGTCAATTAGAGGAATAGGGAAGTTCTTTAGTTGTCTCCAAGGTGCCATTGAAATAAAGAAAATAAATTCCACATAAATGAAGTCACCTTTCTATGACAAAGCCCAGCATAACAACAAATTGTCCAACTAAAGATATGACCACGCACAAAAGTTGATAAATCACAGCAGTTAAAGCAAATTTCACTAGAACACATTAGAAGATTTTTGTTCATTTGTTGTCAAGTAGTTATTGAATGACCATTTCATGCCAGAAACCATTCTATACATTGAGAATGAATGAAGCAACATTTTACTTTACAAGAGGATACATTTATAATATGTAAGGGGTCATTACCACAACAAAGAATAACAATCAGAAGATAAAAGCAGCATGGAAGGCTTATAGATATGGATGTACAATTAAGAGAAATGATTTTAAGGAAAACTAAATTGCTAATTCAAAACAGTAAGGAAGATGTCACATTCAAAGTAGAAAAGCAACTGAGTAAAAAACCAGTCTGAGATAAGTGTGTGTGTGTGTGTGTGTGTGTGTGTGTGTGTGTGTGTGTGTCTGTGTATATACACATGTGCTAAATTCAAGAAGATTTAATGGAAAAATATTACTAGGTTAAATGTAGCCATGGATATATACAAGAAATGAACTCACTATAAATGCAAATAATGAAAGAAGTGACCCTAAGATAAATTGATAGCTCATATCTATTGGGTATTACTATTTATTATATATACTTATTCTCTTCCCTCTTATCTCCTTCCATCCCTCTCTTTTTCTCTGTCTTTTCACAACTTCATGGCTGAGCTCAGTTATGATCATCCTTTTAGACTTACCCTAATTGTATGACCAACAAGAGGCAAAGACAAATTTCAGACACATGAGTATCTTATTCTAAAGACACCCCTCCATTCCTACAACTAAATAAACACAGAAGGAAAAGAATAAATTTATCTCCAAAGGAAAAAGTACATTAGACATTATTCCATGGAATGTGGAAAAAGAAAGGGATATGTTCACAGTGATTTCTAGTAGGGTGAGTTTTGTGGAAAATTTTAAACTGAGCATTCTATTCACACAAATCATCAGTGATATACAGTTCATAGATAAAGCCGAGACATGGAAGGACTCTGAGAATATGGCTTCACAGTATCATTTATGGTTGATCTGAAAGTGCACCAGAGAATTTAGAAATGAGAGCAAGGTAAGAAGCAAGAATGATAAAGAGAGGGCATAAAATCAACAGCAACAGGAAGAATGCAGAAAGCCTTTCTCTTTGGCTTAATATCAACTTGGAATGTAGAGAGAATATAAAAAATAATTGATGAAAGAATACTTGAGTTAAAATTAATAAAAACATGAATATCAAAGACCACCTAATGCTAGAAAACTCTGGGTGGTGAGATGAGAGAGCAAGTGACATATCTTGAAATGCTAACATCCTCCTGTTACAAAACTGATTTTAATAGGTGTCATTCCTTTTTGACTTTCATAAAGATAGGTTTCGATAATTCTGTTCTAAAGGCAACAAAAACAAAAAGTCAGTTATTTAATTCCTACAGCAAAATGAAGCAAGGGACAGAGTGAATGATGTTTCAAAAGTTAGGACTCACACAGGAAGGGTAGAAATTGAATTGATTGGGAATGAAGAAATAGGGAAAGAAAAATAAGCAAAATAGGGCAGCATTATTAATCACAGGAAAATATAATTCAGGACAAGGCACATTAATACGTGTAAAGAGTGGAAAAGAACTTCAATCTAAAATATGAGCAGTCTAGAAAACTCAAAATGAGAAAATATAAACTGCTAATAAAATACAAATATTTTTAATCTTGACAATAATTGGTAAGTGCAAACTAAAGCAAACAAATGAATTATAACTAAAATTAGCATGATTAGTCCTGGTGATGGAGCATGAGACAACTTACCTGCTGTGAATAAAGCCATGAAATTGTACATAGTTTAAGAAGCTAATGTGATATTTTAATACAAAAAGCTTTAAAGAAAAGTAGCTACTGTTATCTAAGCAATTTTTCCTTTGAGAATTAATTCTATGAAAATAGTCAGACATGCTTAGAATGCTTTATGCATTAGAACTTTCTGTGAAAACTGTTATGGTATTCAAAAATGGACACCAACAAAAGTATTTATTATTTGCAATGTTTAGTTAATTTTTGAAATAGGAAATGTTAAATTATAGCAACCATTAAAGCCATGCTTTAATACAATATCTTACACTGTGAAAAAGAGAGTATTATGGGTAATATAAAGTAAAGAGTAAAATCTAAAATTGTATAAAAATTGTGACACTGATTTTAGAATATATATTTTTATAGCTTCACCACACATAAACATAGTTGATGAAACTTGCATATCTACTGGGGGTGGAAAACTAACTGAATTTTATTTTTATTTATGTTCTGGTTTTCATTAATCAGTAAAGACAAAAGCAGCATTTGTATTCAAAAATTTTAATGTAAATTTATTATTATTACCAAACTAACTGTGCTTTCACACTACACATCAAAATGATAAGTTACTCTAACCAAATATCTCTCCAAATATGAAGACCATGATGCCTTAATTTTTCGAATCTTTTGCAACTCGAGACAGTATCTTCTTTAACCAAGACAGGGATGTTATCAGGGTTTAGGAGGTGTAAAACGTGCCACCTGAGCCCTGAAACTGGAACAGAGCCATGATCTTGCAAATAATTTGACAGAAGTCCAAGTCAATGTACTGGCTAACATCAAGGGTATTCTAAATTAAGCCACTAGGAAGGTTCCTAGGGATCCCTTGAAATGGGCCATTTGACACAATTTTGCACTGTCAGTAGACTACCCGTAAACTAAAGATTTTGAAACGTGATGGCTTTTAAGTTCTTGACACATTTATTAGAAGACGCAGCTATGCAGCTATTATGGGTCTTTACTGAGCTGGAGAACATTCATATTGCAGCACCTTTCTTAAGAATGAATTATTAAGAGGCTGTAAAAAAATTAGAAAGTTGTTAGTGTAATGTGCAGTTCCAATAGCTCTCTTGAAGAGACAAACTAATGGCCTTGTGCCTCTGAGGTGAGTAGGTAGCAAGAATGATGTCTCTATTAACAAATAAAAAACTTATGTCTCAAAAATTACCAATCACAGCTATGAAATGACATGGAAGACAGAGCTAGCTATGTTGCAATATCATCCGCCCTCCTGATTTAATGTCTTGTTGCTGTCCTATTTGATCAGATTACTGTGTCAGAGAAATCCTTAAAAAGTAGAAGACGAAGTTTGGAAAAAAAATTGTATGTAACAAAAAATGTTAATGAAATCCTTGTGAAAAAACTCAAATTGGAACTTTTTATTAAAAAGATATTTCAGAGAATTTAAATCTCTTAATGATTTAACTGGTAAACTGCTTTAAAGATGCAAGTCACACACAATGTACTGGGAAGATTCTAATTTATATACGGTATAATTTTACTATTAGTTGTATTGTATGCTAAGCATTTTTTGTTAATTACCATGAATGAGCACTTAGATGCCTCTTAAAACAAATAACAGGATGACAGAAAACCACAGTGGTAAAAACCCATGTGGACTGAAACATTAGCTCTAATATAACCTCAGAGGTCTGGAACAGTGCAGTCTATCTACATTAAATATATTATGAATGAATATAAAGATTTGCACATCTTTTAATAAAATATCTGCAGATGTAAAGAATTGGCTAAATGGGAATATAGTTGCATACAAATCAAAATAAGATACGGCAACTTTATTAGCTTTCCATCATTGTAATAAAATATCTGAGAAAAATCAACTTGCAAGGAGAAAATATTTATTCAGGCTCACAATTTCAGAGGTCTCACTTCAAGCTTTCTTAGCCCTGTAGCTTTAAGCCTGTGGCAAGGCAGAACATCATGCAGGGGGCATGTGGCTAAGCAAACCTGCTCACCTCATGGTGGCCAGAAGAAAGAAAAGACAGAATCACCAAATATCTTTCAATGGCCTGCCTTAGCAGTCTAAATTTCTTCCATTAGGTCTCACATGTTTCAACACATCTCAGTACCACAAGCTGCCCACCAAGCCTCCAACACATAGACTTTGGGGGACATTAAGATCAAAACCGTAGGAGCAGCTAAAATATTGTCAATCACAGTAATAGATTTTATTAATATAAGAAAACATTATGATAATTTTAATAATGTGATCACTGATAACTATTAAAACAAGTATGCATTTATACATTTAATAGTTTTATTCTTAAATCAAGACTGTGGGTTAGGGAATAAGATATTGCAAGATGAACAAAGACTGCTCCTTGTTGCCTTATGCTCATGCCACCTTTTAGGACAAGTAAAATGTATCAGGCCTGTTTTCTTAAGAGAATGTAAGATGATTTGTGAATAACTGAGATTATGGAAGAGTATTTTGATATCACAGTAAGACCAAGATTTTTACTCACAGTAAATCTTGTAAAAGCAATACAGTGGGAAAATATATACTAGAGTAAGTTTTCTGAAGGAAGTTAACCCTTAGGAATATAAGGCAGTGTTGACTCTTAGAGGACACTTGCTCATTCCAGAAAATTCTGTCAACCCTTCTGGCCAGGATGCAAACTCTATATAAAAACCGTAAATTAAGAGCTCCCAAATAGATATAAGTGAAAAATTTTGGTCATAATAAAGAAAATATTTCTTTAAAGAGAAAAATGCTTGCTGCCAGAGAGAGAGAGAGAGAGAGAGAGAGGAGAAAACAATTTTTCTCATTCAAAAAAGGATTAAAGCTTCCAGTCATCCCATTTCACTCAAAAAATAAGGACATTTATCTTGGAAAAGAAAATAGATAGTCCTAATACAAAATATTTTGAATAACCGCAACAACTAAGAAGCTGCACAGCCTGTCCTCTTTGCCTTGGGTCATCTCCTGCTAATTCCCTCACTTACTCTGCTGCTTTGGCTCACTTGATGTTTTTTGAGACTCTGCACAATTCTTGGCTCTTTATGGATGTTCTGCTTTCAAAATGCACGTATGGTTATCTCCATTATATTTAGGTCAGAATTCAAATGTCTCCTCCCTGGGGCAAACCTTTGTAATTGCTTTTCACTCCAAATTCTTCATTCCTCTACCCATTTATTTTGCTGTCTTCATTTGTACCTGGCAACTCTATGATGTTCTTATTTCTTTGCTTTTATGTCACACTCCCCAACTAGTTGGTAAGCTCTTTGAGTACAGAGTACAGAGTTCGGAGTTCTATTTTGTTCATGCGGAGTTCTATTTTGTTCATGCTTTATTTCTGGGCCTTATAATAGTCATCTCTTACACAGTACAAGTCTAATATTGTATTTATTATTAAATATAACCTGAAGTTACTTTTTAATTTTTATGGTAATCACAGCCATTCCATTTTGGTAGTTTGAGTTTAAATTAGACTATTTTTATTCTTCCATTTTTAAAGAATATATTTAAGGACTAAGTTAAACAAATAGCTGCTAAATGGAACTATATTGGACCTACAATGCTTTCAATATTTAAAATCAAAACAAAAAACAAAAACTCACTCTCAGGGGGCCAAATCTATATCAAAATCCACACATTACTAATCATTTCAGAATCTGTAGTTTTACAATTCTATTATTATACAATGAAACAATAGCCATAAAATAAAACAACAGGAGAAAAGAAATGGGCATCTTTAATTTGTATCAAACATTAAATTCCCAGCACTAAAGGAGAACTGGAACCACATGTGCAGGGAGACTTCTAGGATAAAAAAAACTCCAGTAATCAATTTCAGAAAGCAGTTGCATTCCCTCTGTCTCTCCAAGCTGTTGCTTTTTCCTCTACCTCTAACTCCGTGTAGTTCAGGGATCTTGCAAATATGGGTGGACCTACAGAGAAGGAAATGAGAGATGGGCCAGGTGTTAGAATTTCTGTTTTTTATCAGAACTGTCCTTTTACTATGTAGTTTTCATCTCACCCTTTGTACTTTTCCACCTCTTGCTCAGTATGTTTTCTTTTCTCTCACATGTCCTTCTCGGATTCTTGATGAGCCATCTCTGCTCTCAGCAGTGCCTTTCAAATACAAAAGTGAAATTGTTCAGGAGGATGGATGTTTTAAGAGTTAGAAATAGCAGGCAGCCAGAGAGCTGTCCCTGAATGACACAGAGTTGAAAGAAGGCCATGTACCTCTTATAGAAAAGGACAGGAAGTTAAGATTCTGTAATCAAGTACAAGAGAGGCAAGGAAGGTGGCCCGTGGTTTCTGTATATCGTGCTGCCTTCTCTGTGAAGATCCTGAGTCTCAACATTCTGAAGATTTATCAGCCATCCAGGTCCTGAGAACTGTCTTTCTGATTTCCCAATCTGTGTTTTCCATTATCCTGACTCCATGCCCCAGGGCTCTCACTAGTAGCCATACTTCCTTGCATTGTCATTGGTTAGCTGCCTCAGGTAGAAGAACGTGTTGTGTGGCCTCACACTGGGGAAATTTTTTTCCCAGTATTTAGATGAGTCCATTGTGCTCTTTTGACTCTGCAGGTACCACCGTAACTTGGTATATATTTTTCTCTTCTGTGTCTGGACAACCCTTACAGAGCTAACTGTCAAAGTTGTGGGAGGGCAAGTTTATGTGTTGTTTCCTCAACTCATAATTCAGAATGAGCCAGGGTTTCTAGGCTCAAGGTGAACCAGCCTTGTCTCTGGCTTTGGAACCGCATAGTTCAGTTGCAATGATCCATAAATATCTGTTCTCTGAGAAATCCAACAAGAAAACAAACAAATACCAGAAAAACTATATATATATATATATATATATATATATATATATATATATATATATATATATCAGAAAATTAGAATTGTCATGAAGAAATTTAAAAGAGGGTGAGATGCTAGCATCTGTGCTAATTGATTAGGGAAGTTTTCTCAGAAAAGGTGATATCTGCAGAAATATCTCAGAGGTCTCAGTTCTTGTCTTAAATTATGTCCTACTAAGATGCAAAGATTTCTGTTTAATTCCTACTCTGAGCCCAGTGCCCAGAATGGTGCTAACAATTATTAATAATTAAAAGTGTTTGTTTAAAGTTTTTTAATAAGTTATGTGTGGTTTTTTTTTTTGCATTTTCTTTCAAAGGGAATGTAATTTGGTAACACATCAACATAACCCAATTAAAATTTTTAATTATATAATCTGTTTTTAAAAGTTCAATCCTTAACCATCCTGATACATTGGTTCACTCAAGCAATTCTTTTCCCAAAAGATTCTTTCTTTTTGTTAAAAACAACAACAACAAAAAGATATCTATAAAAATGACAAAATGACATAATGGAAGTGAAGAGAGCCCTTTGCCCTTTTGGTTCAATTCATTTTATCTGGTTTTCTTATCTGTCTTCTGGGTGAATATCTGCTTCTTCACTCATAATGGAACATAAAAATTCTTTCTTCCATGAATTTCATTTTCTCCTGAAAGAAAAGGGTGCCATGGATATCAGAGTCAAGCCAGTCTTTTTGGAATCTGCCTGTCAGATGTGTGACTCACATATGAAAGAACAAGGCAAAATATAAAGGCAGGAGGGCAGATGGGGCCATTAGAGATTAATAGGTTTTAGAATCCTTCACCTCCAGTTATTAATTCAAATTGACTTACTTCAAAGTGGTCAAGGTGAAGCATTTCTGTTGTATATATTTAAAATCATATTTTGGTGTCAAGAAGAAGTGTCTAAAGACTGGAGAACAAAAGACAAGCCAGAAACAGGAAGGGCCAGGAGGGGACAGGCAAGGCGGTAGAAATGGAATAATTTTTAAGGACATAGTGCTTGATTATTTTGTTTTCCTAATTACATTAATCAAAGGAATCAAAATAAATGTTTGTGGATAGATCATATTCATATCTTAAACACACATTATGAAAGGAATTTCAAAAATATAACTCATTTTACTTCTTAAATTTGATGTCTTGCTGTAGATAACAGATTTGAACACAGTTTTTTTTTCCTTTGAGTTTAGAATAATAGAAATTAAAATATAAACAATACTGAGATGGTATTTATGATTTGTATAGCAAAAGTGTGCAATTTTTTCATGTTGCTTTTCCCTAACCTCCCTCTGGTGGCTCTAGATGAGATGATGATGATGGTGTGGCATCTATATTTCTAGGAGAAAGCAAGGAGTTATTAGCAACATGATAATATGAATGCAGTGTAAAGATAGGTTATTATTGCCTCTTTTTATTGTTTTAGAGGATGGTGGCAATAAAAGTAAAGTCAATAAAACTGATTCATTTAAAGCACTTCATAACATTTCAGCAGAGAAAAATAGTATGTCATGTGCATAGCTCTGGAGACATGGGAGTACATGCCTACATCTGGAAATTCACACGTGGGTTTACTTTGAAATGTGTCATTAGCAGCTTATCTTCTCTATCTGAAGAGAAAACTAGCATGATATCAGATATGTGGAGCACTATCAAGCTAAGAGATGAAATTTGGCTTTTTTCTTTTGGTACTTTTCTTTGGAGGGGGCGGTTCTGGGAATTGAACTTAGGGGCACTCAATGACTTAGCCACATCCTCAGGCCTATTTTGTATTTTATTTAGAGACAGGATCTCATTGAGTTGCTTAGTGCCTCGATTTTGCTGAGGCTGACTTTGAATTCTAAATCCTCCTGCTTCAGCCTCCGGAGCTGCTGGTATTATAGGCATGTGCCAGGCAAAGTTAGGCTTTTTATATTATTTCTATTATAAAATATCACATACTGCATGTAATTGTGACATTTTAAATGATTAGCAGTGTGGTAGTAGGTCTGTTTATGCCAGTATTACTACAAACATGATTAATGCCTACCACAGCAACATTGTGACAGCTATATCACTACCAGCTCCATTATAATCTAATGGGATCACTGCCATATGTGTTTTCCATCAGTGACCAAATTGTTGCTATAGGGTCCATGACTATAAAGTAAAGAAGACTTTGTAATGCTAAAGGCAAAATGTTAACAATAAATAAATTTGCTAATATCTACATGTTAAATAATATCTATATGTTAAATAATATAGCATTATTGCATAAAGAACAAAAGAGGAAACAAAGGAATTGTAATAATCATAGGATATTGAGCACATATCTCAATCCAAGAATCAGTATAAAAACATCATTAGAAATAAATGAAATAGTGACAACCTAATTATCAGGGCGAATCTTACAGAAGTACATGGAACATGTATGAACACTGGCAATATATTAAGCCATAAAGTCAGTCTCCATGAATTCCAAAATTCAGAAATGGTACATTCTCTAATCATAATGCAATAAAATTAGGATCTGCTATGAAGTAAATGTAATTAATAATGTAAGAATTTAAAAGTAAATGAATTAATATCAAGTACAAAGCACTCGAGACACTAAAAATTGGAAGCAAAAAAATAGAAGAAACTTAATAACTGTAAAAAAGCGAAATTTAATCAGTAATTATTGGAAAAAAGTAGAATAAACAAATAAGCCAAAGAATTTAAAACTAATGAAATATTAAATCAATTATATAAAATAAAGAGAAAAAAGGAACATATCCATCAAAAACAGGATATCAGAAAAATCACCAGATTTCTGTTCACACTTGTATGAAAATACATTTGAAAATCTCAAAAAAAGTATGATTTCTTAAAAAAATATATTCAAGCTCAGTAGAGACAAAGACTTCAGAGAGAATAATTCTCACACAAAAAATAAAAATAAATATGACCCAAAGCTCTATTCCATAAAAGTATCAGACCCAAATAATTTCATGTGAGTATTCTCAAATACCTTTAAAGATTTTGTTTCCCAAATGCTACTTAAACTATTTGATGGCATTAAAATATGTAAAATTTTTTATAACATGTGTGACAATAATACTAAGAACTTAAAAGTGTTAAATACAGAAAAATCTGTTCACCAACTCTACTTATAAAAAGTGAACTCAAAAACAACCCATAAATACACTAAAATTTTAATACATTATGATTAAGTGAGACTTATTCTAGAAATGTTAACATAGGTTAGCATTATTAAGTTCATTTATATGCCTATGCTAATTGAGCAAAATGAAAAAAAATTCTTAGTTTACTAGAGGCTGGAAAAAAATTCAAAAAAATCCAATACCCATTCCTTAAATAGGAGCAGATATAGAAATAGATGGAGCTTTTTACATGATAAAATATAAATCAGTTACCTCAAAAGCCCACATCTTACCTCACTGAAATTATTGAATATTTGTTCATAATGCCATAAAAAGAGTGACCTATATTTTTGCTACTATTTGGGAAGTATTACCAATAATATTAGGGAAAATAAAACTATCACAGACATATAAGTTGAAAAAGAAGAGGATTAAATTGTATAAGGGAGAAAGAGATTACCTAGACTATATATTTTTCTATTTGATAAAATGATCATAGTATTGACAGCATTTGGACATGGTGGTTTGAGGACACACACTCTCTTTGTATGTAGCCCTTATCCTCTACATTTATTGCGCCTAACTTGTACAATCACAAGGGTTTCACTATTAATTGAATATTACTGGATTTGTAGTATCAAATTAAAAAGCACATCATTTACATATTTTATAATTACCAAATTAATCATAGGTACTGAGATCTATTAGAAGACTATTAATATTCTCCAACTTCTCTTGCGCCTGTTTGTTCCCCTGCTATGTGACTTATCATCCTATGTAGAGAACTAATAATAAAAAGAAACATTTGGACAAGTAAAATCATTGTAGAGGACTGTTTAGGAGATCATTTTTAAAAGAAGTAGAGCCACAGTTCACAGTGCCCTTTCCTTTCTTTCCTCAGAGTCTGTTTCATTATCTGTGAAATTATTCTCTGTCTCATACTGACACTGTTTATATGGGTTGAATGAAAATAACACTGACATCATGAAATGGAATGCTCTTTATAAATGAGATGTATTATTTTTACAAAAATGAATTATTTTGGAAAAATGAGAACATAACCACTTAAGGGGTGGAACACAGCAGCTGTTGAGCAGAAAAATTATAGAACTACAGTACAGTTTGCAAGAAGGTGTAGAATTTGCTGTCTAATTTTGTTTTTCAAAATGAAATTCTGGAAAGAATTTAGCTCTGCAGCACAGTAAAATTATCTTAATAGGAACTGGCCAGGGAACAAAGGTTAATAACCTCATTCTTTCAGGGTCTTGGTCTGAATTTGATACCAAAAATGGAATGAGTTGATTTACACATTACCAAAATGAAACACAGATTAACAATACTTACATTAATTTTCCCACTGATCAAATCTTAGAACATACAATTTTGTTCTGTTTTCTATTTTCTTTAAAAGTAGAAGATAAACCATTTACTATTCAACCAAGACTGATCAGATCTCAAAATCCATAACCTTAAAAAATTAATTGGTAAAATATAATGAACTTCAGAGCAAGAGGAAAGATATAAGTAGATGATTGTTCTTATATTTTTCCCCCAATCCTGGTAGGGCAATGCAGTCACAGGTGGAAAATTTCTGTCTTCATTCCACCACCCCAATATCAGTTTCATCAACTTCAGATACTCAAGAGATCCAAGGTCATTCAATTTTGAGAAGGAAACTGGGTACATTTCATAGAAAAAACTTTATTAGGAGCAGGTTTGAATGGGTTGAAAGCTTAACTTTTATAGGTAAGAGATCCTTAATTGCATTACGTATGGATTAATTGTAAATATTATTTAATAATTGAAGTCTTCAACCTGATACCACCTGCCCTCTTTTTATTACAAATAAATTTTCCCCCCACATAACATAATTGTGTACCCATTTAAAAAATACCTTCTCTATAGCAGTAGATTATCCACATGAATATATTGGGCAGAAAGGCAGTGATTAATGTAGTTTGGTGGAATATGTTTCTTTACTTTAGAATGACAATATGAATGACACAAACAATACCTTCCAAGTTTGGGAAGTGTGTGTGTGTGTGTGTGTGTGTGTGTGTGTGTGTGTGTGTGAGTGACTGATAATGGCTCTGTGACTTTATACCTAATGTAAATTTTATGAAATTTGGTTTTCTTCTCTGAATGATAGATTATTGAATCATGAAGTTCAGATCAAATAGTTTACTGCAGCTCATTCACAAGAAGGGGAAAGAAGAAAAGACAATCCCAACTTGGGGATCAACCCTATGTTAAATCACTACTAGCAACAACTTGTAGTAGCAATTATCAAATGTGGTTACTAGAAGCAATTACTATAAGTGGCTCCCAGCTCTTTCTGACATGTAAAGCAATGGAACTACTCCATTTTTATAGTTGGATAGACCATGTGAGCATTATAAAATTCCTTTTGTTCCCTTTCCTACCATGGTAGACCTCGAGGCCCAGGCTGATATGGTTGTGTGGTAAGACGTGTGCCAACAACGTAAAGGACCATGACAGAGCCCTGAATCCAGGGCTGTACATGTAGTGTGAATGTAAAATTTGGTTTTTTTTCCAGTCAGATTCAATTAGGGTTGGCATTGTTGCTAACCATAGCATAAAGTTAGCCCATATTTAATGTTGGCACTGCATGGACCATAATAAAAGTGCAGTGTATACAGAGGCTAAAAGTAATAAGTGACAGTCAGAATTGAAGACACATAAAAATAAGTGGAACAAGAAGAACATAAATGTTAGAAATTACATTTATAATATTGAGTGTAATTGACTGTCAATCTGTTTTACAAAAACAAGTAATAATAAATATGTAAATAACCTTTCAGTAAGTCCTAAAATAATTCTATAAATTCAAACTAGGTAGTTCATTTTAATCTACTTTGAAAAATTTACAAGAGAATTTTATAGGTACTTTTATTGTCCATCTTACTAAATACATATGGGCCAAGGAAAGGTAAGAATCATTAAAGTTTTCAAAACCCTTATAAATTTAGCACAACAGTACCTGGTATTAACAGAAGGAAGTGAGGTTGAATATAGGGCACTTTTACACTTTGTTTCATATTGCTATAATGCATTTTTTTAAGTATTCAATTTTAATATGAAAATGAAGAATAAAATGATCAAAGGATTTTATAAATGAGATTACTCAAAGCTTTTTTTACCCAACTGAATTTTACGAATCACATTTATATACCCAGAATAAAATACTGAAAGAAAAATATTATCTAC
Source organism: Ictidomys tridecemlineatus (assembly GCF_052094955.1). Classification (NCBI taxonomy): domain Eukaryota; kingdom Metazoa; phylum Chordata; class Mammalia; order Rodentia; family Sciuridae; genus Ictidomys; species Ictidomys tridecemlineatus. The sequence continues at coordinate 171,087,963 of NC_135480.1, read as the reverse complement.
TGTTAAGTCCAACATGTGTAGACAAAAAGTTTCAAGTAGTAAGCCTTCAAATTACTGATTTTGTAATGAACAAGCCGTCAGATTTAGGCTCCTATTTAGTGATGCAACTTTAACCAAAGATTTTGATTATTTTCAGAAAGGAAATCTTTTCTGTATTTTTAATAGCTCATCCTACCTCAGATGACATATAGAGTTAAGATCAGGTTGATGATCAGTAAAAATAATTCAGTTGTTTTATTATGGATTATGAGATATTATCTTTTATGCAATTACCATTTTGCATCATTATCATAAATAAGTAACACACTTTTTAAAGTTCAATAAAGAGTTACCCCTGGAGGATCTGACAGGCCTTTGGCAGTATTACAGGTTAGTACCACACTCAAATGGAGTCCATTCTTAATTAAGTGAAACTTACCTGGAAGGCTGAAAAAAAAAAATACAGAAAGAAGGACTAATGCACTGGCAAAGCAATTCTTCCCAGAGGAGTTGAAATCGTACAGCCCTCCTGAAACATGAGCAGCATAGAGCAGCAGCGTATGGTCCATCCTTGAGCTTGTTGGGTGTGTGGGAGACTCCCCCTTCTCAAGAACATCATGGAATCCTTTGCCCCTCCCCCTCTCTCCAAAGGGCCCCAAGCCAAGAGTGCCAAATTCAAAGGTTTCCTGGACCAATCCCCACAGGACACAGTGTCCACTCACTGTTCCTGAGTCACCCTGCCAATCAGCACCCGCCATGTCCCCTAAGCAACCCTTCTTAAGCCAGAGCTTGTAAGCACACACCTTCTCTCCTCTCTCCTCTCTTCTCTTTCTTTTCTCCTTTCTCCTCTCTCTTCTCTCTTCCTCTTATTTCTCTCCTCTCTTTAACCTTTCTTTCTCTCTTTCTGCCCCCCTCCTCTTCTCTCTGCTCTCTACATCTCCTTTCGGCAGCCCCCAATAAAATTTCTTGGTTGAAGCTTTGTCTTGAGTGAGTCACTCGCCTTTCAGAGCTGACAATTCTATACATGCCCAGGAATTTACCCTACTTCTTCTTTACCCCCAAATCACCCAAGTACATCATGATAGAACTGATTGTAATAATGCTATCTTCCTTTAATGGAGCTTCATTTGGCATTTTCTTTATATAAATCGTACCAAACAGTAAGTATAAGATCCTTGGCCATATTAAGTGACAGCAGCCATTTTAAGAAAAAATTTTCCCTTTCCCACCCAAGGGTGTTTCTGAGAAAGGCTCACCACTCCCTCATACCAATCCAATCCTTAACCACCCACATTAGAAACCCCAGCTCTGATTTCTGAGCCTCCCCATAAAAGTCCCAGAACTCAAGACTGTTTTGCTTCTCTCTCCTATAGAGAGATGGCCTTTATTTTTCTTATATATGTCTGCCTAGTCTCAGTCTTGCATTTCTCGCTTACTTGTCTCTGGTTCCTCGCTTTCTCTTCAGAAAGAAGGGAGGCAGATGTACTGTGACAATAATGAACTGCACGTTCTTTCCATACACAGGCCTCTGGGAATGCTGGGCTACCCATGTACAGCATGCTCTTGGAAACCAGTTGGCACCCAGGAAGCATTTCTATGTAACCATTTCTTGTAGGTTGACTAAACCAACCTCAAATAAGGGCATCTTTATTTCCACTCATTTATTTTCTCATTTTAAATGTAGATTCAGTTTCATGCTTACTTCATATTTATAATTTATTCTTCTTTTTTTTTTTAAGTGAGATTCTCTAACTTTCTTATTTTGGTCTCAGATCTGAATCCTCTCCCCTTACAAAAAATGAGTTTGGGGATCTTTGCTTACATCTATCACTAACTTATGACATGGGGACCTGGTATCATTTATCTGCTGCCATCGTAATGCTATCCACCTAAGTCAGTGACCTAAAGCAATGCACATTGATTTAGCTCATGCCTCTGTAGAGAGTGACTTTGTCTAGGCTGCCTCTGGTTAGCAGGCTGGAAGTGATGCTGGTTCTGTTTCCTCAGATGTGGAAACAAACACTGAGGTAAGCATAGAAAACGAGTTTTATTTAAAGGATAGAACAGAAATAGATTTTTCCACAGAGGCCCCAGAAGTGGGTGTTCCAGGATGTGAGAGTGTCCTGCTTTCCTTCTCCCCCTATCTTGCCTATAGGATCAAAAGGTGGGCCAAATGTGGAGTGAACCTGAGCAGGAAGGGAACCTCCCAGGAGGCATTAATTAACTACTCCTACAACTCGCTTCAGGGAGGAACAATTCCCTGGAGGTTAGCAACTTGTTGGATGAGGAGGGGGAAGGGCTCTGGAGATACCAGCATTTTATTTCCTTTCTTTTCCAACCAGCCCCCACCTTCCTTATTGGACCCAATTATTTATTACCTGCACTGACTATCTTCTTGTTCCCTGGCCTCAGAAATGGAGCTAGGATGCTCTTGTCATGGGTAATGAGGTGACCTGGCTCTATTCCACATTTCATCAGCTGATCTGGGCATGTTCTTACAGCAAAAGCACAGGGAAGGGCTGAGAGAAAACATGCCCAAGCTTGTGCAGGCATATGTGTGACCTATTCTCTACCACTCCTTCACCAAACTGAATCACATAGATGGTAAAATTCGCACCGAGGGGAAAAAATTGGGTCGTGACTTCAGAACATCTTAATCAAAAATATAGAGAATTTCCTTTTAAAAGATACATACTTAGAGGTTCATTACTGAAATTATATGAGATCTTGCATTTGCTCTAAATTAATATTAAAGGAGGGGAATAGGTAAGGATGAGATGAAGCAATACTGATTATGGCTAATAACTATTGAAAGTAGGAGATAGGTACATGGTGTTTATTCCATTATTGTCTCTATTTTAACAATCATTTAAGGGTAAAAAGAACTTTTAGTAGCAAATCTTTTTATTAAGAATAAAAGGCCTACTTTTGAGGTTAGGAACAAAAAGCTAGTCAGTGTAGATAATAAATGATTGGGTCAGAAAGATGGGGGGGCTGATTCAGGAGGAAATGATACGCTAATACTTCTAGAACCCTTCCCTCCTCTGCAGCCTTGTCTTCAAGGTGACCTGCATCTGAATTGCTTCTCCCTGAAAAGGGCTGTTAATAGATGCCTCCTAGGCCAATCCCCTCCTGCTTATACCCCTGGTTCAGCCCTGGGATCATTCCACCTTTGGCTGACGTTTTGGGTCATTAGTAATAGGCAGGATGAGAGGAGGAGGCAGGAGAACAAGAAAATCTAAAATCTATGAAGGGAAATAAAAGTTGTGCTGCCATTGTGTACAAAGAATCGTGCATTCTGCTGTCATACATACCTCATCAAAATAAATTGATTAATAAAACAAAAATAAAATTAATGAAAGGGGCATGACACCCCTTCTTCCTCAGACACTCAGCTCTGGGGTCCCTTCTCTTTGGAGAAGTCTATCCCTGTTCTACTCTTTTTTAAAAAAACTTGCTTTCTACACTTGCCTTGATGTTTCTCAGGTGTTCAGTCTTCAGCATCTGTAGAAAAGGGTCTGAGCCCTGATGTATTCTCATCATCAGTATCACTTTTAGCAACAATTTACTGTTTTAAGTATAAATTTATATTATATGATGTTTGAAGTCTAGGTAAAAGTGGCAAATAGGTATTTCCTGATAAAATATTGCTTAACTGTATTTTAAAAAGAGCAAATGCCTTATCAATTATATGCTTTAAAGAATGTGCTTATTTCCGTTCAATCTGTACATGCATTTATACATTAAAAACGATTTCTTCTTTCTTCTTTCTTTCTTTCTTTCTTTCTTTCTTTCTTTCTTTCTTTCTTTCTTTCTTTCTTTCTTTCTTTCTTTCTTTCTTCTTTCTCTCTCTCTTTCTTTCTTTCCTTCTTTCTTTCTCTTTCTTCTTTCTTTATTTTTTTGGTACTGGGAATTGAACCCAGAGGTGCTTTACCACTGAGCTTCATTTCAGTTCATTATATGTTTTTTATTTTGACACAGTTGGTTAAGTTCTTGCAAAGTTGTTGAGGTTGGTCTGAAAGTCGCAATCCTCCTGCCTCAGCCTCTGGAGCTACTGGGATTACAGGTGTGTGCTACTATACCTGGTTATTAACAACTATTTCTTGAGCACCATCTATTTACTAGGCACACTTCTAGGCTCTGGCCATAGACTATTCCATTGTCAAAAGGAATAGTGTTTCTTATCTTAAGATTTTCATAGTTTTACTGACATTATAACAAATTACCACAATCTTGGTGACTTAATCAATATAAATATAATAGTTTAATATCTGTAGGTTAAAAGTTCAATATGGGTTTCTCTGGGTTTTAATCGGGATTTTGTCCCATAGGGCTATTTTTTTTTAACAAATTCTAGGGAAGGATTTGTTTCCTTGCATTTTCTGCCTTGTAAAGGCTGCCTTCACTCCTTGACTAGTGATCCGTTTTCTCCATCTTCAGGGTCAGCAATGTGGCATTTCTCTGTTCGTTTCACCCATGGTTATATCTTCCTCTGAGTGACTGCAGTCAGGAAATGTTCTTTGAAGGATTCATGTGATTGCATTTGGCCTATCTAAACAATCCAGTATACCCCCCATCTCAAAGTTCTTATATTTAATCACATCTAGGAAGTCTCAGGCCATGTTAGATAACATATTCTCAGGTTCCAGAATTAAGGTCATGGACATCTCTGGAAAGCTACTATTTCACTTCCTGCAGAAGGTAAGTGGTAGGAAAATGACTTGAGTGATTAAGGAAGGAAGGAAGGAAATCAGCAAAACAAACACATGCAGACACTGAAAGATACCACAAACAAACATCTATTAATATAGATAGTGACTTTTGACTTGAGTATGAAGGAAGGCTTAACTAAGGAAGTAACATTTTAACTGAGTCCTTTTCTGGAAAGTGGAGGTAACCTTGAGAAGTTCTGAAAGCAGATATCTCCAGTAAAAGCAAAGCTAATAAAAATGCCCAAAGTGAGAGAAGGCACATGGTCTGGATCCTAGAGAGCTGAGGGCAACATAGTATTCCATGAGTCTGGAGAGTAAGTTCATGTCCAGATTTATTGTCTCATATATTGTCTGATTTACTCTGTTATAAGCTTGAAATTTTATGTCAGTTGTCAAGAAAAGCCCAGAGGGTGTTAAGGAGAAAAAGAACATGAACCGATGTTTAAAGGTAATATCTGGCTGCTTTGTGGTTAATAAATTGTAGCTGTCTATTCTCCAAAGAAAAGAACTTGGGACTTGTCTAGAATAGTGTGGATCTTGAATGTTATGTTCTAAATTAGTAAATTAATAAAGTTTTTAATATTATTAAATAAGCTCCTTTTTACTAATATGAATCTTGTGGAAAGATTGAGATTTTGAAACATACTAGAAAGACGAAAGAATTAAAATTGAGTAAATTATTACTTGTGTACTTAAAACTGCATTGTTACTATATTAGAAGTAAATCTGATTTTTGACATTTATCTCAGGCTCAAATGGCAATAAGAACCAAGTATTCACATATATTTTCACCAATTCCCAAACCACAGTGTCTTGGGTGCTCTATCACATTTTTAAAGATAAAGAAGATGATACATTATACTTTATATTAAAATATTCAAAAGCAATGCTATTGTTTGAATTTATGAGGAGAACTTATTAGTTTCCCAAGATTTATCTTCTGTATATAGAAAAATTTCATAGAATTGACAGGAGGTATGTAAAATCAATATCATCATCAACACACACTATTTTGATGAATGGGAGAATGGTCCATTTTAATAGTCTGTCTTGTGCTAAACAGACGAGCTACCTTGTTTTCTGCTATAAAGCAACCTGCTTAAATGGTCAGTTTTTGAACAGTAACATAGACATAGAGGTGGCTTAGGTGCTGAAATAGGTATACATGAGAAGGTGGTGTCTAGAGGGAAACCAAAATGTAATCAAGTAAAAAACAAAGTTGACTAAAGAAGATGTGAATGGACCTTCCCCTCCTCTTGACTAGCTATCAGAACCAAAGTGCTAGGTTTTCATTTTGGCAATGAAGGACTCTTAAAATTCACACATTTATTTATGACTTTAACATGTATCCTGGTGCCTGGCCTACAAGAGCACATGTAAAACTAATTTTTTTTTTCTTTCTATTGAATATGTCAAGATATATGTGTGTAATCAAATTATACTATATCTTTACAATCACTATAAATAACACAAATTTTGCTACAATTTATCATCAATAATAAAAATTAAATAAAATTACATATATTTTACTACAAAGCCTCATTCTAGTGGGGCACTATAACTATTGTTCTGCTATTGTTCATGCCATCTATACTAATACTTTTGGAATTACTTGTTTCCCTCAAAACCCCACATTCTCAATGATGGCTAATTTGTTTGATTTGGACTTTCTCTCTGAGTAGGTTTGTACAATTAAAAGAATTAATAGACCATTATAAAAAATAATACTTTTCTGTAAACTTTAACAGAATCCATATCTTCTGTAAATAAAGTAATAACAAAAATTAAGGCATTTCCTTCTCTCTGTGCTCCAATGAATAAATAAGAAGCCACACGCAACAAATGGCTGTTATTTCCTACTCCCTTTTTAATCACCTCTTGCCTTCTGCAGACCAAAGAGAGAAATTAATCATGATATTCCTGCCTGACAGCAGAGTTCTCTTCTGATTATATTTATTGCTGTGCTACCATGACTTTTTTTTTTTGTACATCCTCTGGCTTGTCATAGCTTTCCCAGTAATTGTCCACACAATCAATTATTTAGCAAAAAGAGTATTGTGCATTCATTCAAAAATGATTATTTAGTAGAGAAATCAATAAACAGAAGGTCCATTAAAACCTACGTCATAATGGGAGGATATCAGAAAGACTATAATCAATCTTGCTCTTACACAAAAGGAACTATCAAAGACCAGTTAGGAATCACTTATACTGGTAATATTATTTTTGCATTTTACAGCAAAGCATCATCACCTCTAGGCTTCAACTTGCAAATAGATTTTTAGAGAGAATATAAATTCATCCTTTGAAAGTTTCAGATTTTGATAGACCATGAGAGCTATAGAAACATAATAAATTATTCATTTTCTCGGGTATGGTCTTCAGGCACTGAAATATTCTAAGAGGTCTTTTGGAGATGGCCTGGTCACTTATAATTAGGATATTGCTGAAGAAATCACTACCTAGATAAAACTGAAATGTGCTAAACACTCTCATAGTCCTTTAAATAAATCTCAGTCTCAAATTATTTCTTAACATATTGAAAGAGCACAATGAGACAGATGCCTAATGATAGCTAAGCAAACAGTGTTCTTCAGAAACCATGGGGAATATTTCAAGTTCTTTTAAGTTCAGAATTTTCTTCCAAGGATGGCTTCTAAAATGTTATTATCACCCGCTTTCCACTACTGAATGTCAGGTTTCCATTCTGATGAGTGCATTGATTGTGGAATTTATAGTATAACACTTAGCCAACTCAGACTGCCCTGAGGAGTCAGTCCCACCAGGCAATGGAGTGGAAGGGGAGTACTGAATCATTTCCAACGCTAAAGAGAGCATATTTGAGAATGGAGACTTAGCACACTTGAGATTCACATAGCTACTTATGTTCTTCAACCTTCATTTTATGTTTTTAAAAAAATGAGATGAATGGCTTCATTCAGCAGCATCTTCCCTAAAGAAGAAAGACTTGTGTTTAAACTGATGAGAAAATATCTTAGTGTTCATTACAAATTCATTGAAAATCATTTTCATATGCTAAAATACCAAGGATCAGATTGCTTTTAAATTGCACATAAGAATGTGAAATTATAAATGCTGTATATAATTGTGCAAGTACATAAAGTGACTTGAGAATTTACTGTCTGGAGTAGATAATATTAATATTTCCAGCATGGTTCTTTTCAATATTTGCTCTAGTGTTAAACCTGACATTGCTTAACATTCCATATGATGCATAAATAGAATTAAATATAAGAATATAAGTCCTTGCAAGATAAGAAGTAAAAAATAAAGAATGAGCAGTTTATGATCTGAATTCTATATATAAAGAAACATAGCATTTTGAAAATAAAGTTGAGCTTATCTTCATGTTGATATGTTGAGTAAAACTACAGAAATATGACTCAGCTTTTTGATAATTTTGCATGAAAGCATAATTTTAATTAATATTTTGTTTATTTTTACCCTTATACCTTTTCTCCAATTAAGCAATAAATCATATTTAAATGCAAGAAAAGAAAAAGATGATGTCACTTGCTCTAAGGTCAGCCCATACAATCAAGCTATTTCTTTCTTTTTTATTTTATTTTATTTTATTAGTTGCCCAAGACAGTACAGTGATCTTGACATATCATACATTTGATTCAAATAGGGTATGAGTTCTCATTTTTCCACATGTACAGATTGCAGGATCACATTGGTTATACAGCCATGTGTATATATTCAGCAATCCTAGTGTCAGTTGCATTCTGCTGCCCTCCCTATACCCCCTCCCCTCCCTCCCCTCCCATCACTATTCTCTACTCATTCTACTGTGACACTTATCTCTCTCTCTCTTTTTTTCTTCCCTTCCCCCTCACAACATCATATATGTATTTTGTGAACCCATGAGGGTCTCCTTCCATCTTCCGTGCAATTCCCCTTCTCCCTCCCTTTCCCTCCCTCCTCTTTTCCTTGCTTCATCGTAATCTTCTTCTCATGCTCTTCCTTCCTACTCTGTTTTGAGTCACCTCCCTTATATCAGAGAAGACATTCAGATTGGCTAACTTGTCTTAGCATAATCTGCTCTAATGCCATCCATTTCCCTGCAAATGCCATGATTTTTTAAAATTTTTTAATGCTGAGTAATATTCCATTGTGTATAAATGCCACATTCATCTGTTGAAGGGCATCTGGGTTGGTTCCACAGTCTAGCTATTGTGAATTGTGCTGCTATGAACATTGATGTAGCTGTGTCCCTGTAGTATGCTCTTTTTAGGTCTTTTGGGTATAGTCCAAGAAGGGGAATAGCTGGGTCAAATGGTGGTTCCATTCCCAGATTTCCAAGGAATCTCCATACTGCCCTCCAAATTGGCTGCACCAGTTTGCAGTGCCACCAACTTAAAAGAGATAAATGAAAATACAGACACAATATATCAGAATCTATGGGACACAATGAAAGCTGTTCTAAGAAGAAAATTCATTGCTTGGAGCTCATTCCTCAAAAAAAGGAAAAACCAACAAATAAATGATCTCACACGTCATCTCAAAGCCCTTGAAAAAGAAGAGCAAAACAAAGCAAATGTAGTAGAAGGCAAGAAATAATTAAAATCATAGCTGAAATCAATGAAATTGAAATAAAAGAAACAATTGAAAAAATTGAAAAACTAAAAGTTGGTTCTTCAAAAAAGTAAATAAGATGGACAGACTCTTAGCTATGTTAATGAAGAGAAGAAGAGAGAGAACGCATACGGGATGAAAAAGGCAATATCACGACAGACACTTCAGAAATACAAAAGATAATTAGAAATTATTTCCAAACCTTATATGCCAATAAAATAGAAGATAATGAAGGCATCGATAAATTTCTTAAGTCATATGATCTGCCCAGATTGAGTCAAGAGGATATACACAACTTAAACAGACCAATATCAATTGAGGAAATAGAAGAAGCCATCAAAAGAATACCAACCAAGAAAAGCCCAAGACCAGATGGGCATACAGCAGAGTTTTATAAAATCTATAAAGAAGAACTAATACCAATATTTCTCAAGCTATTTCATGAACTAGAAAAAGAGGGAGTATTTCCAAATTCTTTTTTTTTTTTCAAAAATCTCAGGCATGAAAGACAACTTGACTAAGAAGTCATACCAATTTTGAAATTGCAAAACAGCAGCAAAAACATGTTACCACCTCAATCATCAAAGCCATTTCTGACATTTGTGTCAGTTAGTACATATTTGGGCTAGTTCATGCCCTCATTTATAGAACTTTCAAATAATGTAATGTGTTTTCCAGAGAAATTGTTTAGAACCTAATAATTCAACCAGAAGGCAGAAAAAAATAGTCTATGTGATCTGGACAGGTAATTTGGAGCAGACATATTTAGTGAGATAGGAGAGTCCAGGTCTATCCCTCTGCATAATTTACTAACTATTGGTTTCATGTTCTCACAGAAGCAAGAGATTTTTCTTCAAAAGATACCAATGCTTTTTATGCATGCATTCTAACAAGTTGGTAGTCAATAGATCTCATGAAAACTAAAAAAAAAAAAAAAAAGTGCCCACTGATGCTAGGCACAGTGCCTCAAGCCATAATCCCAGCGTCTTGGAGGCTGAGGCAGGAGGATCACAAGTTCAAAGCCAGCCTCAGCAACAGTGAGGCACTAAACAATGTAATTGAGACCCTGTCTCTAAATAAAATACAAAATAAAGCTGGGGATTTGGCTCAGTGTTTAAGTGCCCCTGAGTTCAACCCTGGTACCTTACCCACAAAAAAACATTGATTATATTACTTCAAATAATAAAAATTCAAATATTAACTATACCCAAGTGAATGTTACCATACAGATTTTCCAATAAGGTCCATAACAAGGTGATTGTTACTAGCAGTCAGTTTAGTGTTCGGAAATTCAAATCATCTTTATGCTGCATTGTGCTTAAAACAAAACCTTAAAAGAATTTTTTTTTCTTTTTAGGTTTTTTTTACCCTAATAGAAAGAAGAAAGAGTACTACTAGAAGAAAAAGCAGGGGATAAACAGTGTAACATTGGTCTAGGTAGAGTTTTTTTTCAGATTTGACCCCAAAAGTGTGAGCAACAAAAGTGAAAACATACAAATGGGAAAACATCAAAATAAAAGGTCTCTTACGATAAAGGAGATAATTAACAGAGTGATGATACAACTTGCGGATCGGAAGAAAATATTTTCAAGCCATACATCTGATAAGGGGTTAATATTCAAAATGTATAAGAAACTCAAACAGCTCTGCAGAAAGCAAACAAATGATTCATTTGAAAAATGGGGAGGGAACATGAATAGACATTTCAGCACATATTAAAAACAAAGCAAAACTAGACCTCTAATAATTTTGGAAATATTAATCAAAACCACATCTATGTGTAATTTCACACTTATCCTAATGACTGTTATCAAAAAGATAAAAGAAAATAAGTGCTGGTGAGGATGTAGAGAAAAAAGAACTCTGAACCCCATCAGAGGAAATGTAAGTTAGTATAGACATTACAAAAAAAATAGTACAAAATTTCATCAAAAACTAAAGATAGAATTTCCATATGATCCAGCAATTCCACTTCTGGGTGTTTATCAAAAAGAGTTGAAATCAGTATGTGGAAGAGATGTCTGCCCTCCTGTCTTCACGTGGAATCAACCTAGGTATCCATCAACCAACAAATGGATAAAGGCAATCTCATACACACACACAATGGAGTACTAATTAGCCTTAATAACAAAATCTGCCATTCATAATACCATGGATAGCACTGTGGAACATTGTGCTAACTGAAGTGAGCCAGGCACACAGACAAGTACTCAAGTGTCTTCGTTTAAGTGTGAACTCATCTGGAATGATCAAATTCCAGAAACTAACATAATCAAGCTAATAAAGAGAAACAGAGAATAAACTTGTGGCTATCAGAGGCTAGGGGACATAGGAGAAATGGGAACATGTTGGTCAAAGATAATATTACAGAGCTGGGGCCTTCCAAGACACTGAGACTGTTAGACCAGGACGCAAGAAAAGACCACTGACTCCAATTAAAATCAAATTAAAGCAAGCTTATTATTTCAACTGGCCGGACTGCCTTTTCCTCCCAAAATGGCGGGAACAAGACAGCAACCCCAGCATTCCTGCAGCCCATCTTTATAGCCCAGAAAGTTACACAAAGGGGGGTAACAGATAACAGAACTCTGACAAGCATCACACTAATGGTAGTTTACATTTTTTGCTGGCCCCAACATCAGAATTTATGAGGACCATTAGAGCCTCAGAGAGGGTCCTTGTCTGGCCAGGGAAGGCCAATATTTATGAGGTGTCACTAAAGTTTCAGAGAGGGCTGCTATCTGGTCAGAGAGCCAGGCATGGGTGAGTTCAAGGCACGGGCAGGCATTCCAAGCAGGTTCAGAATTTGCAGTAATTTATAGTAAAGCCAAAATTAGCTTTTCATGGCTTTGTGGCAAGATGGCTTCCAATTTTAATAAAAGATCAGGTTGGGTTTATCAAGACACCATGAAGACCCCAATTCACGTGATCAAGTCAGAAAAAGTTCAAATATTTTGCTCAAAGTAGCAGAAATGAGTTGTAAGGGATAAGAAAGGGGGAAGGGAGACACACTCAAGGGAGTTGGTCCTCTCAGAGAGGATAGGGACAATGTATCTCTCCTGCATTCAAGATTTATTGAAAATCCCAAAAAAGTTTCTAGAGAGTCCCATCCAGGTCCACCTCTTGACTTTTGACTGACAGCAGGGTAACATAAAACTTTCAAATCCCTACTGTGATGGCATCTCTAGGTCACATTGGCCCATGTTGATCAGTTCTAATTGGATTCTTGACCATACATTCTTACAGATCTTAGGTTGGGAGGAAATATCATCTCTTAAAGTTTCAGGATCTGGTCACAAAAATCTCCTAGGTTCCTCCCATTGACATTATCTTGGGCCTGCATTTCTCCTGCAGTTACCAGGCAGTTTGCTAAGGGATGTGACATATCCTGTCTACTGAGGTCAGGAAGGACTGCAGGTAAATTGCTTCTTGGAAAAGAAAATATCTGGGTGTCAACACACTGGGCCCATTTTACAGAATTATTCTCTCAACAATATATCCCTGTCATTTGCCGCAGTCTGTCTGGGCACAAAATAACCGAGCCACCACACAGCCTTGTAGATTCCAACAGCAACTCTTTATTCCCGAACTCTCACGGGCACTCTACACGCATGTTCTGGGAAAAGTACACTCCCTCCACCAGGCTCTGCGTACCAATTCTCTCAGAACCCTGAGAGAACTCAACAACAGGAACTCAAGGAGCCGGTGCCTGAGGCAGCAGGATATGCCCTAATCCCAGTAGGATCCGCCCTAAACCTGGAGGCACCCTATTCCAGCAGGATCCACCCCTAAACCCAGAGCCACCCTAATCCCTGAGCAGGGTCACCTTTCAACCCAAAAATGCCATGCGTCATTCCTACTTGGCTATGGCTCTCAGCAGTTATTCACATTTGTCAACTCTTAAAAGTACAAAGCCCCAGAGAAAAGAATAAGAATATTTTTGAGATATTGCACAGCATTGTGCATATAGTTAAATATAGTCATGTCCATTTTGAAATTGAGACTAAATTTCAGATATTCTCACCACAAAAAAAATGGTAAGTATTTGAGGTGATATGAAGTGTTAATTAGTTTCATTAATCATTCCACTCTGTATTCCTAAGTCATAACATCACTTTGTGTCACATAAATATATATAACTATAAATTGTCAGTTTATTACAAACGAAAAGCCAAAACTATTTGTGAATAGTCTCTTATGAAATGTGGCCTTGTAGAACTTTCTGTCACTTATTTAATAAAAAAATAAATTTTCATATTTTTTCTGAAGAAAGTAAAAACATGCTTGCTTTTAATAATGAGTATTAGGGGGTATATATTTAAAAATGGAACTGTTTAAAAGACACAATACTTTCTCTGGTTTTCTGTATGTACACCATTTCTCATAGTGTTTTCTTCCACATTTTGCCTGATAAAGCCATTTGTATGAAAAGTGATGACTCAATTCACTGAGTCCCAATTTACACATATAGTAGGTAGCCTACTGAAGAATTCTGTCTTATATTCAGAAGGATCAAGGTAGAACTTATGACTTTCCCCTTTCTATCTACACTAAAATAATCTTCTAGTCTTTTTTTTTTTTTTTGGTGTGTGTGTGTATGTGTTGCTGGGGATTGAACCCAGGGCCTTGTACATATGAAGCAAGCACTCTAACAACTGAGCTTTATACCCAGCCCTCTTCTAGTCTTTTCTATTTTAACAAAAACAATCACCTAGTAGCTCTATCCCAAACTTGAAGAATTCTTGGTTTCATCAAGCCCCACATAGAAAACTTGGGTACTCACAAATATATTCAATTACTTCACTCTAAGGATGGCCTTAGTCTAAGCAACTCCATTTTAAAATAAACCTACATTCTCACCAGGCACAAGCCCACAGAGCCCTCCAATATGTCATCAGGCATAGGCTGATAAAACAATTCACTTTGACAATGCTGATAAGAATCAGAATGAAGTCACTTGATATGACATATCATTTGCCTTAACCCTGATGAGAGTCAGAGGGTAATATCAGGGCAGAAACCACCAGATCATATGACCTGACTCTAAGATGTTAAGATGTCATTAAGAAACCTGATAACAGCTGATAGGGACCAAAAAGATGTGCAGAACCCCCAGAATTTACTATAAATAATGGAGCAAATGAACAGACATTTGAGCCAGCAGATACTGATGCACATAGCCTGATGAGGACCAGGACTGACATCCCAACTCTTCTCATCATCTGCCTGATCATCTGCATCATCCTCACCACTCTCAAACTCTCCAGTAGCCTCTTGACTCTGGTGAGAACTGTGACATCCCCTTATGCTCCTCTCCTCAAGCAGCCTTCAACTCCATACCAGAAGCTTCCATTGGTTCCAGACTTGAATGTGCATCGGCTGGACTCAAGACTTAAGACTTTTGATCTAGCACTTAAGCTTAGCATGCAGAGGGAATGTCTACAATGGTTCTGTCATGATTAAGTGTGTTTATAGTGCTTAGAGTTAACTTAGAGTTGTTTGCTTTGAATTAATTGTGCCTATTGCAGTGCTTGTAGGGCCCAACATTAAGGATTATCATTTTCTTGAATTAAGAACCTATAGAGTGAAATTGTATTGAGTGATTTGAGTGAATAAAACATTGAAAAGGGCAGAAGCATGTGGACATTCTTTATTTCTCCCCCTCAACTGAATAAGTTGTACCTTTGCCCATTGTAACATTCACTTCTTTCCATTTTTTGTGCTCACTGTCATGGTCCAAACTCCTTTTCTTCCTTTTTTAAACTTGCAACATTCAGACTATTCTATCTCTATCCTTGAAGGACTTCAACAGTCCATCTTTCATAGACACCAGATGGTCCCTAAAATGTAAGAAAATCCAGATAACTTTCTTTGCTAAAAGTCTTTTGCCTATTAACCATAACACTTGAAATAAAATCTACCTCCTTACCTTGCTCTACAGGTACCAAAGTCAGATTAGCTAGATTAACAAAAAGTGATTGTTAAAAGGATCTAGTTTAATTAGCAGGGAATACATATTAAGCCATATCAAAGATGAGACTGTAAATTTTAAGTGGGTTAATTTGAATATAAACTTAGTGGACAGCAATATCATATTATAATACGTTAATGCTCACTTAAATTCTCAAGTTTTGTGAAACTTTTAAGGTAAAAAAACTATTCCCTTAAACGTTTGAGTGTTTTGTCAATAATAGAAAAAATAAAATATAGTTAAGGTGTTTTGTTCATAAAACCAAACTGTTCTCATATTCCCCGATGCTGAGGGCCATTACCAAGTAGGAATGACGCATCGGAATTTCCTTGCCAAGCGTACCCCATGCTGCTTAGAGGACATTCGATGGGACATTGCATGCATGCTTTAATAAGGTGACCTTGCTCAAGGACCAAGGCGGATCCAGGTTTAGAGCTGATCAGGTTTGAGGAAGTAACCGGCTCCTTGAGTTTAAGGCGTTGCTAGTTTAAGATAATGGGTTTTAGGGAAGTTGGAAGTTGAAGATTATTGCTGGGATTAGGGTGTTCCTGCTGCTTGTTCCCGTTGAGTTCTCGTGAGATTAAAATGGGATTTGGAGATAGCCTCGTGGAGTAGGTGAATTGTGCAGGAGACGGGAGAACGCGTTTGCCCCTGGACCTGTGTGGAGGCGGTGTGAGAGCGGGAATAAAGAATTGCTGTTTGAATCTACAAAGTGTGGGTGCCTCCTGAATCTTGTGCCAAGCCCAGACCTTGGCACCCCTTATAAGGGAAACAGGAAGATCTTAAAATAAGAATCATTTTAGAAACAATAATCTATAAATTATATTAAGAAAATGTTAGCAGAATTAAATAAAAGTAGGAACATAAAATGGAAAGATCAAAGGACACTTCCAAATATTCTGTGAGTTGCTTTGAAGATAAATAACTATGAAAATATATATTTTTAAAAAATAATGTTATCAATTTGTACTAAGGAAAACGTATAGTACATGGTAAAAAGCTTTTTACTTATTCATTCATCTATTTATTGTGGTTTAATTTAAAATCATACTTTAACTATAGTAGCTCTTAGTTGTCCATGTTCAGCATAATTGTCTGACAAATAACTATTGTAAAATAAAATTAAAACATAGGACCAGATGCAGGCATTCTCAAAGCTTCATTAAATTGCATATTCACATTTGATGTACAAAGAAGCAAATAAAGACAAGTTATATTTATCTGTTTTCATAGCTACTGAGTATGTAAAGATTCAGGACTAGACGAGAGATAAAATTGAAATTTCTCTGCATAAATGGAAAATAAATGTATACAGGGAGTATACATCTGAATGAAATTACTTCTGATCTGTTTCTCTATTTGTGGCCAAACTCTTGTCTATAATCTTCTTCATCCAGGGATCACTTTAGAACTGTTTTCTGTCTGTAAGTCCATGAGAATTGTCTATTATCACTAAATCTTCACCTGAAAATAAGAAAATGGAGATCTAAAACGAAAGGTATAACTATTACATTTCCAACCATGTACTTTGTATGCAGTCAATAAATAATTTGTGGCCTTTGGGTAAACTAGATTATATCTCCATCTCAACAAAAAGTAGATAATGTTGTTTTGTTTTGTTTTGTTTTGTTTCTCCCCTCCCATGCTGATCTGGTTCTTTAAATATCTTCTTTCCAGAAGAGTTAAATGCCTGAAAATAAAAGTACCACCTGGGTCGATAGCAGGCAGGGAAGAAGATAAAAATGTCATCTATGCTAAGACACACCTCTTGCTTCTTACCAGGGATGATATGTTCATTTTAAATCTGATGTCCATATATATATATATGGACATCAGATTTAAAATATATATACATATTTTTAGCCTGGGGTGTTTTCCAACCCTCTTCTTTCAAAACAACTAGGAGGGCTTTTCAAATTGATCATCTACATTTGTTTAAGGAGGGCTCACTCTTTGTATATCTGTTATTTAAGTGAGAAACATTTTATTATATGTGTAGAAGAAGTAAATGAGATCTGGTCTCTGACCTGGAGACTTAATAGGGAAACATTAAGTAAAACAAATGGAAAATATTATTTAAAAAGTGAAGAAGAGGGGTCACAGCACATGCTGTGAGGTCACTGAAGTGGGAGCTAGTGTGTTTTACTGGGAAGGACAGGGAAGGCTTCTCATAGGAAAGAAATCCTTAAGCAGAATGTCTGTTCCTAGGGAAGTTCAGGAAGGAAAACTCACTTCCTGGAATTAGAGAATAGCATAAGGAAAATATATTGAATTTTGCCTCTACCTTTTGAACAGCTTTTGGGAGTCATTAATTGTGCAGGATCTGCTCCATCTAATAATTACTCACACATGTGCACCACATGCGCACACAGTCTCACACTTCATACTATTTCTGGATGTCAGCAATTGTTTCCTCTATTTTACATTAAAAGCAAAAGCCTGTTGACCTTAAGTACAGTTTGCCAATCACTAACAAAAATTTTAGTTAAATGAAGTGGAAGTGCTGACCAGAACCAGATCTTCGACCATCAAAATCCATTCTTTCAAAATATCACAGTGCTTCATGAACCTGAGAATTTAACAGATAGATGGTACCATGGAAATTATTTACTAATCTCCTATGATGTGGTAAAAGTCACCAGGGCATTAGAAGTAAAGGTGGTCACTAAAGAGTCTGTCACACAGACGAGAGAAAATCTACTATGTAAGTGTCATATCCAGACAAGAGGATTTTGAGTCAGTTGCTAAAGTCCTTGTGGTTCAATTTTGGAGGGTCTGTGAGTGCTGGGTGATGATGGGAAAAGTCATGTGCAGTCAGGTGAGAGCTCACAATCTTGGGTTTCTAAGGAATTCAGACGAACAAGGTTGGTAGGGTAAAGCTGCATGAGCACTGCTTTGACAGAAAACAAACTGTCAAACTCTTCCCCAGAGAAAGTTGAAGATGAGATCAGAGGAACAGTGATATAAGCAGCTATAAGTTTTTCAGGTGAGGCATTATAAAATAATATACTTCTTTCATTTTGCTTTCACCTACATATTACAAACTCAAAAAATGTGTGTTTGAATGTATATTCATATTTCTGAGTGTGTGTGTGTGTGTGTGTGTGTGTGTGTGTGTGTGTGTGTGTATATATATATATATATATATATATATATATATATATATATATATTTCTCATACTATTGTGGAAGAAAACTTGTAAGAGGAAAGAGCTAATTAGTATAAAATCACCAAAATAATTGAGTCTTCCACTGTAATAATTTTGTTTGATGTAGAAAGATGCAAGGAATCTTGATTATAATTAATTTTATCATAATTAATTTTATAATTACTTCCAGTGCATTATGTTGGAGGTGTTTTCACACATATGCACATTTTTCCATTTTAACCACTAATTGTGTTTGTAGAATGCAATATAACCTAATTTTTACTTATCTGAAAGTTTTTCAAAAGAGATTTATTAAAACACCAACTATTTATGGATTTACTACATTTGGTAGAAAATAGTTATGAATATCTCATGTTGTTAAACCCACAGTATAATCAGGACTTGCCTAATGTCTTTGAATGAAGGATTATAGCTTGTTTTTAAAGATAATTTAAAAGATGGATATAATATAATTTCATTGGAGTGATATAATTGTAAATGATGGGTATAAGATAATGATAGCTTTAATATAATATGAAGATGATTTAAATAATTTGGATAACTTAATATTTAACAAGTTGTTGGCATGTTCTTTATGTGAGCATACACAGGTAAATAAAACGTTGGAAACATTTATACTTCCCATTGTTGCATAAATGTTCAATGATAAATTGTTTAAAATTAAACCAATAAAACAAATTAATAGGAACAAAAATCAACAACCAACACAATGACCACAACTACCACCACAAAAAAATAAAAAATAATAATCTAGCTCTCTGAACAGAGCTCTCTTTAGGACAATTTGTCTCCTCTTTACTGTGCTTTATATCTCATGTATTTGGCCTCTCATATTTAGTAAAAGTATAAGTCTTATCTATTTATTCTCTTGAAAACAAATAGAAACCTCTTGAAGATTTTAATATTATCAGAATTGAAAAATTATTGTGATAATAATGGAAATAATTGAGTTTCATCCTAAACATTGTTACTGTTGACAAGAGATAAGATGATGCCTAAAAATAGCTATAACCTTGCCACTCTTAAAGCAATATCTTCTCATTCAATTAATCTTTAATGTAAAACAATTTTATAAATTTTTCACAAGTGCACATGAAAATTAGAAAAAAATTTCTGATTATAGAAAATGTCATTTATGCTATATAGTGGAAAACTTTATATATTTATAAATATATATAGTGGAAAAGTTTATAAATTATAAACACAGTTTACAAGAATAAATAGCATATAGAAAATAATTATGCTTAGAGTTGTTGCTCAAAATACAGTAGATATTTAAGGGCAAAGCACAGTATCAAACTCAAGTATGTAAGTTTTAAATTCCAATACACTATAAATAACCAATGATATTAATAAAATTTATCTTAACTAGACACTCTTATAGATTAGTCAATGTAAGACAATACTTTTGAATAAAATTTAAAACAGTGGAAAATTTGCAAACAAGGATAAGGGTCTAGGAAACCAAGTTAATTGGATATCATAATGAATAAAACCTAGGGCACATATAAGTAAAATAACATTACCTGGTAAGGGAAATTATCAGGAGAGGATATTATAGTTTTAAATCTGCATCAACTGATTTTGGGGGACATGTCTTTATTTATCTGTTCCTTATTTTCTTAATCTGTTTACTTAGCAATAAAACTCTTACACAAAGTAAGTTAACTTAGTATTATTCTAAGATTAAATTAGGTAATGCACAGGAAAGTGCCTTCTACACCACAATGTGCTATAGACACATTTTGCTATTATTAAGAAACACTTGCTACTGTGTTATTCACAGCCTATATGTCAGCGTTCTCAGTTTAAATATCACTCACCAACTATGGATAAAGGCACTATAATGTTAAAACATGAGAGCTAATTACATAAGTCTATTCAACCATGAAATTACTTTGTTAATACATAAAGGAACAGATTTGTTATGTGTGTTCTTGCAAATGAATACATTGGCGTAAATAGTGACCTTCGCAGAGTATTTCATTTTCTTCCCTTATTCTTTTCTTAGTAAAATAATATTTGCTGAGATAACTCTCCTTATCACTTGTGGACAATAAGATCCATCTAATTTCACATGGTCAAGGACAATAATGATGAAACATGACACTATGAATGTAGAGGATAAATAAAGAATGTAAATGTTGTTTCTGTTGGTTGAATAGCTATTTATTTAAATTACTATTATCAAAGTATTAATGTAAGAGAGAGAGAAAGAGAGTGAGATTAGTGCAGCATTATTTTTAACCTAACACATTTCCTCAAATCTTCCTTTGAATTATTTCATTAATTGCTTCAATGCCAGAGTGGAATGCATTAATGTGAAGGAAAAAAAACCCAGAAATTTTTAAAATTACAGATAATGTTTAGCTACATCATGTAGAATTAAGGCTATCCAACAGAAATCAATTTGGAGAATTCTATTGAGTTTTTAAAAAGTTAGTTGGAATTAAGTCTTTTGCCTTTTATATTTTGCTTCTTGTATCTTTGCTTTCAATAGAAACTGTAATACTTGGGGTAATTTCTTTGTTCAGTTGAAACATTTCATGTCTTATAACAAGGTAGAAATTATGAGATAGGAAGGAAGTACACTAAGAAAACAAAGAGTTATTTCATTCTAGATTTATGCCATTCATCTGTCAAAAGTATCACAGTTTCTCCATCTTTCATGGATTAGAACTTATTTTAATCTACTTTTACTTACCAGTATCTAGTAACTCGGGATAGGCAATATTAAAAAGAATATTGTTTTACTTTTTATCAAAAGGTAATGAATATTGGACATAATTTAATGACTATTTGAAAACAATATGTATGCAAATACTAAGTTGCCTGGAAAAAGCCAAAAAAAAAAAAAGGTAGAAAATCAGAATAAATGGCTAAAATAGATATAGGTGTCTTGGATAAAGGAATCAGGCAGAAGCTAGGTGGTTTGCAATGAATGCTGGGGAAGAGGCTTCAGTCTTTTCCTGCTACAAAGGGAAACAAGTGAGAATTATCATGGTGACAGGGCATAGCTTCTAATTAGCAAAGAGGAAGTAAATACAAATTAATATATATTAAGTTTAATTTGTTGGGTATGCCATTTTTTAGTCTTTGAGAAACAAGAGAGCAATTCAAGAGTATTTTAATTTTGTGCATTTATTGGCAAAGGAGACTGAAATGAAAGTTAGGTGAGTATTTTAATTGTCATTGTCCCATTGTTGGTAAAACAGATTGAAATGAAAGTTGGGTCAAAGAATATGCTCTACAATCATATGAAATTTGAATGCTTGTCATTACTGTGATAATCATAAAAGTCATGACAGTTATGAACTCCAAGGTTAACTTAGGCACTATTTGAAGTGATTCTCTTTTATGTTGGTCAGTATTCAAATCAATCTCATTAAAGAAATAATGAACATTACACACTCATGCAGAGAAAAAATATTAAAAAGGATATTCTGATTGCCCAAAACCACAAGGCTAATTAGTGGTCTGTTCTCTTGAAACCCAGATCTCACTGTATTGGAGGAAAAGGCTTAATGATCACTTCATTCATATTCAGAGAATCAAAAATATTGATATGTAGGAACATTTTGGAGAAAAATGTTCAATGAGTAGGGTAACCATGTGTTTAAACTAATTTAAATATAACACACAATTATTAAAATATTAGTTATCCTGAATAGACAGCATAATAAAACTCTTACAAGTAGATACAAATATACTAATTTATGAGTCATTATCATGAAATAAAGGTGACATTTTTCATAAAAGAAAGGTAGGATTTTCTTAGGACAAGGAGTGTTGTAGAGTAATAAAAAATGTTATATTTCAGCCAGGTGCAGTGACACATACATATAATCCAGAGGTTGGGAGGTTGAGACAGGAGGATCATGAGTTCAAAATGCAGCCTCAGCAAAAGTGAGGCACTAAGCAACTTAGTGAGACCCTGTTTCTAAATAAAATACAAAACAGGACTGGGGATGTGGCTCAGTGGTTGAGTATCCCTGAGTTCAATTTCTGGTACCCTCCTGCTGAAAAAAAATAGTATATTTCATTCTCAAGATATACACAAAATTAAGATGAAACCCAATTATCCTAAAAACTGTTTTTTAAATAACAAAGTCTCCTAAAAAGTAAAGCAAAATATAAATGGATATTATTCTAAAATAAAAACAGAGATGTATAAGCATAAAAATTCTTTAGAGAATTCATACAGGAAAACAATTAAAACTTTGTCATGACAATTAGCTGTGATGAATGCTTGTAATCCATGTACCTCAGAAGGCTGAGAAGGAGGATTGAAAGTTCAAAGCCAGCCTTCGCAATTCAGGGGACTTTGCCTCTAAAAAATGTAAGAAATAACGGGGGCTGAGGATGTGGCTCAATGGTTAAGTGTTCCTGGGTTCAATCTCTTGTACCCCCCCCAAAATAAATAAATAAATAAATAAATAAATAAATAAATAAATAAATAAATAAATTTCAAGATCATAAAGACAGAGTAATTTTTCAAAATCAAGGATAAGATTTGAAAATAGAAACTAATAATGTACTAATGAAAATGAACAAGACTAAGTTTGTCAAAAAAAATAGACAACTAATAATTACTAAAACACATTTGAATTCACTAGTATTTGAATAAATGCTAACTAAACTAAATATTTACCTTTATTAATTAATCTTACAACACTGGAAACAATAATATCATAAGTAAGAATATGAGGAAAAAAACATTATAGAAGTATATTTAATTCAAATCTTACTAGAAGACAATTAGAAATATGGAGATAATCTCTTACATTCCTACACCTCCAGGAATTTGTACTAAGTAAACAATCAGAAATATGCACAAGTGCAAAACTTATTTTTACATGTTTTTAACATGATTCCATTCTTTGAACACAAACACAACAAAGATAATGAATAAATACATGAGGTACAAACATGAATATTTCTTAAGAATTGAACTGCAGGTATTTTTATGAGCAACTTTCCTCATCCAATTTTGTAGATCATTTTAAACTCACCACAAAAGCAAAAAGGCAGTATGCAACAAAACTGGGATTCAAATCAAGGCTTGTCTGACTCGTATGCCTTTGTACTTGTAGGGCAGAATCACATGGGTTACAGAGGTGGATATAACCATTGAGCTCATTACCGAAATTCACTAAGTACTCAATGTATAGATGTGGCAGATTGAGTTGTGGTGGTGGTAATGTTCATCTTGGTAACAACAGTAGTAGTAAGATCAATGGAAGTAACAATGGAAGTAACAATGGAAGCAAATAAAAATGTAATAGTAGGAGTAGCAAAAGTAGTAGCCATAATAGAGTAGGAATAGTTTCCAGTTAACGGGAGAAAGTGAAAACCAGGAAGGTAAGTAGATTGCTTAGTGTATTAGAAATGTGAGATACTGTTAAAAATAAAATCTGAAGTGCCACATCCTCGTCCTATGTCCCTTAAAAAAATCTTACTGACTGATATTGATCTGTTTCTTCATTTATAAGACAGAATGTATGATATTATACTTATTTTGGTTTGATTTTCCTAGTAAGAAAGACATTATAATGTGTGAGGAGCATTCAGAATAATATTAACACTTAGTATAAGAAAATAGTTTTTCTTTCTTCCATTTCCTTAAAATGTGATACAACTGGTTTTGGTTTTCATAAAACAGTATTCTTCACTTTTAAAAAAAGGCCCTATGGAATTTTCAATCACTATGTGACACTCCAAATATAGATTTTGACACTTTTAAATCGTGACATCATATAATCTGTTTTTGTTTTTAAATTGAAGTTAAAAGCAAGAATAACAGATTAACTATTACTAATGGGGGAAAAAAAGGAAGCGAATTGTCAGTATGGTTTGAGCTAGTGTCTTAAATTAGAAATTCATAACCACAGACTTCTGGGAATAGGCACAAAAACTAAATTTCCAGGGAACAACTGAAGGAAAGTTCAATAGCCTAGGAAATATCTTCAACATGCAGAGTATCTCAGTTATGTAAGTCTCTGCTCTGGCAAGAATAATTTTCATGAGATGTATCTTCTTAATATATTTCAAAGTAGGCAATGGTATTTGTAAGGACTGTCATATTGACTGGCTTTTTAAATTTTCTTCTTCTCCTTCTCCTTCTCCTTCTCCTTTTTTTGTTAGTATACTTGGAAGCCTAAAAAAAATGTCAAGTTTCCATTGGTTAATGTTAATTCAAGGCACTCCATTATGATGTAAAAAGAGCACCTTAGCTTCTTCAGCTGCAGGACAGACTTTGATGATGATCTGACCTGGTTTGTGTCCTACTTGTAAGGACAGAATAGCTACAGGAGAGGTCAGGACATGCTTCCCACAGGTTTTCTTAGGCAAATTTAGTTCTCTCACAGGAAAGAATGGGATTTTATGACTTGAAATGTAGACACTTCCTGAAGATCTTTAAGGCTGCAACTTTCCTGGGCTTTTCAAAATCAAGATGCAGTTTCTTTCTCTTTTCAAATAGCATCAGTCTCTAAAAAGCGGGGGAGAGTTTGGCCTGGTATTGGGAACTTTCCCTTGCTCTCCATGGCAATGGATTGCCCAATGCAGGTGACCATTCCCTCCACTCCACTAGGCAGGTTTCTCATAGTGGCTCTGGAGATGGGCGTAACCCATTAGGAACTGAACAGCCCACCTTTAACTTTTACTGGAGAAGAATATTCTATAGAATCTCTTTGATGTTTCCGGTATAAATAAAAGCAGATGTGGGCTCCATTTTATCTAGAAGCTTTATCCATCTGATCAGCTTGCCTGTCCTGCCCCTGCTTTTGAAATTACTTTCTGTGTTCTGTGGTTTCTTCATGGTGTTATTTCTCTTAGTTTTTATTTCTCAGCTAGCCCATTCCACCAAGGGGAACCCCATTGCCACTGCCCATCCGGGATGTGGACAGGAACAGTTCTTGCTATTTAAAAAAAAAATCTTACTAATTGAAATCATTTCTTAAATATGCATGACTCATATGTAGTGTCATGAACAAAAGCATGCATCTGCAGGGATCTTGAAATTATTGAACCAAAGATAGTGAAATAGAAAGTTGGAAAGGGATTATTTAATAACATAACGGTTATCATCTAATTTTTAGTCTACAACTTTTATTGTAAAATATTTACATATTGATTCATCACACCTACTAATTAAATACTAACAGAAAATTAAGAGGTTTTACCTAAAAACGGGCTTATGAGGAAAATAGTGAGAATTTAAAAATTCAATGGCATTCACCTATGTAGAAAGCAAAGCATGTGGAAGTGTTTTTTAGTTGAAGACAAACTTCATTAATATTTGAAACAATATAACTTCCCCACCCTCCACCCTAGGAGAATTTACATCAAGGTGAAAAACACAAGGGAAATGGATATAATGTTTTCTTGAGCAGAAGGACATTATAAGCATTGCCAAAATGATCATTTCCATTTCTAACATATGTTGCATTTATTGTTATGAATTTGGCTTAGAGAAGAGAAAGTGAATGCCAGAAAGATAAAGATTCATATTTTAGTTTGAAAATCTGAGTGTCAATTTGGAGAGATATCATTCTAACACTATAAAAGATTGATTTAGAGAAAAATGTTAGAATCCTTGTGTTCTTAAGAGTTTCATTCCATTTTGGATACTTCTGAATCTTTTATCCTAACATTTTAGCAAATTTCTTTTTAAACCGAATTTTCAAATTTGATTATTACACTGTCTCATGCTAACCCTGACAGCATAGTTTGGGTTCCTTTTATCCAGCTAGATACTTCTATCCTCTGCAGTTTTTTCAAACTTCAGTGTATCTCTGAGCTGCTACAGTGATCATTGGATCCTGTGGATTATTTTTTCACTCTTCCAATGGCCATCTCTGAAATGTAAACCTGTATACTTCATTAACCTTCCAAATGAACAATCATCTGTAGACCGTCTAGAATCAACTGTTAATTTTAAACAGCATGGTCCCTTCACCTGTTTGTCTATAAAGAAAAGAATCTTTCAGTATGCAAGGTTGATTTCTCCCACTTGTTGATTCAGTGACTATCTTGCTGGTCAGCACACTGAGAGTACTTTCAGCATCACCAATGTTTGAGACAGAAGGTTCTCTCATCTCAGGTGCTCCAAGAGGCAGTGCATGCGCATTTACATGAATACTAAGCAACAGCTATTCCTCTCTAAGTCCCCAAGGTGATGTCTTCTCCACAGTAAAATTTTAAATAACTTCCAGTCTCATGCCACTATGCTACATTGTCTGTATCAGGTGAAAGATATGCAGTGTATGGTCTTTGGAGCAAATCCCATCTGAATTCAAAGTCCAGTTGTGGCACACCTTCTTAAAATGTGGCATTTACAAAATTATTGACACTTATGGTTCTTTTCTTTGGTTTAAAAATGGAATAATTAACTATTCTAGAGATTACATGATATATTGTATATAAAAAAAATAGCACAGAACCTGAAACACAACAGTTTCGATAAACATTAGCAGTTACCACTATTATAAAAAGAATTTCCTGATAAAGAATTGTTTTCATTTAAAAAATTAGAATACAACTGGAGAAATTAAAGTTTATGTTTCAAAACCAGTGAAGGGCTAATGACTTAAAAAAATTATAAAGATGAAATTCCAGAAAAGCATCAGATTTTTCTAGAAAATCACAGAGCACTGGGTCCTCTCTTGCCAAGTAGACACTAAATCTTGGCTGTGGTTGGATACAGGATCAGGTCTGACAAACTCTAAGGGTCCTTTTCTAGAATAAAGAGAAAACAGTAGAATGAAAACCATCTGAGCTGATATGATGGATTAGAGTATGTGGGACCTGAAATTCACAGCTAATTTTGTTAATTCTTTATGGGAAATTTTCTAATGCATCATAGAATAGAGAGCTGGAGGGAGGATTAAAAAGACAAAGAAGCTTTTGAAGTCCTGCAATACATAGATTACAATATCCTGTAGATGGAGAGGGTCATATCTTTTTGTCCAGGAATGAAGCTAGAGGTGAACTAAAACTGAGCAGCAAAAATAAACAGAAGAAATAGCTCAGTCTGAAAGGACTGAAATGATCATACTCACTGTTTAACTATGTAACAAAGAAGCAGGAAAACAGAATTTAGTCAGATTTCAATGTTTGAACACAATATTTGATAAATAGTAAAAATTATAATGATATACAAAGAAACATAAAAAAATTCTTAATAGATAAATAAGGAAATAAGAAGAAAAACAGATGACTCACATGCTGGAATAAATAGAATATAACCAATTTAAAATAGTTATGAGATATTAAAAATTGGAGGAAAGGCAGGAAAAATAAAAGCATGGGTTGTTTTATTAGAAAATTTAAATTATTCATAAGAAACAAATGTACTTTTTAATTAATTTTTTTGAAATATAAAATAAAAAGTTTATAGGACATGACAGTAGTAGACTTTATACACATACACACACAACACACACAAAAAAAGCTCAGAAAATTTCAAGTTATATAAATAAAACTATGCAAACTAAACATATACTACCTTAGAAAAGGGGGGAAATTAAATATAACATTCTTACATAATAGAGGACAGAGAAGACCAAAGAAAGAAAGTCAAGAAGTTTGAAATTTCTGAAGACACAATGTTGAATAAAAGTCCTAAATGTCATTAACATAAATTTCAGTAAATTCAATAATCCGTAATCAGTATCAATACAGAACACACATACATGCTAACTATATCCTACTTACATGTTTTATAATTAAAAAAAAAACTTTTAAAAGCAACCTGAGGATAAACAAGGATGTGATAACAGAACTTGAGCAGAAAGTGGGACATTATTCTCACAGATGATGAAATCCAGAGACAATGAGATGATATTGGGCAGGGAGAAAAGAAAGAGAAGGACAATCTAACCATTAATTCCTTATCCAACAAAACATCTTTCAAAAGTCAAATAAAAACATATGGACAAATTAAATCAGGAAAAAAATTGTTTCTGTTACACACAAAACATAAAAAAATATGAAGTACACTTTCAGGCTGAAGAAAAAAATACAAATTTGCAAGAAAGGATGACAGGAAAGATAAACAGATGAAAAAGTTTATAATAAAATTAAATGTCTTGTTTTAAAGCAGCAATAATAACAATATAATCTTAGATTAACAGCTTAAGTAGAAGAAAACTTACTTTCCTATCTATGTATCAGTGAACAATTGATTTCTGGATTGAACAAATAATTGATATTTTTATTCACAGATTTTTAAAACACTAAATCAAACTGAACTCTAATAAACTACCCATGTATATTTTCAAGTGCTCGGTGAACATTCAGAATAGAGAAAGGCATAGTAAAAGGCAATAGTGTTGATGAAATAAAATAAATAAAATATTTGACTCCTTCAAAAGAAGAGAGAACATGAAAAATTAAAGGAAGAAAGACCAGAGAAAAAAGTAACAGCAAACTTATGAAGAAAACCATCATTGACTCCAGGGCATATAAATAGCGTCAGTTTTCCAGTTAAAACTGAAAGGCTTTCAAACTCTGGAAAGAGGATCCAATATAGGCTACTTATAGGGGAACTTCTCCACACATAAGCAAAAACAGTTGGAAAAGATTGAACAAACTATATCCAAATAAAGTGGAAGGATGAACATATTAGCTACAATAACAATAATAGCTACAATAACAGTGATAGATGATATGGAAAATGTGTTTACCAGAGGGAACTCTGAAGCAAGCCATTTTTGCTGCTTTGAATAGATTAAATCAAAAATGATCAAAACGAAGATGGGATTTAAAAACTGCTGACAATAGGAATGAAAATAATAAATTATTACACATACTAAAAGCTTTAAAGCAAGAAGAAGATATTTGAGAGACTTTATGTCTATACTGTCATAAATGAAATGGACTAATGCTTTGGAAAAAATAAGTTAGCAACTAACTGACACATGAAGAAATGGAGAAGCCTCAATGATTCCATATCAGTTAAAGAAATTTTATGTTAATTTAAACTTTCTTAGGAAAATAATCTTCAGACCCACTTGTCTATGCTGTTATATCCTATTAGACATTACAAAACAAATAATATTTAAACTAAATAACTTTTTTCATATATTAAAAGAAGAGAGACAGCATTTTCTTACTTGCTATCTGACATAGAGCTCTCATAATAAAACTGGGAAAATATTACTGAAGAATAAAGCCCCAGA
Organism: Ictidomys tridecemlineatus; assembly: GCF_052094955.1. Lineage (NCBI taxonomy): Eukaryota > Metazoa > Chordata > Mammalia > Rodentia > Sciuridae > Ictidomys > Ictidomys tridecemlineatus. Next base: position 171,058,349 of record NC_135480.1, on the reverse strand, counting down.
TCAATATGCCTCATGTATATAAAAAAAAATTTCCCAAAAGCATTACAAGTTTGAATCTAACAATATATAAAAATGATAATATGTCATGCGTAAGCGTTCCCCCTTTTTGAAATTGAATGTTTGATTTAGAGTTCAAAAAATCCATAAATCAATGTAAATTAAAATGTGTCTATTAAAAATTCAACACAATAAGTATTACCAGCCCCTCCCAGGTAAGGTGAGGAAGAGGACTAGCTCACTCCAAGTAGAATCCCTTTCATCAAAAAGACAAAAGTAATAAGAATTCTTAAGGATGTGGAGAAAATAAAACTTTCATTCACAATTGATAGGTGTTATTAATTTGTATAGCCATTATAGAACTAGTATGAACATTCTTTACAAAATTTTGAAAGAACTTCCTTATAATCCAGCAATCTCACTACTGGGTATATATTGAAAGAAAAGAAAATCCATGTCAAAGAGAAATCAGCACTCCCATGTTCATCAAAAATCTATTCACAATCCCAAGATGTGGTGTTAACCTAGATGTACATCAGTGAATGACTAGAGAAAGAATATGTGGTACATCCATAAAGTGAAATGTTATTCAGCCATTGAAAAGGATTCAGTTTTATCATTATGGCAATATGGATGAGCCTGGAAGACATTATGTTAAATGTATGTTTCAAAATACCTGGAAAGGAGGATTTTGAATATTCTTATCAGAAATACACAATAAATAATCAAAGTGATAAATATACTAATCACCCTTCATTGAACAGAACATAGTGTATACACATATTGAAACATCACATTGCACACCATAAGTAGGTAAAATTATTATATTAATAAAAGAAAAAAACTTATAAACTTGACTACATATGTTAAAAGAAGGGGATATAGAAACCAGGTTGTAATCTGATAGTTCTTAGAATTTTCATGGGGAATTATTCACTAACTAAAGAGAGGGGAAAGTCATCCTGGGAGAATCAAGAATCCAAATTCAGAGTATAACCTTTAGAAAACATTGATGATTAAGAGTGAGAGAAAAAAAGAGTGATCTATGTAGGCTGTGAAATCAGAATAGTACTAAGAAAAGTATCAGTCAGGTTAACAGGGAGGAGAGAGAATCAAAGTCTGAAAATACTCAAATGTTGGGAAATGAAAATCATCCACAAAGGAAGTATTGCTTATATTACCCAAAATATTCAGAGTGAAATGACTAGGAAAGTATGGCATATCAGAATGACCTATCACAACAATGACACAGAATCGTCATATATTTCTTAAGTAAGACAGCATATTTCAAAAACATCAATAAGAAACAGTAATTACAGGTTTGTTTTTTCTTGACTACTGACTCCATTTTTGCCAAATATATAAAGTGGAAATTTAAGGTCAAAATAACAGAGTACTGAAATGTTCATCCAATTTAACAAGTAATGTTTCTGAATAGGATGTGGTTTTTAAAATGATGTAATGTCTCAAAGGTAGTTGGAAAATTTATTCCATTGAAATCAAGGCATACCATAATAAAAATGACTTTAATTTAAAACACAAAAACAGCACTAAAATATTACCATGGATTCTAAAATTAATAAGGTGATACCATGTGTATTGACACAAAGAAATGTCCAATCACAAATTGGTGGACTAAAAGAAATGTAAATTAAAACATTAATAGGACTTTATTTTTTCCATATTAACAAAACATTATTTAGGGTATATTATTAGTGGTGATAATAATTTTCAGACACATCTGCTATGTTATAAATCTAAGCATTCATTTTTTGAAAGCAATTTTGTGATGCATATAAAAAGTCAAAAACAACTTTCTCCTCTTGTGTAACAATTTCTCAACTGAAAATGTATTTTAAGGACTCTAAGAAACGTATAATAAGGTATACTTATTACATTGCTAATCACATATTTAAAAAAAGGCTTAAATTTTCTAAAAAGTCACAGTAGTTAAATAGCACTGTGTAAAGTTAAAAAATTGAAAAAAGAAAACAGCATAAATCATTTAAGTAACAATTTTCCTATAGATATTTTGGGTGTTTATGTGTGAGTGCTATTTTAAGACTATTTGAGGATGCCTTTCTCTCATTTTTTTCATTATTAAAAATAAATTTAATGTGATCAATAATATCTTACAAATAGTTTTCACATAGATTATCTTATTGCAAACTCTCTTACCCTTTCTGATATTAAATTTTATACTAATTTTACAAATTATAAAAACTAAAATTTAAATAATTCTGAAGTACACTGATCTGCTGATAAATAACAGACATGGTGTATGAATCTCTTGATTATTTATTCTTATACAACACACATTCGCACTATAGCATCCCTCAAATATTTTTTGGCTCTTTGATTCTGTTCATGCATTCTTTATCTTTGATTTTCTTTTCTTTATCTTTGATTTTTTTCTTTATCTTTGATTTGTTTTGTCAAATAAATAAATAAATTCCATTATTATTAAAGAACAAAAGCAAAAAAAAGAAAGAAAGTAAAAAGTACTGATTAGCAAATACTAAAATACTAAGCACTAAATATTATCATCATTACTAATTTTATTACTATGATGATGATTGCTATTGTTATGATCTGAATGCAAATGACCTACAGAATCCTTATATTGGAATTCTAAACCATGTGATGGTGTTAATAGGTGATTGAGATTTGTGATCAAATAGGAGAAACATCACAGAGCTAACTAGTTTCTTCCACTGTGTGGAAGTAGCAAGAATATGCCTTTTTGAGTTCAAAAGTAGGGGCTTACAAGACACCAGGTTAACTTTAATGTTTGTATTTCTATCTTACTGAACTATGAGAAATAAATTTATGTTGTTTAAACCACTCAGTTTATGGTACTTTGCTATAGCAACTGAACAGACTATGGCAGTTATTAAATATGAATTTTTCTGAATAACAAACTGTTCTATGCAAAATTTGATCATTATTTTTAGTAAAAGATACATGTTATTTTAATAATTAAAATTAAATTGTAGCAACAGGCTAGTAAAGTTTGTATTATATTTAAGGAACAATTCACTGAAATGACTCCCATTCAATCCCAACTTCCTACAGAGTTACAGAAATGTAAAGATATTTTTTATTTAAAAAAACTCTTCTAAAAGAATTCGTAGTTTGATAAAGTTAGTTTCATGAGCCTAACTTTGCTTTCTAAAATCATTGTTTGTTTTCAAACTACAAAGTAGAAAATATAGTGCTACTGTTGAAAAATATGTACTAATGAATATACTATCAAAAAATCTTTTTATCAAATATTTAATTAAAGCTATCATATCTATCTATCTACATTATCTATTCTTCTAACTATATTCATACAGATATTTCTTGATTCTTATCACTTCTCTCCCATGTTGTACACAGGCTATGAAATTTGGGTTTCCTTTGGATAAAATGTGCTGGCTGAGAAATATGTCAAAAAATCACATGACACAGAAATAATTTTGTAAAACGAGGGTGGGATTCTCTGTGACCTTAGGAGTACTGCTTCCACATTGGAAGGAGAGAGAGAGAGTAAGCTACGTTTTCTCTATTTATACAAGGGGGCTTCAGAGGATTTCAATGGAATTTTCTTTTACCAAATAAGGTAGGAGTTAGGCTATCCAAGACTAATGGGTAACGCCCAAGTCCAGAGCTACAGAGCAGCATCTGTAGCTGAGCAAAGACTGAGGTCACGTGCTTTGCATTAATAAGTCACAAAATGACTTGCAAAGACAGACCAAAATCTCCTTGGCTCCAAGGCCTAGTAGAGGCTATTCAGATAGATCAGGGGTGGTCTCCTACAGATACTCTTATATAGTTTGATTAAGAAGATATATAAGACTATTTTAATATTTTCACAAATGAAACCCATAAATATGCACATGTATGATAAACCATGCACATAAAATTGGAATTTTGGTTTTAATTATATTCAGACCAGTACTTATTCTTTCTTCTATTACCTCAAAGTTATGAATATTTTCTCATTGAACTAGTCAATTGGCACATGCTGGACGGATTGGAGAATGCAGGTGCACAAATTGCCCTCATGTATTGTGGATGAGTATCCAAACATGTATGCTTGACCAATGATGCATGACCAGGGAAATATGTCTGTGGAGCAAAAGGCCTCAGCATCTGCCTCATGTACTGTAGCTCTCATTAATTAAAAGAATTTACTCTGTTTCAAAATGTCATCAGTTTGATGCTCATCTGCTTCAGGTCCAGCTGTCTAGTGGTGGCAAAGAGTACAAGGTTAAATACCTTAAATAATCAGAAACTTCATAGCAATGCAGCACAGTCCATACCAATGTGATGATGTGCTTAGAGTAATTGAATTATGAATTTGTGTTTTAATTTCTGGGCACAATTAAAATATTTATCCAAATATAGTACCCTCAAGTTTCTTTTGGGGGAAAAAAAAACACAAGTATTTAGTTCATGGTTTCTATCCTGCATGCTGCTATTGTTCTCCAGTGTGGCATATTTCTGCAAAATAGATTGATAAAATTGTGCCAAAGCATTTTGTTGTAACTTTCCTTTGCCAATAAACCTAGCCAGATTCAGGGGAAAATGTGCTGTTATTTTCCAATTTCACAATGCAAGCAGCATTCTTTTTTATTTGCCCATAACATATTACTAAGTGAGAACCTACCTCAACTTGGTAGAATGAAAAATAACTGCTAACAAAATTATAAAATAAAAGTAACTTGTTTATATTTGTCAGAGCTATTTTTACACTGTACATGAAGCTAAGTTTTCAAAGATTTTCTTTTGCTGAAGAAACAGAACAATAATATTTGCAGAAATTGGTTTGAGCACAGTAAAACTTATATCACAGTCCAGAAAGTATGGACTAACTACCTGGAAACTTAATAGTCTTTGGGCGACCAAGCTGGTGTTTGAATACAGCTACTCTTGTATCATGAGTTGAATATCTTAGAATTCTTAATTTCACTTGGTCCCAGAGGCAACCTCAAAAACTTTTTTTTCTTGGTGCTTTTATTGTGAATACTTAAAAAGTAAAAAAAAAAAAAAAAGAAGGAACTTCTGTAAATATCCCATCACATAAATGGACACCATTATACAATCATAGTCCTTTTAAGATAAAAAGAATACTTTTTGCAAATTCAGAAATGTACACCAGCGCAATGCTGAACAGGAACAACAAAGAAAGAAAGAAAGTAAAGGTGTCTAGATCCATGGATAGCTGGAAAAAAGGAAACAAATATTTGCACATCAGGATAAGAATAATTTGGTGTAAACTGAAGAGGAAGATAGACAGATTAAAGAGCAGAGATCCAGACTGTTCTCACTGCATCATGACCTTCACCCAATTTCCGGTGTGCAATAGAAGTGATGAACTATATACAACTTAGAGTGAGATAGTTTTAATTATGCCACTGTGTATAATTTACTCAATTTTTGTTATACCATAATACAGAGAATAGTTTGTATACTCAAACTAACATTTTTCCTTGCAGAATAAGAATACTATGGTAGTAACATCTAGTTTCAGAATGTAAGTCCAACTATTTCTTTCCAATTCCCCCTAAAATGACTCAAGAAATGTGGATTATATTTACCAGTCCTATAAAAATGGGAAAGGTACCATGCTCAGGTTGGCAATATAAAGAATTTCTGCAAGCAGTACAGCAGAGGAAATTAGATGGAGGGAAAATCTAATTAGAGCCTATCATCTTTTCACATAGCAAAAGCTGGTGGGAGATGGGGTTGGATTTGAAGCAAAAATCTGAAACAATGTTCTGAAGGTGAGAAACTGAAGTGGATAGAACTATACAATCAGACAAGAGGCCTGAGCAATGCAAACCCTATATGTGTCTTCAGAAATGAACCTGAAAATAAGTGGTTATAGCTGCAATAAATATCATGCAGAGTAAATTGGAGACCCCAGGAGGAAAGACAGCAAGTGAATGCACTCAAGTCAGTAAAACACTCTCACAGACCAGACACAAGTGCTTACCGAAATGTGTTAGCAAACTGCTAACATCAGTGAAGAACTGTTTCCTTTAAGAATATAATGAACCTCAAGAAGGACTGAGCCTCTAAACCAGTTGTACATAGTGAGGTGAGGCATCACCAGAGATGGCAACAATCATCAAAGAGGGTACAGAAATTGCACTTTAGAACCTCTGTTTGTATTTGTGTGTGTGTGTGTGTGTGTGTGTGTGTGTGTGTTCCGAGTTTGCAATACAAAGTGTTGAAAGCTGCAGTTTTAGTGTTTGCTGTTCATTTTTGTTGTTGTTGTTAGGGAACATTTCATTCCTCCCATAGCAAAATAAAATATGTTGTAGCAATATCTGATCAGAAAACATCATCCTTAGTCTTGAGCAGAGATTCCTGAAAGGGTATCACTTTGCAATTTACTCTAATGTTTGCCCTAGGTTCACTCTGAGAGCATGGTAGGTTATATTGTGAGCCTAATTATATTAATCAGGGTCCTGTTTTCTTCATTCAGGACAAAGGATGCCTAAACTAGTCGGGGTTCAAGTTTTTAATATCTATCTCCAAGCTTTTCCTCTTCACTCTCCCGTTCCTGGGAATGCTCCGAAATGGTTAATATGATGACACATTGCATAATACTTTCAAGGCCCAAGACTAACTACCCAGCTGGTATCACTTTCCTTGCCCTTGTTACTAAGAGTTCTAGTTGAGATCTGAACAATGATAATACATTTTTTTGATTGATCCTCATTATACTTTGTGTCCGCTTTGAATTGTGAGAGGAATAGGGCGTTCAGATTGGCCATGGTCTAGGGATAAGATCACCACTATGATGTAACCCAGGTTATATCAAAATTTGCAAGTCAACTTATCTCTGGGCAGGAATCCCATCCTACAGAGATACTTACTTCTGCCTTTTATTTGGCCTGTTAAGCACAATTATAAACATTCTTCTGTGCTTTACTCCAGTGGTCTCCTGGACTGTTAGTGAATATTCAGGAGGCAGCTGGAGAAAGCATCTCAAATCTATAAGTCCAGGCGAGGCAATGATGCCCCTCGCTGCAAAGATGGCAGAAGGAGAACGCCATCCACGGTGGTGCAGTTGCTCTTCCAGGGCTGACAATGTTCAGAGAAGGACCCTGAATCTCCCCAGTATGGGATGCTCTTCTGTTTGTCTTCCTGGTAGGAGAGCACTTGCAAGGTAGGGGAAAGCACCTAAGCCTCTGAACCTGCTTGCATCCCTATATTCCATTGGTATTCCTCACTCCTGGTGCTCATGCTATCTGTTCTCATATGTCTTCAAGTTCTCATTTCAGTTTTTTTTTCTAATACTCTGCTTAAATATTTATTTAAAGAATTTTATCTTCATCAAAAAGGATTTTACAAAATTTTGCCAAATTTTATCTTCTTAGAGGCTTAAAGAGTTCCCTGCCTATTTTGAAAGAGTTTATATTCTTTTCCCTTGGAGGGCAAGACTATGGTTTTCTTTCCTATGAATCTCCTATTTGTTAAAACATAAATCTGTCCCCCTTGTCCCTCCTCTGCCTGCCATCCCCTCTGTATCCTCTTCTCCACCTCATCTCCTCTCTGGTCTCCTTAACACCTTTACTTTCTTTTTTCCCCTCCCAATTACTCACTTTTTTTTGAAGTATTGAAAATGAAGGAGTTTCAAGACAGAAGGAGTCTGGAATCACCAGCAAGCAAACTATGCAAGAAGGCTATCCATCAGAAAACTTGGCAAGGAATATTTTATAGAGGAATTAAGCCACAAGATTCAAGGACTGATGCAGCAGCTGGCTGTCCTGTCAAGTACAATTTTCTTTCATTATGCTTACATTCTTTCTCTATACCCTATTTATTTCATTTACTTGTTACAATGCTGAAATTGGTTTCCTGATATTTTATTTGATATCTGTGTTTTGACTATTGGATGATTTTAATCTATATTTGTCTTTTAAAAAATTTATCCAAATTAATTTGGAGATATTAAATAATGATAACTTCCTTTACAAGATGCATAAAGCAATCTTAAACCTTTTTTTTTCTCTGATATGGCATGGTTTAAATAAAAAAAAAAAAGAATTATTCCTTGAGTTTGTCTGTAAAACTATTTGGGTAAGATAAACTATTTTAGCCTAGAGTTTTGACTCCCCTTAAAATTTTCTTTGCGAACTTACCCATTCATATCATCTCTTTTTGATTTACGTTTGCTACTTCATAACTTCAAAGAACATAATTTTTCTACACATAAAAATTATTAATACCTATATATAATTAATATTCGTTTGTGTTTCCTCATCTTGGTTTCTTGATATTTCACTTATTTTCAACATATGTAATATTCGACCCTGTTTGTCATATGATCAATGGTTCATTTTATGCTTTAGTGTTACATTATACAATATTATACAAATATGGCAATGAATGTATGCGTTCTGTAACTGATGAGTTTGAGGGCTCTGTTGAGCTACCACCAACTCATTGTACATGAACTTATTTATGGTTGCTAACTTGATATAAGCAAAGTAATACCTTGCTGGAGTTTTTAATTATATTTCTCCAAATATTATAAAGTAAACATCTCTTCATATGCTTAAATTTCACAGTTCCTCTTCTATTACATATTTATTCCTCTAATATCAATTTTACTTTATTTGTCTTTTTCTTATTGAATGTTAGTAATTTACATATGCTTGTCAGTAATCTATTTTTATCATTTTAAAATATTTACTTGACAAATAAAAATTGAATATAATCAAGGATTATAATGTGGTCATTTGAAAAACAAACACTATGTTGTTATTACCACAATCAAGTTAAGTAACACACACATTATCACCCATTACATTAGATCCCCAGAATCTGTGTTATAATATATGCTGCCAATTTTTCCCATCTTGGAATGTTTTCTACTTTTCCTGATAAATTTAAGGACTAGACATTTTAAATTTAATATGGTTGATTTCATCAGCATTTTAATTAATTCCTTGAATATACATTATCTTTTCTAAAATTATTTTCTACATTATTGTCAATAAATTGTATTCCTACATTGCATTTGGCTTACTGTGTTTTCCCTCAACTTTCTATCCTACAACTTCTCACTGTAACTTTCCTCCTATAATTGATGTGCCAATGGCATTTATTCTGATCTTGTTTAGGTTTTGCATTATGAATCGAGTTCCAAAAGAGTGCAATTTTTATATTTGTTATGTTCGTCATTTAGTGTATGTCTCTTCTCTAATGTAAGATTTACAGTGGTAATGGTTTTTCTTCTTTTGTTCATCAACATATAGAATAGTATCTGGCCTAGGATAGTATCTGACATATATTGTTTTTAATATATGGGGTTTTGCTAAATTTTAAATATCTTCTCTATGTTGTTTCATTTTACCAACCCATTTATGATTTTTATTGTGTAATAATCTTTCATGGATCTCAACCCATGGTTCTAGAGTAAGTGTTCTTGTTTCTGTAGGATGTATTTTGTGAGGCTTGTGTGTGTTTTTGAAAATAGAAAATAAATAATGTGACAAAAAAGATCTCACTTTTGTCTGTCTGAAAATATCTTACCCTCACTAATGCAGTTAACAGGTGTATTTCATTGGTAAGAAGAAAGCTAAAAGCTCTCCCAAATCTTGGCTTAATATGGAAATTAAGAATTTATAAACAAGATGTGGCCAATAGAAACAAATTGAAAGAATGTTCAATTGCTTTAGGAAAAAGAAAAGCCAAATAGGTAAAAGAGAATTATTTCCTCCTATCAGATTCATGAGTCACTTAAGTGATAATAACAGCTCCATACCTGAAGACAATAACTACATACAGCAGATCTGGGCCAGTTTTCATAAAGAACTGAGGAAACTTTCTACTTCTTGTACTTGCGACTGTCTATGACACCACTGTTGAGCCAGAATGGGGACTGAGAACCATCTAGGCTTCAGGTTGATACAGTTTCACCACTACCGAGCTATTATGTGAAATACCCGAGGGAATCAATTTCACTTTCTCTCTCCAGTTTCTTTCAGGCATCCTTGTTATAAGACAGAATGCCTGCGACATTGTAGTTGAGGGACATTACGTTTCATGATCTATGTGGGCTGTCACCTTATACACTGGGAAAATTGGAGAAACTAAGACACTTTCAGGTTTATGGCTCAAAAACTTCTGTTCTCAGTGACTGCATGTCTGTCCTTCAAGACACCATCCCTTTTCTGTCGTTCTGTGTTCCCCCAGACTCCTTCCTTAGGTGCCCTCCATTTTAGACAATATGGGGATATTTCTCTAACATTATTTTGCAAATTATACATTTAGTATGCTTTTTTAATAATGAAAATAATTAACACAAGACAGAGATCAAGGCTACATAAACAGTCCAGTTTCAGATGAACCATATAATTTATTTGGATAAATTTAAAATTGTAATTACTTTATTTGGATATATTTAAAATTGTAGGAAGATACATATATAACCCTGATAATATGTGGAAGATAAGCAAGTAATAATTTTCTCCGAATTATTTTATTTATTTTCAAAAAGACTCAGTATTGTATACATGTTGTCCTAATTCCACTAACTTTATAAAATCTGCATTTACTAAAAAATTAATACATCTCTAATTCCTGAACAATATGTTGTATTTCTGAATTCCTTATTCAGTTACTATTATTGAACACTATAAAATACTCCTATAAAATTTATTTTCTTTTAATCTTGATGAAAAATTTTTAAAAAATATTTTAAATAATTTAAAATGCATCAGCAATTTTGATTCAAACATCATAATTATAGGGATTTTTTTCCAATGAACAATTGTCAAATTTTGCACAGATATATGACCATATATGCAAAATCCAGAAATGATTACAAAAGTGAAATATTAGAAATGTATGCTAGAATTAATTTATCTATAGTTAATTTAAAGTTATTACTCATTTATTTAATAAAGAACCATTAAAATGATTTTAGAGATAAACATTAATTTTCATATATAATGCCCATGAAACTTGAGTCCCCTTTGCTTCATGATATCTATGAAAATGAAACATATTTAAAGTAGCATAAGATTTACAGTAAATATGTAAATGGCACATAATCAAAACTACTGTAAGTAACACTTCTTTTTATTGCTGTCATTTTTCTGAATTGCACTAAAACAATAAAAATTATGTGTAACATTAAGAAAGGATGAATCAAATTAACTCTATTTGCATATATTTGAGAATATATTTTAACCTAAAAGATATGAGGAAATCATAGCTAAATGAACTGAATTAATGAATTATTCCATATTTTGTTTAATTTAAAAAAATTAAAATGAACCTACCCTTAGTTTTTATATACATTATTTAATCAAATATATAAGAGAAGTTTTTGTGAGTATGGAAAAAATGGTTTTCTACAAGGCAGGTGAGCTGTTTAATCTATATGGATGTGTGTATGTGTGTTTGTAAATTTTCACAAATTACTCCTCAGAAATAAAGTAAAAATTAAAAAAAAAACCTAACAAACAATAGCTTAATAAAGAAAATAATGAAAACTTATTGAATAAAAACATCTACAAATGTTATTGAACTTAAAGAAAAATTTCTTCCAAATTAATTTTTAACTTTTGTATAATTACTGTAAAATATTAATTTAAGGAATTTTTTGGCTTAAAATAATTATTTGATTATTGTCATATAATGGAACAATGATAGTCAAAAACATACTGAAAACAAAATGAGTAGGTGGTTTCACAGCAAGTATCGTAATGTAAAAATTTCCAAAGCAATTCAAAATATTGAAATGATTACCAATTAATGTGTAGGTGACTGCATTTAAAATGTGGTTTTGAGACAATAAATATGTTTATGAAAAGAGCAAATAACATCTTAAAAATAGTTGATGGACTAAAAAGATAAATGAACAAAATGAAAATACTTAAATATTAGAAGTACAAATAAATATAAGGTGAATAATATTTATAATATTTATTATATGCTTGAATTTACTAGGCTCTCTTTCTATAAATAAGAATGAATCATTAAAAAAAATACAACTATACTGGGTTGTATAAGATTGTAGAAGATTCTAGGGGGCGAAATGACCTAAATACCACTCTTTTGTATCCTTCACTCTGGATTATCTGTTTCAACAGGGTGAAAAACTTGCTGAGCTGAGAGGAGTAGACTGCAATTCTTGTTTTCTATTTAAGTTCTAGATGGCAGCAGAAAAATTTTTTCTGATGAACTAGGTTAACCAAGAGGTCAGCACTGATAAACTGAGAATTAGGATCAAATGTTGGTTTTAGGGATGAGCCTGACCCCATATCTCCAGGACCTCTAAGAAGGATGGGTGAAAGCAGCTTCAAAGAATTCTCTGTTTTTCACTTTAAAGATACCTTGAAATTGCTGAATAAAGGAGTTGGAAAATGAACACTTGTCATAGGTGCTCCAAGTCACTAATAACACAAAGCAAGAGGAAGAGTTCTCCAGTACTTCATTGGTGAGACAGAACACAGTGATTTATATTCCACACATATTCAATAGCTAACCTCATTCAACAGCCACTAGAAATTTGAGAACAAAATACACCAAGCAAACTGAACATGTATTCAATAATACGGAGTTGGAGTATGAGACAGAACAACTGAAAACATATTTTATGTCAAAATATAACATTCAAAAGTCACTTAGAAAAACTGAGAAACTTGCTGCATAATCGATTTTATCTTTGTTACATAAATGATCTTGCAAATTAATAACAAAATGGCAATTCCCATTTTTATAAACCTAGCAAAAGTGTAACCCTTAGGCCAAACTGCATATTTAAAACACCAAACCTTACTAAAGCCTCCATTTATCAATTAACATGTGATATATTTTCAAACTCTAAAATACCACATTTCTTCAAAACTACAAAGCAATCATTTCTATGATGCTCTCTAATGCTTTGTAATAATAAAGAATATAAATAACCAATCACACTAAGTATATCACTATGCTCTGAAACGATTGTTTGTAAATGCCTTTCAATTTTAGAGGTTATAATTTGAAAAAAAAATGAATGAAGTATATAAAATATAACAGAAATTTACTGGTCATACAAATTTTTGTTTCTTACACTGCCTTCAATTGATTATTTGAAAATGTTCCTTTAAAAATAAAAGAAAGATGGCTAAAAATTCAGTGACTCGGGCAGTAAATATTTCAGAATGTGCTGTGTCATATTTGATAAATGTGTTCACTAACATTAGTGGAAAGTATTAGAAGTTCATATCATAATACCATATCATCTTAATTTATTACACATGATTTTTCTTTAGTTAAATATAATAAATAATGTTGAATATTCACATCATATTGTTTTTTCTATGAACTAATCTTACTGAATTTTTTTGTGTATATACTAAAAACGAATGTAAATTTATATAAAGAAAAATGTTGGTAAAATATAAAATGAGATAGATCAAAAATAATCATTACTAAAATTATTTTTAGACTGGCTTTATACTAATAAATAAATTCTCCCTCTCTTCCTTCCTTTCTTCCTTCCCTCCCTCCATCTTTTCTTATTTCTCTGTTTTTCTCATTCTCATATCACTCCCTCCTTTTCTTCTTCTTCTTTTTTTCCACTTGACAAAAAGAAAGAAATAAGGGTAAAATGTATAAGTACTTATTTTAGACATGAATTTAGAAATAGGAAATTAGAATAGTTAATAGAAAATAAAATACAAATCACATAAATATAAATGTTCTTTCAGATACATATTTCATATATGAAACATAAAAAATAAATGATTTATCTTAAGTGATTGTACTTACCTGGTATATATACACAATGAAGTTTTATTCAGTCATTAAGATGAATGAAATCATTCCATTTGTAGGGAAATTATGGAATTGTAGAACATTGCGTTAAGTGAAATAAGCCAGACTCAGCAGGGCAAATGTTGTATGTTTTCTTACATATATGGACACAAGAAAAAAAAAAAGGAGAAGGGGTATCATGACAGCAGAAGGGCAGAAGGGAAACCACTGGGGTAGAGGAAACGGGATTAGGAAGGGGAAGGGGGGGGTGTGGAGAAGTGAAACCGGGCAGATTGTGTTATAATGCATGTATGAAAATGCCAAAAAGATACATACTATTCTGTATAATTAGTATGTACCAATTATACACACACACACACACATATATATACTTATAGACCTAAATTAGTATTGTGCCTTAGTTAGCCTTATTCATCACATGAAACTTTTCTGCAAACAGAGTAAATGAATTGTATCATGTTTGTCCTTATTGTTCATTTTATGATTGATGTTTAAAATCAAGTAGATAGTAAATGAGTAAAGTAGCTACCCAAATTTGTTTTTTTGCTTCTAGTTTTGTTTTGTTTCCCCCTTAATCCTCAAGAAAAAAACACAATTTTAGAGTAATTTTTCTATAGAAAAAATGTATGACTGACTGAATGCATATGCAATTACTATGTAAACTAGTATGAAAAGATTAAGTGCAAAATCTAGAAAAACATTAAAATCTTTCACCTTTCTAAATCACTCTGTAAAATATTTTTATTCTAATTTTATGGAAATAAATGGACTTAAAGATAGTAAGTGATTTATGCAAAGTTATTCAACTTTGAGTGTAAGTTATTTATTTCACTCTGACAGAAAGAGCTCATATTTTTTGAAGATATAAAAAATTTTCCAAAGTACATAAATAAAAGATCAGAAAAGTTAAATATTTCAGACTAAGATACAGAAAAAAAATCAGACTTTTCTGATATCTTAAAAAGACCTTTCATCAGGAAGTATTTTAAGAATAAAATACTTAATTCTAAAATTATCATTTATGTTCTATTTAAGGAAATTAATGTAGAAAATGCAAGGTAAGAATAAACTATTATCTGAAATTCCTTCATTGACAAATAACCATCATTAATTCAATTGAATATACTTTCAGACATTTTCATATACAGAGATATAAATATAAGATAGAGACATTTAGGAGAACCAAACATACAGATATTCAAATAAAAATTATATACTATTGAAACTGTATTTAATAAAAAAATCACATTTGTCTTTTCTATAATTTACAAAGAAAAACAACAAATTGACCAAGTTAACTATTGAATTTCAAGTAATTATTTTTCTTAAAAGACAGGACTTACTTGAATAGTCCTCCAAGACAAATTGAAAAATTATAATAAAAGCCATTGTGGCAGTTGTAGTCATTTCTTAAACACCACATTTTAAATTTAGAAAATGTTATTTTATCCCCTGTTCTGAAAGATAAACAGATTGCTCCTTTCACATTGCTTATATCTGAGTGTGGATAACATTTTTACATCAATATGGTTTATGTATTTTCATTTTATAGAATGTACACACTTTTATTCTTCATTATCTAGTGTGAATTGTGGAGATAGAATCACATATCACTTTATCATCTTTATCATTCCTTCTTGCTTCCTGATTTCTTTACTTTGATTTATTACTAGATTCAATTTTGAAATGAAGTTTTTTTTAATCTTTATTTTTTATTTTGTTTTATAGAAGAACGTAGGCATGCTAGCTCCTGTTCAGGAATGTCTGCCTACATTGTCTTTATAGTTTAACCAGTCATTAATACTGAATTGAGTATTTCTTTTTGGGTCATAATTCATTTTCCTCAGAGTTTGGTAAAGTGCTTCACTGGTATTGAATACGAAAGGATCAAAGAAAGCACACTGAGGAAGTCAGGAAGCAGAGCATGACTGACTCCAGGTACATCTTGAATTTAGATTTGAAGATTTGTGATTTATTTCACTGCACTTTAAAAAATAACAGAAATAGTGTTTTAATCAGTCAATTGTGACTTCTTTCCACCTCTTATTTAAGAGGCTGAGATTAGATACTACATTTGGCACATAAGGTATGAGATATTTCTTCAGGGTTTTAAAGCAACCCTGACAGCCCAGCTTATGTCAAAGGAGAAATCATTTGGGAACCTTAAAGTCAGAAGAAGTTGCTCTTTCTGTTTAGAATGCTTCCTACTTTAAAAACTCACTCAGGTCCTGAATTTTTAGTCTCCTGAGTGCTTCTGAGCTGTGTTCTGTTATACTTCTTTTTTCTCATTGCCCTTTATAGATCTACTAGAGTTCTTTCTCATTCCAACCCCTTCAGTTCAATCCATAATCTCTTAAAGTTGGGGAGATTTTGATTGCAACATTTTATTCTAAAATCAAAAAGAACCCTTTCTTAAACTTTCCTACATCATAACTTGGAATGTACACTACTAAAATGTTAGAGGCAAGGAAGTGACAAAGGAAACAGAAAAGAGAGATTGCTTGTTGGCAATCATTAGCACCCAGACAAGTCCTTGATAAGTAGCTTCCTGAACAATAAATCTGTTGCACACAAACTATCCACAAAACACTGACTTGATTGCCTGTTCCTTTTATCAGTGACAAGACACCAGGGTGTCATAGGAAGTTGCACAAGCAACAGAGTCATGTCCCCCCAGTCTCCATTTGACAAAAGGAAAACAGCAAAATACAGTAAAACCTAATTAAACTTTCCTTAATTGGAATACAGGCAAACTGATGTTTACATAGATTTCATTCTGAAAATTAATAATGAAAAAAGGTTTGCAATGAAAGTATTTAAAACTTCTTCAAAGAATAAAGTGTTTTCAAACAACCAAATATAATAAAATCAGCAATTTATCTGCAAATAATTGATGTATTAAATTGGCCTTTTTCTAATGTTGTAATTATAGCATCACCCTATGGACAGAGACCAAGCACAAATTTATTTATTTTGTGTTTAATTGATAAACACTAAGTGAAAGTGAAAGAAAAATCAAATTTGTAAAATTCCAGGATTCTTGAAGTTTTATTAGTTCAAACTGGCTTTATATCCAAATAAATTATTCATTTAATAAGTATTTTTTTTAATTTTCTATACAGGTAGCACTGAAACTGTTAGAGTCTGTAAACAAGTCAGGATGGCATCTGGGAAATGTTAGAGTCTGTAAACAAGTTGGATGGCGCCTGGCATTTTGCAGAGGGAGTGGTTTGTGAAGTAACTCCAGCTAGCCATTAAGTGTGGAGATTTCTTATTGGTTGACTGCTGTATCTAGTTTATGTTAATTAAGATAAGCTATGTGGAATGTATAAATACCGCTCCTGTCCTACAATAAACAGCTCCCACTCCTGCTGTATCAATATACACAAGTTGTTCGTCACCCCCCGGTTATTTTGCTGCAGCCGGACTGTGGCAGAAACAAATTGTATAATTTTTTATTGTAGTATGGTTTAATTATGTATCATTTTTTTTTTCATTATAGGATGGTTTAATAATAACATAGTGTTTTCTTCATAAGAAATAATAACTTAAAATTTACATGCATAAAACTATATGTAGTGAGACAGTATGTGTAGAAACATAAAGTGCTATATACACCGATCCTAATAGGATCCCAATATTTTGGTGTACATTTGCCAAAGGCCAATGTCTCGGCTTGGCACCAGAATCACGAGGCACTCACAGCTTTGTAGGTTCAAACAGCAATTCTTTATTCCAGCTCTCACACCGCCTCCACACAGGTCCAGGGGCAATCGCGTTCTGCCGTCTGCCGGCAAAATTCACCTACTCCACGAGGCTCTCTCCAAATCCCATTTTAATCTCACGAGAACTCAACAGGAACAAGCAGCAGGAACACCCTAATCCCAGCAATAATCTTCAATCTCCTTAAACTGGCAACGCCTTAAACTCAAGGAGCTGGTTACTTCCTCAAACCTGACCAGCTCTAAACCCGGATCCGCCTTGGTCCTTGAGCAAGGTCACCTTATTAAAGCATGAATGCAATGTTCCATCAAATGTCCTCTAAGCAGCATGGGGTACGCTTGGCAAGGAAATTTCGATGCGTCATTCCTACTTGGTAATGGCCCTCAGCATACATTCTTCATGTATACTTTGATTCTTATAAATATCGGCCTATAGATATGAATCAGCTTCATCACATTTGTGGATTTGATTCTTAAGACCAGTCATGACATATTATGAAGACATTGATATAGAACTTATAATTTCATGATTGATTCATAAGAAATTCATTTTTAATATCAAAATATGATTATCTGTAGTTACATTTTCTTACAAATTTATTTTGTCTTTATTGGTCTGTCAATGGCTTATTGATAATATTATGAAATAATCTTAAATATTGATGTAAATGCAGGTTTTCCTTCATTCATTTCATTTATATTTACATATAGATTTTTTATGTGTGTTCAAAAGAAGATTTCATTTGTCCCATGAAGACATATGAATTGAATCACATAAGATACAAAAGGAATTGAATAAGAGAGAAAATGTGTTATGTATACTTCTGAGGTAGCTATCTGAACAATAGTCATCAAGTGGAGATTCCATGGTAAGTGGAAGAAGAGCTAGGCAATCAGAAAAACTAGTCATTTAAGCAAAATAATAATAGTTTTATGATAATGGTGTTATAGTTTGAATGTGCATTTCCCCCTAAAATCTCCTTAGTTAATGCAGAAATATTCAGATGTGAAATGACTGGATTGTGAGAGCTATAACCTAATCAGTACATCCATTCATGAAAATTCTACTATATTGTAATGTACGCTGTTGAGAAGTTTGATCACATTATGTAGTGATACCCTGGAATTTAAGCATATTTATTAAAGCAAGGTTTACAAAAGCCAAAAGAAAACAGAAAAAAATAGAATGTGTGTATTGATTATAGGAAAATGATTTTGTACATTTATATGAAAGAATAAAACACATTTTTTTCAGATACATGGAAATTATACATATTTCATGTTTTCATTTATAAAATATGCTCTATGTTTTGAAAGTTACATACTAATAACATTTTATGAGCACCTATAACTGTATAGATTAAACAATTAAAATAAAAGGCAGTGACAACAGACACTTCTATTCATTTTCATTTCATGACATTGTCTTGGAGTAGTAAGAAAATCCAAGGCTGTCTACCATGGAGTTTTCTTCAATCCAAAAATCTATCATCCCTACAGGATGATCCTATTGTTTGTGTTGCCTCAGGAAATATTTTTGTGGTGTCCTTGTAAGATGAATAATTATTTAATGCATGTTACAAAATCTATGTTACCAAGATGTGCCCATCTATATTGATGTATCTGCATAGACTTAGAAAAGTGAGTAAAAAGAGATAATTATGTATTTGTCTAATTTCCAGTTAGTGCATGTGAAAGTTGTTAGTCTTGTGTCTACTTAGTATTTACATAAGTGTAAGCCACCTGAAAATAGCACCGTACAACAGTTTGGAAGCCCAACTTCACAAAAACTTGCACAATCCTGTAGAAATAACAGGACTTTCAATAATGGATGCCATCCACTCACCATTTTGTGAAAAAAATATGAACTCAAAAAATATACATGATTAAAGTTTTAAGAAACATAGAAAATAATCTATAAGACAGTACCATACCTGTGTATGGCAATCCAGATAGAGAAAATGGAAAAAGAAGAAACAATAGTAAAAATAACTGGCTGAGAAAATTGTGGCATTGCTTGAAAACATAAAACCACAGATCCAAAAGGGAGAAAGTCCAAGTAAAATAAATCAGAAAAGAAAGACTATCCACAGAGATACATCAAAGTGAAATTTTAAAAGAACATAAAGAACATCTTATACCTAGGTAGATAAGAGAGAGGGGAGGAGAAGGGAGAGGAAAAAGACCTTACTAAAGAAGAAATGAGAAAATTGTGGCCAAATATAATCTAGGGGTGATTTTAATTTTAATCCAAAACAGCAACAGTAAGAGGTAAATTGGTTGACAAATATAACTATAAAATGAAAGTGTTGGGTAAATACAATTAAACACTGGAGAGGTGGACTGAAATCCAAATATCCTAAGTTCTAATATCTTTTATAAGGAGATGGAACCAATAGGGGTATTGAAAGAAGGATGGGGACCAAAAGCAAGAAAAAAGTCCAGTTGGCCAAACAAGTCCTGTAGCTCCATGCCCAGCATCTGTAGCACGCGGCATTATGATTTTCTACCCAAAGGGTTTGTGTGTCTTTGCCCCTAGTGCTTTTCTCTATGAGATTTCTTTGGCTTTCTTTGGCAGATATTTCATGATACCGGCATCTCCTAATCTGGGGGTTCTCCACTGTCACTTTGGCTTCCTTTTCACTTCACATATCACCTTCTCAGGGACAGATCCTTCTCTCTCTGCTTTGTGATTGTCATGTCCTGAGCTTCTTCCCTCCATCACACCCTTTCGCCCTGATGTTCTGCCTCATGTTAGGCAGAGCGTAGTAGAGGTTGCTGTGCATGGTCTGAGACCTCTAAAACCATGAGCCCCAAATTTACTTTAACTCCTCTTAAAGAAACCATTAAAAGATTTGAAATAGACTGAAAACCTGTCAACGTCTTAGATGAAGAAAACAATAGAAATTTTTTAAATGGAAAGAATTAAAAGGGAGGGGAAAAAAAAAGCCCTAAGCCTTCCTAGTGAATATTAAGTATTTAAAATGTTTTAAATTTTACCTCAAAAGTGAAAAGCCGGGCTGGGGATGTGGCTCAAGCGGTAGGGTGCTCGCCTGGCATGCGCAAGGCTCTGGGTTCGATCCTCAGAACCACATAAAATAAAATAAAGATGTTGTGTCCACCGAAAATTTAAAAATAAATATTTAAAAATTCTCTCTCTCTCTTTAAAAAAAAGTGAAAAGTCCTTCTATAATAGTACATTTTATTATTGAAAATAAGGCATCTCTCCTTAGGTTATCATCTCCTTAATGTTACTAGATCTTCATAGCAGATTATAAAACAAATCTATATATTATCTGTCCTTCTTTCCTCATAAATAGTTTGTTGATGTTCCTTATTGGGCCCAATTAAAAATATGTATTTTTCTAAATTCCTTTATAATAATGGATGACAAAGGAAATATAAGTTAAAGACATTGAGCGATGTGTCTTCCATAAAAGCTTTAGAAGGTACATTTATTCAATGGGTAAGTCTACCCATTTGGAACCTAGAGACTATGGTACACCCCCAGCAGCTTTGCTATGATTATAAGACCTTCTTCTGAATGGAAACCACATGCTTAAGATGGTTAAAATGAAAGAAGAGTGTAGGAATACAGTTCAATGGTAGAGTGCTTATCTAACATGTTTGAGCCCCACTATTGGAGTCAAGTACCATGACAGTTTTATGGAGAACCTGACCAGCCAATCTTGGATGACCAGCACCCATCTGTCACCATCAATATTGGCAAATACAATCATAAAACTCAGATATGTATACCAGTTGAACTTTTCATGCTTTATCTGTGATGTATACACTGGGTTGGATGACTATATTTAAAATCATAACAATGAATTTTAAATTTTTATAAAATCTTATATTTAATATTTTATAGTTTTAAATCACACAATTCTTAGTGTATAATATGCATTCAATAGTCTGATTATTAATTTTACCAATATATTTAATGTCAATTTTTAATTTATTAATAAAGTATCAGCAGTTAATATTAACCAAAAATAGGCCAAGGATTTTCTGAAGAGAACTTCAAAAGCACAAATGAACTCATATGTAATAGATAATATTCATAGATTAATAATGGTTGTCAAAATCCATGAACATAGATGGAACATTTTCCCCCCCTGATTTTGCTTTTAATTACATTGTTACTAGATACTATATCTTTCATGTTTCCATGAGCATCTAATACTTCCTTTATTCTTCTGATATGAGTGAAGATTATCATGATCTTAGTTACTTATAGAAAAACCAACACTCTTTATTAGTAAATTGTTACAAATCTCATCCAAATTAATGAATTATTTGAAGTATTTTCTGCTCATATCTCCTTCCCTCCTTTCCTCCCCTCCACATTTCTTGTCTTTCTTTGCTCTCTTCCTTCTGTTCTTTTCTTTTAAAGATGTAAAACATGGTCAAATTTCACTAGAGTCCTTTCATAAACATCTGAAAAAAAAGAAAGAAAATAGAAGATAGCATCAGTATCCTGTAACAGTCTTGTACACTAAAAGTGATGTACAGCCCAATAGTATTCCAGAGAAATTCCCACTAACCATAAGTTTGGCAATGAGAAAAAAAAAAAGTAATTGTTGACCTATGTCTGACCTATTGTACACTGATCCTTATGAAACAGCACAACATTCTGAAAGAATAATATTCTCTTAGACTGTGCTGTCCTCTGAATAAGAAACAGGAAACTGGGTAGCCATCACTCTGTACAAGGATCCTGTGCATTTAAAGGTGGCAGTGAACTGTTTCTCCTCCTCTTCTTCTTCTTCTTCTTCTTCTTCTTCTTCTTCTTCTTCTTCTTCTTCTTCTTCTTCTTCTTCTTCTTTACTTATTGTTTGAACAAGGAATGGCATTTTTAAAAAAAAAAAAACAAGAAGGCAGTAATAGGATAAAGGAATAAAGAAGGGTAGTGATTTGCTACCTCTTGTGTACCACCAGAACTAATAGAGTTCTGTGTATATTTATAAGAGAGACTTTAATACTAAGTGAGTAAAACTGAACACAAACAAGATAGATTTGTCAAGTGGCATTTCTTGGAGGTGATTGCCAGGAACTTTCTTACTGGAAAGGTTTATTTGAAAAATGACCCCACAAGGCAGCCTGGCCACTATTCATTCAAGTCTGTGAGACTCCTGGAAGCACAAATGCTTCCTCCATCAGGAACATCTTTCTCCAGTTCTCAGCATCATTGTTTCAATTACAAAGTGAATACATTTGCTCTTGCTGCAGAACATTTTCTCTCATGTGGCTGAAAGCACTGCTTGTTCAATGAATATTTTGTGGTAATGCAACAATCGTCAACAACAAAACTTCTCTGACAGCTCATGTTGTAGAAGAGAGAAAATGAATTGAATCAATAATTAACATATTATTTAATAAATCTAGTGGTAATAAGTGTTTCTGAGAAAGATGTTGCAGGGGTAAGGTAATAAGGAATCCCTTGAGTGGGAGTAGGGACAGTTAGTGATAAGGAGTCATTAAGAAGAGATTTCTTAAGTAAGATAAAAAAAATTGATTAGAGATCTGAAGGAAATAAGCAAGTCTTGTGGGTTTCTGGGGAGGAGAGTTTTTAATCAGAGGGAATGGCAGGTGCAATGTTCTGCTCTAGAAAGGATCTGGGCAGGGGAACAAGGGTAGAAAGCCTATGTGGAGAGACCAGAGAGCAGTTGGCAAGCTCTCCCATCCACAGTTTCACAGTTTAACTGTGGTCTGAGTATATTAAATGAAATATTCTATAAATAAATAATACATATTTTAAATAACTTCTACTATAGTCTATTTTACAGTTGTTCTATTATTAGAGGTCATTGTTAATCTCTTACAATGCTAAATTTTAAATGAAATTTTATCATAAGTATGTAGGTATGTAAAAAACATACTGTACATAAGATCCAGCACTGACTGTGGTTTCAGGCATCCATTAGGATTCTTGGGATATATTCCCTATAGACAAGGAGATCCAACATAGTTGAGATCAGAGATCTAGTGAAGAACCTTGTATACCATTTAAGAACTTGTTATTTTACACCAAATGGCTTCCTTATTGAGGCAACCCTGTAGGAAACTAAGGACACCAAGTTTAAAAGTTTCGCATCAAAATCACATGGTAATCCAAACCATGGAGACATCATGGACCTGGAAAAATAGTGATGAGTTTCTGGACACACATATTTTCCTTTCATAATGACTACCAGCTAAGAATTTGGCCATGAATTTCAAATTATTCCACTCTCCAGATAACTCTTTGTTCTTTTTTTTTTCTAGTATAATTGGGTTCTTGTCCAATAGCATACGCTTCATAAATGTGCCATAAGAAGTGATATTTCAGCATCATGATGGTCAGCAAAGATGCATCCACTAGTTCACTTGGAATAAGCTCTGGTCAGAAAATGTAATATAAAGCAACTTAGAATTTCTTCATGTTTGGATAAACCTGAAATGTTTTGCTTTGCATTAATATGTCATGGAAGAATAATGCACAGTAGAATCTTCAAAAGTCTTTAGTCTATCATTTACATGGGATTGTTCTCAAATGTTTTGTAGTGTACTCATGATAGCTTCAATGTTGTTTTGTTTTTGTTTTTTGGTTTGTTATTTCCCCCTGTGTTATAATAAGTTTATGATTGTTATAGCTATACATTACATAATATATTATTATATTTAACTACTTTGAAGGGAAATCCCTCAAACATAACATGGCCTCCAAAATGTTGCCTTCCTTTAAAGAGACTTCTTCACATCTAACCTACACCACATTAAACTCATTATTATTAATAAGTCACTTTGTTTTTTGAAAATATAATCAACCCATATATGCTTTTATCTCTAGTAACAAACAGTGTTTTATCAATTGGCTTGAACTTTGTTCCCTATAGCTATCCTCGCTTCCTCTTATTACCACCTTGTCCTTTTTCTTTTTCTTCACATTGGTTAAAAAGCTCTCTTCGTAATGCTTTTCTTAGCATTTGATTCACTGGTCATTCTCAGATAATGAATATGCTTTAAATCCATAAACTTCAGGGCTTATTTGGAAATATAATAAATATGTACCCAGAGAAAACACTTGCAAAATGCAGTCATTTCAACTGGTCACTTTTCATAATGGCTGACACAAAATTAAACAAGAAAAGTGTTTTTCTTTTTCTTTTTTTTTTTGTGTGTAATATGAGTAAAGTTATTTAAAATTAAAGGAATCCTCTCTCTAGTGTGGGTGTGAGGGCCATGTTTCTATATGCACAAACTTGAAGTGATCATCTTCCTCAATTTTGTATTCTTGATGCTCACATTGCCTCCCCCTACCTCATCCTGCCTTTCCTATTACTCCTCTCTCCTATTCTTCCTTATATTCCTCATTGTCTGACATATCTCTGGATTATTTTTCTCATCTACCTAATGTAAAAGCATGCATTAGGATTCACATTAGGCTTAGATTCTCATTAACACTTATGTCTAGGTTCAACACTGCATTCCACTACTTACTCAATTTAGTAACCTGGGCAAATTGCTTAACATGATTATTCCCTGGCTTACTCACTATACATTTAGAATAATACTATTACACCTAGGTTTTTAGCAAAAGTTAAAAGTGTCAATATATTTTTGAGACATAATAAATATAATAAATACT
This sequence comes from Ictidomys tridecemlineatus, assembly GCF_052094955.1. Lineage (NCBI taxonomy): Eukaryota > Metazoa > Chordata > Mammalia > Rodentia > Sciuridae > Ictidomys > Ictidomys tridecemlineatus. The sequence continues at coordinate 171,033,221 of NC_135480.1, read as the reverse complement.
TTTAAAATTTTAACCATTTTAGTCAGTTTTTCATCTCTGTGACCAAAATACCTGATAAGAATAACTTAGAGGAGGTAGCGTTTACTTAGGGCTCAGTTTCAGAGATTTCAGTCCATAGATGGCTGACTCCAGTGCTCTGGGTGCAAGATGAGGCAGAATGTCATGGAGAAAGGGCCCAGCTGAGGAAAGCTTCTTAGTTAGTTCATGGTGGGATTAGGAAGCAGAGAGAATGGGGGGAAGGAGGCCCTGGGAAGATTCCCCTTTCCAAGGCATGCACCCAGTGACCTATCTCCTCCAGCCATATATCACCTGCCTACAGTTAACACTCAGTCCACTCAAATTTGGATGGACCGATTAGGTTATAGCTCTCACATTCCAGTCATTTCACACCAGAATATTTCTGCATTGACTAAGGAGATTTTAGGGGAAAATGCACATTCAAACTATAACACCATTATCATAAAACTATTATTATTTTGCTTAAATAACTACTTTTTCCGATTGCCTAGCTCTTCAATATCACTTCCATGAAATCTCCACTTAATGACTATGTTTCAGATAGCTACCTCAAAAGTATACATAACACATTTTCTTTCTTACTCGATTCCTTTTGTAATTTATTATAATTCAACCAAAAGTTGTACATATGAGTTCACAGACAAGTGAAATCTTCTTTTGAACACACATGAAAAAACTAACTGTAAATATAAATGAATGAATGAAGGGAAACCTGCATTTATATAAATATTTAAGATTATTTTATAATATTATCAATAAGCTTTTAACAGAATATTAAAGACAAAATAAAACTTGTAAGAAAATGTAACCACAGATAATCATATTTTTATATTAAAAATGAATTTCTTATGAATCAATTATGAAAATTATAAGTTCTATATAAATATCTTCAGAATTCATCATGACTTGTCTTAAGACTGAAATCCACTGTGATGGAGCTGATTCATATCTATAGGCTTATATTTCTAAGAATCAAAGTAGACATGAAGAATGTATACCAAGATATTGGGATCCTATTAGGTTTAGTGTATATAGCAAAAAATCCACTTTATATTTCTATACATACTGATACACTACAGTTTCATGCATGTAAATTGTAAGTTTATTCATTATATCTTATGAAGAAAAATTTGTACTCTTATCAAACCATGCTACAACAAAAAAAATACTATATGGAATTAAAACATACTACAATGAAAAAAGTATACAATTTGTTTCAGTGCTACCTGTATAGAAAATATAAAAAATACTTATTAAATGAATAATTTATTTGGATAAAAAGCCAGTTTGAACTAATAAAACTTCAAGAATCCTGGAATCTTTACAAATTTGATTTTTCTTTCACTTTTATTTAGCATTTATCAATTAAAACAAAATAAATCAATTTGTGCGTGGTCTCTGTCCATAGGGTGATGCTATAGTAATTATAAGACGAGAAAAAGCTCAATTTAATACATCACTTGTTGATTTTATTATATTTGGCTGTTTGAAAACAGTTTATCCATTGAAGAAGTTTTAGGTAATTCTTATTTTAAGGAGCAATGTGATATTGCTATTTTTAGGAAAAGTGCTTATTATAATTCAACCAAAAGTTATAAGGGATTTGGTTTTGCTCGCTCAGTTTCCATCACTACGAGCTTTGTGACCACAGGCAAACAACTTAAACATTATGTGCTTCAAATTCCTTTTCTATATTCAAAAAATTCAGAAATTCAGAATATTACCTCATAATATTCCTGCAAAGATTAAGTGAGATACAAGAAAAGTGCAAAGAAACTCTGTAGCATGTCAATAGACTTAATGTAGATATCTAAAGTTGCTAGCTATCGCTTGCTCTACTCACAGGCCCATTTTATCATATTTTAAGCAACTTAGAATTTGCATAGAAATAACTATGATTATTATTTTAAACCTAGAGATAATATTTACATTTTCCCTCTGCACAATGTAGAATAAAATTTGCAATTTAATTGCCTTAAATCCTGTATTTTCATGGTGAAATACAATTCTTTGGACTAGTTTGGAATTATTTTTGTTATAGATCAAAGGGGAAATAATAGCATATTTTTCTATATTTCTCCCATTGACAGTTATGAAAGACATATTTGATTTATGGCAACTGTTATTTTTATTCATGCATCTTCCAGACTGTCCAACTACATGTGCTAGGACAAAAATGTCATGCTTATTTAACTAGTCCTTTTTTTCTGAACAGGATTTATTAAACTATTGTAGAGTAAATGATGCAGCTAAGGCATAATGAAGTGTTTATTCACTTGTTTGGCTCATAACAAAAATATGCAATATTGACTTTCTGGCATGTTTCCTACAGGGTGCTCACATCTCTGGAAACTAGCTTTTTTATTTTAATGTTTTGTGGCTACATTACATTCATACACTACTTCTGTATTTCTGTTAAAATGAATGTGATTATTTTACAATAAACTGCTTATCCTCAGGTGATAAACCTTACAGAGGCAGAGAAAAGAATCTCAGTGAAAGAAGTCATTTTAGAGAGTACTCGGTCAAATCAGTGAGAAAACAGACCAAGGATAGTTAAGGTGTTTGTATGAGCACAAACAGCTAAGTACAGATTTGGGATGAGAATCCAGATCTCCCAATTTAATGTGTATTCTACTGCATTGTGAGATTTTTATATTTAAAGGATAAAACCAAGATGTAACATAATGGAATAATTCCCGGGATAAGTAAAATAATATTTCACTCTCTGGAAAACAGAAAATAAAAACAAGATCTGAAGAATATTTGGCTACGCAAGGGGAAAATGATTGTAAAAATGAGCACTTTTACTTGTAATCATTTCATTTTCCTCCAGGTAAATTATGAATTCCAAGGAAATAGTTATTTGAAATATGTGGTGGTTAATTATCTGATTTCTTTCCTAACCTAAATGTTAGGTGTGATTTATTGAGTGCTAAGATAATAACAAATCCTTTCTGGAGACACAAGGCCTCTGACAGTACTTTGAAAGTTTTATTTAGAAATTAAACATCTGCCTGCAAAAATTACCTCACAGTACTCTCTCCTTAACTGCAACACCAAGGTCTTTTGATAATTCTAAGGCAATTTCACTTACTAGTAGTTTATCTGAAACATTCAATCATTGATGTCATTTCTATATTAAAATCTTCAAAATTACATTTAGGACTTATCAACTGACTTGAAATATCATATTTTACACTTTCCTCACTATGATCATATGCAAGAATTTTTTAAAAAATTTTAAAAACATATAAGTCCTGGAATAAAATTTTCTTCCATTACTTTCAAATGCTTCACAATGATGTGGTAGCTCCATGTATATGACTTCTAATTACCTGTCATTTTTTTGCTTCTTGAAGAAAAAGATATATTTAAGGATTTTTTTCCACTTTAATATTTTTATACGCCTAAAACAATTTACTAGAGTTTAGTAATATCTTTCTAAAGATAATGTGGAAAAAAATGGTAGGCTTACTTCTACCAATACATCTTTAGTGCTGCCACATAAATAACTAGCATGTCATTGGAAAACTTTAATAACTTTTCCACTTTGTGAAAAAATCAACTTCTCTTTTATATGTCAATTATTATTCAAATAGTGTGAACATTTGTGAAAATAGTTCATAGGGAGGACGTATAAATTGGATTTACAATAAAAAATACCAATACATAGAAAAACTTAAATAGCATAGCTTTCCAAATGATATTGGTGAAGGATGGTCAGAAAAAAAGCAGAAAAGAAGGGAGTGGAGAGAGAGAGGGTATGGGAGGGAGAAAGGATATACTCAGAGGCAGAGGCTGAGAGGGAAAAGAGGAATTAAGAAGAAAAATCATTAGCCAAAATCTAATATTTTGGTCATCTGATTTGTTTGCATTTAAAGGTATATTTCTAATGTAGAAAACTGCTACTTGTTTTCATAATATGAAATAATTTATAAACATTAATTTGTCACATGTGTCCTCTTAGGAAAAAAAATTAAGGAATAGGAATATATAGGTCTTATATTATTGATTATTATTCTTTCAAAAATTTCTAACACTGATATTTCCTTACATTTGTAACAAAGAATAAAATTAAATTCTGTAGGCATAATTTAAATCCCACATATTTACATAAAGGTGAGCAAATGAGGAGCTGTCCTAATGATTCTTTTCAAAAACCACTGAATATATTTTTTTTCTAAGGAAATGTTTAACTTTCATTGCACCATTAAACCTGGAAAGAGAAAATTATTTCATTTTATCTTAACTTTATCAACAATTAAAGACTTAGCGAAGCCCCCTAATTTTTTTTTAACAGAGGAAGCATTTAATAAAATTAGTCTTAGGTATAACATTATTGTACAAAAAAGAGAGAAAAATAAAGGCAAATATTCTCAATAAAATATTTGCAAACTAAATCCAACAATGCATTAAAGGAATTGTACACTATACTGAGATTTATCCCATGTATGCAAGGCTGCTTGAATATTTATAAATGTTAAATTAGTGTAATGTAATGTACCACATCTATAACCTAAAGAAGAAATATCATATGATCATGAAGAAAAAGATGAAGAAAAAACATTTATCAAAACTCAACACTTATTCAGGATAAGCACTGTTTTAAACTGGGAAACTTTCTCAAGTTGATAAAGAATACCTACAAAAAGCCCATAAAGGATTTCCTGCATTCATTCCAAAAAGGATGTATTGCTCTATTATACTTTCTTGTTTTTCTAGCTCATCTATAGTCATTTTGTAAAAGCTGGATTATTTACATCCAATCAGTGATTATTTCATGAACTGAATATCACTAATATCCTTGGATAGAATTACATCCCAGCTACACATTTTTCTTCTTCTAAGCAATGTGAATCCCTCTAATATATGGTACTTTAATATTTTAATTTAATGCAAAAATTCCAGTTCTGTGAGAAAGCTTTTAGCACTTCTTAGAAAAGCACTTAAACAGAAATTGAAATTTATGTTTTCAAAATATAGAATTACTGTATATAAATTTTGGCTAACATTTTTTTAACTGTCTAACATGATGTAAACTTTACTAAAGACATTCTTTCTAATGTTTGAGTTATTTGTTTTCCACTCTTTCCAAATTTGATCACTGATAACTTCCAGGAGCTTATGCCTCTGCTTTAATTCTAATTTAACAACTGCTTAATTAGGAAACATGGGACTTAACTATTTTTGGTTTTTATGTTTTTCAAATATTTCATGGCAATCATTCAACCTGAGACATGTGAGAAGCCATAATGAATAATTTAACTCCATCAAATTGAACTAAGAGACATTTATCTACTGAAATCATTCAGATTATTCTAAAAAATGTGAGATTTCATAAATTTTATTTGGTGCTTAATCTTTATTAACAATTAATATTATCATTTTTATACAATCTCTTGATCATGTTATAATTTCATTTCAAAACCACCAATTGATTAAAGAGGCATTTGCCTCCAAGTATTTTCCTCTTTGTCTGATTAAGGAAACTCTCAGCTACAATTATTTTGGCCTTAATCAATAATCTGAAAATGAATATTAATTGCAGTAATTTGCATTTTAATCACTCTGCTAATGGTAATTATGAGAACTATATCTATAATAACCTTTCTTTCAAATAAACATATCAGAGTAATTTTTCTGGAAATATTATTTCTTCATCCTCCTCCTCATCATTTCAGTTTGTCAGCTAATTTCATGTGCCTTTGTATCATTTCTTGTTCTCTATGTGGGTTACATGGCATCAATCCTTTCCTACAGTTGAAAAACTGAATCTCACAGAGAATAAGTGGTTTGGATCTGGGGATTCAGAAGTTAGAAAAAAACCAGAAAGACAACTTGACGTAATCTAATAATTGTCACTGTCAAGCATCTAACATACTCAGAATTTCATGTAATATATTAGACGATAACTGTAGACTTTCAGGATAGGAATATCCTCATTTTATACAAGAGAAAATTAATGTGCTCTGAGTTACTGAGTCAATGTGTGGCAAGTTTAGGATGTAGATCCAGTGGTGTGTAATGCTATGCAAATTTCCTTCACAGTAAATCCCAGGAATCACAACCTCTAGGCATCTATACTATCAAGTAAATATAATGCACACTTCCTTTCAAAGCATAAAGCTTTGGGGTAATTGCAGTTATTGGGATAAAGTCCACCCAAATAAACAGAGTCTGTTTTAATCATCACTCCATGGAAGTTTTAAAAAGTAAACAGCAGTTAAAAAAAACAAAAAGGAAAAAAAAAGTAGCTGTATGTGATGAAAATAAATTAGAACTTCAAGCCATTAAAAAAAATGTACATGGTATATTACACTGCAGAGTGAATGGAGATTTGCATATTATTGTGTTATCATTAGAATAAATTAGTCTCATGAAAATATCTTTAAGACAAAAGAATATTTGTTTCAAAACAAACAAAGACTGCCTTAGATTTTTATTCCATGGGGAAATTACCAGAGTGTTTACGTGAAACTAAAGAAAAATTCATTGGGATACTCTCACAGAATCCAGGGAAGCTGATAAACAAGAAACTGTTATAATCTATGGCCTTACAGAAGTGGAAAAGGACATAATTTCACACTTCATCGCAGCCCTGGACATGAGAGATAAGTCATTCACAAGTACTGCTCAAAATTTTTTTATATACCTGGTTATGCCTAGAAAAATAAAGCAGCTATTTCTTTGAATTTGTTACTTCATGTGATGTTGTGCTGGCAACTATTGGATTTTTCAATTTTCATTTTTATTTTTAAATTATTTTCTTTTTTTTTTTATTGGTTGTTCAAAACATTATAGAGCTCAAGACATATATGATTCAGCTCTTTTTTGAAAAGATTTATTCAAAAAGGAATATTTGAAGAATGTGCTAATAGTTTGAATAACTGCAATTGTTTTCTTGGTTTGTTATTACATATAAATAACTAGAGTAAATAACTAGAAAGTTATTCAGACATAATTTTTATTCAAATCAAAAATAAGAGAGTATTTAGCATACCAAAACAAGCATATGAAACAGAATGTGCATATAGTCAATTCTATTGTACTATGTATTTAAAAATGTCTAAGATGTATGTTTTGTTCTATGTGTCTTGATCACAAGAGAAACAGTAATTAAATGTGTAAATGTTTAAGTGGGAAGTCAAAAACTTGAAATAATTTATAGAAGAATAAGGAACTGATTTATGGGAGCCATGAACCGTGAGTGATTGGGTAAGCACTGACTCTTCTTTCTTGTGTCATTTTGTCCAGTGGTAGCTGACTGGATGGGTGACAATGTATAGTTTGTACCATCCCTTAGTTCTGTTCCTATCCCCACTCAGAGAAGGGTTTTATGTGTAGGCTGCAGAAGCAGTGAGCTCATCAGCATCTATCATCAGCTCCTATGACCAGCATCCCAAGGAGCAAATGTCCTCCTATACGTGCAGGAAAGTAGCTTTCTACATACAGTAACACTATCTTGCCTAGTTACCCGTGTGCTTATATAAGAGAAAAACAAGTGTCCTCCAGGATAATATGTATGTGGACTTGCTGGCCCAGTTTAAGGCACTGGCAAGGATGTTGTATTAAAACACCTCATGGGATCAAAACACAGGATGAAAACAAATTAGAGGAGGAGAAGTTTATTTTTGGTTCTCATAGATTAAGAGGTTTAGTCCATAGTTGGCTGCGTGCATTGCCCTGGGCCTGAGGTGATGCAGAACATCATAGCAGAAGGGTCTGATGGATCTCAGCTCATGGCAGCCAGAAAGCAGAGAGAGATAGAGACAGAGATGATAGAGATAGAGATAGAGATTGAGATAGAAGTAGAGATAAAGGGCCAGGGACAAGATTTAGTCTCCAAAAGCCTGCCCAAACCACTAACCTGTTTTCTCCAACATGCCTCACCTGCCCAAATTTACTACCATTCAACTTATTAGTGCATCATATGGATTAATCCTCCAATGAGGTTACAGCTCTCATAGTTTAATTATTCCTAAAAGCCCTCCCCACCCCAACCTTGCTGCTTTGGGAACCATGATGTCAATATTATTAGAGAGTTGTCATATATTTAAAACAATAGAAAATCTTATTGCACTTTTTTTTTCAAAATTTGAAGTGTTATCTGATGTAAATAATCTGGATTGTCAATATTCTAACATAAAATATGTAGAGATTATACACAACAGAAAGAAATTGTGAATTATTAGCAATGTTCCACATGACATTCATTCACACATATCCTTAAGGATATAAAAAATGTAAAATACTTTTCCAATAGCACTTGAGATTTAAGAGAAAAATGTAGTATATTTGAGCATAGTTTGGCCAGGTGATTTCTCTAATGGATAAACGTTTATTGCATCCATAATGATGAAAATAGACAATAAGTTTAAGTGTGATTATATTGTTAAGCTACCCAGTGATTACTTCTTAATTTTATTCATCATAGCTTAAAATGGAATTTAAAGTTCTTTCCAAACTTTTCTAGACATTCTAGAGTATATACTCTGGAGAAATTTCACATGTGTAAACATCTGGCAGTTAGCATGAACAGTCAGAACATCCATATATAATATGGATGGTTTCTCAATGAATATCTTTTCTTATAAAATATTGAGAGATATGTTTTAAACCATGTAAGTTAGAAAATATCTTCAGAACATTCAGACATTAAATCTTTTTTTAAATATGTAGAAGACAGAATAAGGAATTCACTTAATAGATTAAATATACATCAGTGCATCTGTTGTAGTAGGTCATCAATACTTTATACTTAACATTCATCTGTTTCAAATGTTTGAGAAGCTCCTTGACAGCTTGATGGATTATGCTCTTACTATCTCTCCTTCTTCTCTCTCTGTCTCATTTTCACTCGAAATGAGAGTACTGAAGAGTATCAAGTAGTTTGCATCACTGGACATTTGTTCAGAAGTAACTTACTTAGTGTGGATAAGTCATTAAAATATAATATCTGCCTAACAAAATAACACTGTGCCAAGGCCATTTTTATAATATGACACACAAAATAACTATTTTTCAGTGGACCAACCCATGAAAAGAACATGTATTAGTCTTTTTGAATGCTACAACATTCACTGGGTAGCTTAACAATATATATTTTTTTAACATAGATTGGAAGACTAGAAATCCAAGATCAAGATGCTGGTTGGGATGATATATGGAGAGGCCTCTTCCCTCAGCTTGTAGACAGCCATTTCTGTGTCATTAGGACTATACATAGAGAGATCTCTGGTATTTTCAACTCTTATAAGAGCACCAGCATGATCATATTATGACCCCAATTTATGACCTCATTTAATCTCACTTGCATCCTTAAAGGCTCTATCTCTAATACAAACATGGAGAGATGAAGGGATTTGACATATGAATTTGGGGAAGACAAATTTAGTACATAACAGAAATTTAACTCTCAATTTTAATATAAAAAGATGAAAAATATAAGTCTTGTGTCATTGTGAAAAATATGGCCACTTTTTTAAAAAATGAAATGCATTTAGTAGAATGAAAATATGAAGCAACTTTCTTTTTCTTTCCTCTGATGGTTTCTTCAAATTCTCCTTCAGTTCTACTTGTTCTCTTGCTGTGCAAAATATAGGCACATTTCATAACAATCTTGGTAATATGTTATTGTAGTCAAAAGAACAGTCTCACTTAACAAATGAAGGTGTGTAGCCCTGTTAAAAAATTAAAATATTCAAAATTCTGGATTTCTTTTAAGTTAAAGATTTTCCTCTTTCCTAGTGTAGTGTTATGCTGGGATAGAGTATTTGGATTTTCTCTTTCCCCACCTAGTCTAATTTCTTTTTGTAAAACTCATATTTCCAATAAGAGTTTTAGGGAGTCTTTAAAACTCCTCTCAACTGTAAAACTCATATTTCCAATAAGAGTTTTAGGGAGTCTTTAAAACTTCAGAAGCCTCTTCCTGTTACCACCATTTCCCAACAGTCTTGCCCATCACCCTTGGACCTCTCACCTTTGACAATCACTAATTTTAATGATATATTCTACACAGTTCCTTTCTTACTGACTTCTCCAAAAGTTGACATGGCCTAGAAGTGGTGATTACTAATGCTGAAGAAGATCTTAAACTTTTAAAATATCTGAGAGAGTGCCAATAATCCTGACTTCAAGATGTGAGGATATTTGGCTCCCATATATTCTTCTGGCCTTTATACTCATTTCATCTTAGTCTAACATACATTTTTATATAAAAATTTCAGAATTTCTTTTCTTTCTACACATATTAGAAATGACATAGTGCAACAGACATACTGACATGCTAATCTGATGCTTGCTAAATTAAGGATTGTCACAATGATCATATGTCCTTCAGAAAATGTCAAGTGTGTACTATAATGCAATATATTTTTTCTGTATAGAAAAATTTTAGAATACACAGTGTATTTCAAGAACTTTAATGTCATCACCCTTATAACAAGTGGCAACAACCTTACCTCAGACAAATATTAGTTGGTGAAACCTAATTAATAACTTCAAAGGAAAACCAGTTGGACCTGTAAAACTTTCCAAACTCAAATAAACATAAATACTATTGCAGTATACTGGCTGAAAAAGTTAGAACTTCTTCATCTACATGTCTTCAAAAGCAATTTTGTGTTTATTCCCATTAAAAGAATCTTATTTTCTCAACTCTTGAATTTGGGGTGACCTTATACACTATTTTTGCCAATAGAATTCAGAATATTTTATTCTAATTCTGAGCTTAATGCTCAAGAAAACTTGCTTGATTTAGAAATTTTGGGGGCAGTTCATACAAGTATCCAAATCAAGCCTGATAAGTGATAAAAATCATATCACAGTCATTCCCATTAAGTTAACTTCCAGCCAGTCATTAAACACATGGCAAGACAATCCTAGACTGGCCAGTACCCAGCTGACCAGCCAGCTGATTGTAGAGGATGAACAAGGCCAATTGAGATCAATACACTTAAGAAGAACCACCCAACTGATCATTGAGATGTAAAATGATTCATCAAAAAAGTAATAGCTAACAGATACAAATATATGAATATTGTTTAAAAATTTGTCCATACATGTAATGCATGGGAAGCATCCAGCATTTTGTAAACATTAATATCCTTTTGTGACTTTTTAAACAGGTGTCAGTAAAATTAATATTAACCAAAAATTTTGATCACTTTTCAAATAAACACAATTTTATATCTTATTTACATAGTGAGATAATAGGCCCAATTATTTGCTTATGCAAATATGCATAGCTTTTGCATAGCTTGCATATGCAAACTATGAATCTATATAGAACAGGGATTTTTCAGTATAGGTATCTAGTATCTGATAAATCATATCAGTCTATTATTTTAAAATACATTTCATAATTTATTGTCAAATGTATACATTTAATGTTGTGATACAATATAAGTGGAGTTGGAATTGCAGAGAGAATGGCAATTATTGAGTATTACCCTTGATCTTCACTGAAAGACCAAAAGGCAATATTGAGTATTTAGTTAATCCTTTAGTATCTTTTATGTCAGGCAGAACTGGAAGTGCATTTGGGTTATTCAAGTTTCCCAGTGCTAGAACAGGGAGTGGGAGAGATGTGAGGGAAGTGTTTACTATTGGCATTGAATATTCAGGAACCAGAGATGCCAAATTTCTTGTTGTGACTCAAGTAATTTTATATGGGAAAGAATTAGAATACCTAGAATCCCATTAATACCTATTCTGAAAACAGAAACTGACTGAAAGAAAATATATGCCCATATAAATCTAGTGGGTTATTTTTGAGTGGCTTTAATTGGACTTTTTGCTACTAATATGAAATAGAGAGCTTAAAGAAACCAGGAAATTCACACACTTAATTATCTCTTTGAGAACTTTAACTAAATGGCTTTCTAGATGCCCTTTAAAAGATGAATGGATAAAGAAATTGTGGTGTATATACACAATGGAATATTATTCAGCAATAAAAGAGAATAAAATTGTGGCATTTGCAGAAAAATGGATGGAATTAGAGAATAGCATGTTAAGCTAAGTAACCAGTCCCCCAAAACCAAAGGTGAAATGTTTTCTCTGATAAGTGGATGGTAATCCATAATAGGGACAGTAGCATGGGGTCAGTGAAAGAACCTTGGATTGGTCAAAGGGAGGGGAGAGTGTGTGGGGATAGGAAAGATGGTGGAATGAGATGTACATCATGGAATAAGTTGGACCCTTAGTACAATTATGATTGCATGAATGGTGTGACCATAATTTGTGTACAACCAGAGAAGTGAGAAATTGTGCTATTTTTTTTGTGTACAATGAATCGAAGAGCATTCTGCTGTCATGTATAACTGATTGAAACAGACAAATAAGTAAATAAATAAGAGTTTTTTATATAAAAAGAGACTCCACAGGTTATTATATTATCATCTGCTTTAAGCTAAGTTTGACAATAGCATTATCAAGTCACTTCCTTCCTTGACCTAGCTTTGAGGTTAAAGGTCAGGTGTCATTTTTCTTTATGTTCATGCTATTGGTGTTCTCTGTGCCATTATTTTCATAAAAAGTAAGGAAAGAAAAGTCAGGTTGAAAGAATAATTTTTTTAGAAAAAAAAGATCGGAAAATATGTAAAGCAATCTTAATGTCAGTATAATATAATCCAGACTTTCATTTATATCTTCCTGGTCCTACTGGCATGTGAACGTGAGACACTTGAAGAAGGGAAACAAAAAATCAAGAGCATGATATTTTAATGAACTTGATTATGATGATTACTGAACAATGCATATGTATATCAAATTACATTGTACCTCTTGAATATACACACTTTCAAATTTCAATTACAGCTTCATAAAGTTGGAAAAAAAGAAGAAAAGAATCTTATTACTTTTCATATTAAATGGCCTTGTCTTGAAAGGTAAGGATGATTGTTATTAAAATCATCATATTATGTTTCCATATTATATCATTGTGGAATAAAAGAATAACTATGTATATGCCAGAGTATTAACACTATTGTTTCTCAAAATGTGATTGCATAAAAACAGAAAAAGAGATATCAAGGTGACAGCCCACATTCAGAGCTGAGTGGTGATTAGTGATCTAAAACCTGAATAAATATTGAAGTCTCTGGGTACTCTTCCAAATTCCCATGATGATCTTTTTTGAAGTGTGAGTTATATTAGATTATATTCATTATATTTATATAATGAATTATATAAATTATATTCATTATATTATATTCAATATATTTATAATAAGCTACTTAAAATTATATCAGAATAATATTTTGTAGATGAGAAAATAATAACCAGTGCATTCATTAGTTAAGTCTCTTAGTTGTTAGTATTCTGAGTTGTTTTGATAAGTTTCAGAGTCATATTAATATTTGAAAATTCAGATTCTTTGGGATTGTATTTGCCTTTCAAAATGTTCCTTATTAATAATTGGTGAAAATCAAAGTAGCTAGTGATTTGTGAGTTGGGATTTTGTATCTGGCTTACTAGTCTTTGCTAGTGTTTGTTATTAAGTTATTCTATGTTTTTTTAACTAAAATCAAAATGAAAAAAATAGAATATCTCCAAATATTGCTCAATACATAGACAATTTGACTACATAAGGAAAATTTCTCATTTATCTTTGCTTAGTCATGTAAATTTTCAATGAGGTTACAAAATGCATATGGAGAGTGACATCAGTAAAACTGCAGTTTAGGCAACTCCAACAACATTCCTAGTACAAAAGCACTGAAAATATGAAAGTTGTCAGAACCTACATGGTCAGAACTCTGTAAATAATTAAGCATTATGGCCACTAAGGAAACACTGGATTAAAAAAAAAAAGTAACTTGAAAACATTAGCAAACCTTTGTGACATTTTTACTTGTCTTTGTCCCATCTCCCTCATCTCCTGGTGGCAGTCTTGAAGACAGCGACCCGTATTACTATTGTAGGACCCTCATAACTTGTTCTGGAGGAAAAAGACCAGAACTCACACACAAATGATTGTATTTGCCTATGATAAACAGTCTTGATGCTATCCAAAGGATTGACAAAATGTGCTCATTTCTATCTTGCCAAGCCTAGGACCTGCTCTGGAGGGAAAAATGGTGAACATTTCTGGAAACTTAAGTTGAATAAAGCCTCCCAGATACCTGGGATAAAAGATTACATTTGATACATAAAATGAATCACCTAAAGCCTGGGAGGAAATGTGGTGATGGTGATGGGGTTTGGAAAATTAAGGCAATGAAGAAATCTGAAAAGCCACATAGAGGTCCAATACAGGACACAGGCTCAGAAAAGATCTGAGAAGCCACTCAATTTCACCACTGATTGAAACTTGGGATTCATTGAAGTTTCTGTCAACTCACTGGCTAATCAAAACCTAAATGAACAAGGGCCTCAGTGATCACAAACAACATGGAATATAGCCTTTGCAAAAACAATTTTGAAAAATTACTGAAAAGATGGGTAGGTAGGGGAAAGACTGCAGCCTTCAAAATTTAAAGATAGGGAACATGAAAGACAGGGAGACTTTTTATTTCTTGTGTTCCTACATTATATTATTTGCATACCAGTGTTCAACAACAGCAAAATCATAAAACATGTAAGTAAACAGGAAAATACGGATCATTCAAAGAAAAATAAATAAATGAGTAGATAGAAACTGTTGTTGGGGAAGTCCAGATACTGGACTTAGGCCAATAATAAAATCTATGGACTTAAATATGCTCAAAATGTTAAAGAGTCTAATGAAATATAGGAAAATAATGTAAGACTAAATAAGAATATTAATAAAGGGTTATATGTTATATAAAGAAACCTAATAGTAATTCTAGAGCTAAAAAAATGACTGAAATAAATAACTAGGGTCATCTAACAATAAAATTGACATACCATAGAGACAAAAGCATGCTAAAGATAGTATAATACAAAGTATCAAGCCTGCAGCACAGAATCAAAAAAAGAAGAAGAAGAAAAAAAAGATCAGATTCCTAGGGTACTTGGAAGATCATCAAGGTGACTAACTAACATATGTATCATGAAAATGTCTAAAGTAGGAAAAAGAAAAGCACAGAGAAACTATGTGAAAAAATAACAACTGAAAGTTACCAAATTTCAGAACAGACATGAATCTTTATGTTCAAGAAGCTCAATGAAATACAAGATTCACACCAAATTACTGTAATTGTTTAGTGACAAGTAGCAAATCAAACTTAAAAGACAAAGCTTTTGAACCTTGAGAGTAGTAAAAATAAACTGTAACAAGGAACCGTCCTCAATATTAACAATTGTTTTTTTTGTTTTCCTCAGCCCAAAGAAGACAAAAGCAGAGGGCCATTGTCACACTGATAAGAGTGTAGACCCTTCTCCAAAGAAGATACAAAAAAAATTATACGGAATTCCAAGGGCCTGTAATAGCAGAACAATCTTGAAAAGAACAAAGTTGGCAGACACATAATTCCCAATTTTAAAACTTACTACAAAACTAGAGTATTTTTAAAGAGTATGGTGGTTGCAAAAGCAGCATCATTATAGACCAATAGCCAAACTCAATCAATATGGCATCAAAACATGCTTGATCCTGGAGGTAGAAACAATTTCTAAAATGTAACACCCCAAAAATAGACAGCAAAAGGAAAATAAATTTTATTTAATTAATATTCAAAAGAATATTTGTGTGCATCTTAAGGCACCATGAAAACAATGAAAAGTTGACACAGAATGGTTAAAAACATCTTACAAATTATGTATTTCATGAGAATTTTAGAACTAGGATATTTAGATAACTCTAATAACTCAACAACAAAATGACAGACAAACCCACATATTAAAACATGGATAAAGAATTTGAATAGACATTGCTCTATAAAAGATAATGTAAATGGTCAATAATCACATGGAAAGTTGCTCAACATGATTGATTATTAGTGAAATTCAACACAAAACTACATATATCACTTCACACCTATAAGGATGATTATAACTAAAAAAGAAAAAGGAAAGTCAGAGAGCAGTGGAGAAATTGAAACCTACATGTTTACTAATTTAATATCATGCATCTAATGTGGAAAATAGCATGGCAGTTATGTCAGAGAATTTTCAGTTATAATATATGGTCATATGGCCTCAAAATTTGAGGAATGTAGCATTTGTCAATGATAGAACATAGCAACCCTTCAGTTCCTTGTGAGTGTCTAAAATGATTACTGTTTCCTTAGAATCTCCTTAGGATAAATACTGTGAAAGCAAAAGCATGCAAGTGCCACACGTGCGCCTGCACACAGACACACATGCATATGCACGAATTTGAATGCAACTTCCAGGCTGTAAAACTTTAAAGTTAGAATGATAGCTTCTTACACTGAGTTTTTAAAATAGATTAATTGGTTATTAACCTTAGTATTGTAATTTATATCCTTAGTATATATTTTTTGTCTTCAACTTATTTATAAGATTGCTGAAAGTTTCTTTTAATATTCTCACTCCTCATTTCTATGACCTTTTTTTTTGCATTTTCTGATACAATCTTTCTTATTCTTTGCACATACAGCCAGAAATAATAGAATACATGGACATTAGTTTATTTGTATACAATGAATGTCCACAAATACACTGAACTTTATGTTTCCTCTCTCTAAAGTCCTTCATTGCAATTGATGTATATAGGCATGGTTTGATGCATAACTACTTTGCCTTAATAGATGTTTGTCTATAACCTCAGCAATTTCAAAGTGAATCATTGAGTTGGGTTCCCACAAAGAAAATTAAACTGGAAGCTTTACAATTTGTGTGTGTGTGTGTGTGTGTGTGTACACAAAAATTATTTTATTTTTAAAAATCACACTCATAGTTACTATTTATATCTTTAAAGACCGAAAAGCAAGTTCTTTCAGCCTGACATAATTCTACCTGAAAGTGGTTCTTTGAAATCTCATCTGTATTGATGTCAATAAAGACAACTTTCAAGTTCCCATCAGAGTGGAAAGCAAAATCCCACAACTTCAAGGAGTGCCAGAGGAAAACATTTTAAAGTGGAAACAGCAGTTATCTGTAATGATATTTTGAGTTGTTAGAGTGAGTGAACAGCTTTCCTAAGCAAAATAAAGTTTTTGAGTTTTCTGTGGTGTTTTGCCTTCAATATCCATCTCCAAATATATAATATTACTATTCTGAAGAAAAATAACTTCAACATCACCAACAAAATTTAGTGTCCTTTATTTTTTCCTTTTTAGGAGGAGGAGATGGGAATGGTAGCCTATGTATGAAAAAGTGGTCAAAATTGTAAAAGCAAATGATTGAGGCTACTAAATGTTTACTTTGTTAAGAATCATTTTATTGTGTATGTTATTCAATCACATTCTATATAACATACTGTATGTTAGTAGTACAACAGAAGAAGAATCACTTGGAAACTGTAATTTAGTGCTCAGAATGCATGGACACTGCCTTGGGTGAGAAGGGACATGTGGATGTCACAAATGAAAGAAACACAGAGGTGAAGACCACGATGCACATCCAAGGTCTCAGTTGCTCAGAGAACCCTGAGGGAGAAATCACTGGAATCTCCATTATCTAGTGTGATTTTCATTCCTTTTACTAAACTACAAGAATAAGTTTCATTTCTTTGTTTTGTTCAGTGGTGCAAAGTAACAAGGCAAGAATTCTTTGATAAGAGTCACATTCTCTATCTTGATCCCACAAACCTAGTCACATCTCAGGGCTGAGCTTCCTGCTGAAGCTTGATTGACATGTATCCCCTTTCTTGCTTTCAGGTCCAGTTTTCTCATCCCAACATTCTCCAAATAGAATGATCATAAATATGGATGAACCTCTAATCACAAAAAGAAATAATTTTTTTTTTTGTTAGAACCCATATCCTAGTTGTTAGAACCCATATCCTAGTTTGGAAAATGTAACCTTCACTGTGTTTTATGTCATAAGTTGTCAGGGCTTGAACCTCCAGTAAATGGGTGTTGGTAAAATATAGTAGAAGACAAAAAAGATTAGCAATGTGGATTCCGCTAAAACTTATTTTTTTTTCCACTTAAATGTTTAAAGTTCCTTATGTGGAAATTGTACATTCCAAATGTGTAAATCATCACACTTTCTAGACAGCAGTCTTTGTTAACGAGGAGGGTCAAGGGGGAGGGAGCGACACCCAGTGATCCTGGATTGACTGTCTTTGTTTCTATTGATTAGGCAGTGACAAAATCATAAAAGCCTCACTAAGAGGTGTAAATACAACGGATGCTATGACAATAAAAAGTAAGTCCTAAGGCAGTCTGAGATGTGAAAAGGTTCTGAAGTTCTCTATACTGCTTTTTTGATTCATGTGTTTCATGAAATATGAGACACATGTATAATTGAACAAAGGACTATGTGGCACTCTTAGATTACTATTCCAAAGTCAAGATCTTGCCTGTCTGGATACACAGATGTGCCTCATTTATTTTTTTAATCAAGAATTTAAAGCTTTACATATGTTACAGTGGAGTGTTTTCTCATGCCAAATATTTAATGCCCAGACAATCTGAAAAAAGAAAAGGTGGGGAGGCAGGAAGCAAGGACAAAAACTTTGTTGTTTTCAAAGTCATATCTGTTTTTTTTTCCCTTTTAACTACCTCTGAAAGTGGTCTTTTTGTGTTCTTATAGAGAGACCTATTTTTTAAAAAATAAAATCTTAAGAAAAAATTATTTACTTATTGTGTAGTGAAAGGCATTTGAGAGAGAAGTGGATTTCTTAAAACAACACTGAGAAAACTTTGATCGACATTTTTAATTGAAATAAATACATAAACTATGGTTCAGAAGGTGACACCATTTGCAATTTCAGATCTAATAGATTATTGAACCCAAATTTTCTTTTAGTTTGTAAAGACAAGGCATCCACGTTCCACTGAGCTGGAAGCTTTTCTTCTCCCCTCTCTTCTCATCTTGGCTGTTGTCCTCTCAGGTTTACATAAGTCTTCTTGCATGTCTTCCTGGATGTGATCTCTGACATTACATGAAAGGCTTAATCAGGAGCATTTTATTTTTCAGCAATGTGGTCAAGTCAGTGAGCAGGCCTCCTCCCTCATTCCAAATAAAATATGAAATATTTACTGATGACTCTCATCCCTATGTTTCCAGTTCAAATAAAAATCCTGTGAGTTTTCCATGCATTTGACTACAGATATGTCTCTCCTTGAAATAGAAGAAAGGGATTCTTCTATTTTCTCTGACACAATTTTCTCCTGGTTTTCCTCCCACCTCTGTGGCTGCCCTGTATAAATACCTATTAGATGCATCTCTGTATAAATGTGCACTTCTTTCTCAGGCTTTCAAAATTCTATTTAACTTTTTTTTTTTTTGGTCATTCATCCATTTCTATGAGAATTTTAATTCATGGCCTCCATTGTCATTCCAAAGATCCTAGAATTTTATTTGTTTATTTTAAATACCAAACATCTAGCTGAGGTGCTAGACTGGAGTGTGCAGTGGGAGCAGAATTCCTGGCTTCTAGATGGAAGGTAAATCTTAGAGGAGAAGCAGGCAATGAAAAAGTGAGCATCGGGGATGGCAGGGAGTATTGTAAGGAAAACGGAGATACAGGGACTCCATAAAGAGTATGTCTTCTTTTTATAGAAAGATTTACATGTTGAAGTGATATTTAAGCAATGATATGAACGCATTCATGAGCCACGTGGATGTGGATCATATTTGGGAAAATAACGTCACATTCAAAAAGAACAGTCCATAAAAGATTCCTGATGGGCAACATGTATGAGTGCTCAAGAATACCCTATAGAACCACATGGCCTTGGAGCAGTAAATATTTGGAAGAATACAGGAAATGAAAGAGAGACCATTTAGGGGCTATTAGGTCATGATCAAACTCGGTTTTTATTAGGAGTGACAGTGGGAAACTTCTAGAAATTTTTGAACAAAGGAGTACTATGATCTTATTTTGTAATATTTGTATGAATTTGTAATCTTATGTTGTTATTTTGTAATTAAAAAATATAAATAGGGAAATAAGGAATCTGATGATCTCTACTGACATGATCCTGTATCTAGAAGATGCAAAAACTCCACCCAAAGACATCTAGAACTGAATTCTAATAAATCCTGCAAAGTAGCAGGGTACAAGATTGATATACAAAAATCAATAATATGTAATTTGATTGTTTCTTATTTAAAGTTTCTTCCTTTACATATCATTACACCTCAAACTTGTGATGTTGAAAAACCAAAATAGCCACTTTGTCAGTCTTTTGGGGCTGCACTAACAAAAGTCCTTGCCTTGCATAATTTGTCAACAACAGACATTTATTTCTTATGATTCTGAGGCTGAGTTCAAAATTGGAGAACCAGTGGCCATGGCATCTGCTAATTGTCCTCCCAAGTCAGAAGAAGAAGGCAGCTCTCTGGAGCATCTTTTATAAGGGCATGAAAACCATTCAATAGGGCAGATACCTCATGAACTAATTACCTGCCAGAAGCCCCACATTTTATTATCCCTATTGGGGGATTAGGTTTCAACATAGGAATTTTAGGGAGACACATTGAGACCACATCAAGCCCTTCTATGTTGACAGTCTTTCCTTAATTGAATAGCAAGAAGTTATTTAGTAGCTGTAGTCGTCAACTTCTCATATGTCATATGTAGCTGAAAATTATACCTTATCTGAAAATAGCTGAAGAATTTGATGAAAACATTTAGCTATGCCTCTTTGTTCTCTTACCTGCCCTGATTCTTATGAACATCTACATGCTCTCCTACACACTGTGCACAGAGATGTTGAATTCTTTAGTTTAGGGAAATAATTTATTAATTTCTTTATTAGCACAGTCACTTTTGTAAATTATTTAAATGCAGATTCCCAGCCACCACCACCTATTGCTCCCTCCAAAAAAAAAAAAATCTGATTTAGTAAGTTTTCCTTGGGTAAAGTAATGGTACCTGTATTTGGTTTCAAAGATCTGTGGGTATTTCTACTCCTAAACACCACCCAGGATTTTGAGGAATGGATAGCGATTTCCCTGAAAGAAACTGGCTGTTACCCAGTACCTTACTACTGTTCTATCTTAATAACCTTTAGTGTGACTGTCAATCTGAAAAACCCTTATTTTCCCCTCTTAAGTGTCACAAAATGTACCTTTATTGCGAACCCCCTTATTATTTTCTTCATATTGAGGCATTTTAGCTTGAAGAGTTTTCTTTTCTCATATTTATCCCAGTGTAGCATGTATTTTTTTTTCATATCTGCCCACCTGCAAATATAGCAGACGTTCAGAAAATTATTTATTTGTGCTTCAATTTAAACAAAATATTATACACGAATAGGAATAAATTTCAGAACCTCAGATGTTGCCTCACAAAAGACAGGATTCCCTAAAACCTCAGCAGATTAACAAAGTACAATTGTTTCTGATGGTTACACCTGGAGTAGTACACACTAGATGACTCATAAGTTTATGTTAAGATTTCTTATAAGTTGGAATTATTCATTGATTTGGAATAAAGGGTTTATTGAAGATAATTTTAAAAGGAAGGAAAATAGAAAGGGAGGAAGGAGGACTGCAGAAAGAAACAGTGGTTGCTGCCCTACCTTCTACCCACAAATGGTCTTACAGTCTTATGTTTATGATTTAAAAATTTTTAAATTTGTTTCAATTTGATATACATGACTGCAGAATGTATTTTGACACATAGTACACAAATGAAGCACAACTTTATTCCTCTCTGGCTGAGCATGGTGCAGATTCACATCAGTAACATAATCATACATGCATATAATAATGTCCATCTCATTCCATCATTATTTCCATCCCACACCCCCTATCCTACCCTCATTCCCATCTGCACAATCAAAAGTTTCTTCATTTTTCCCCACCCATCTATCTCCACTATGGATTAACATCTGCTTATCAGAGAAAACATGCAGCTCTTGGTTTTGTGGGTTTGGCTTATTTTTCTTTGCATACTTTTCTCTAGCTCCTTCCATTTACCTGCAAATGCCATAATTTCATTCTTCTTTAAGGCTGAGTAATATTCCATTGTGTATATGTACCACATTTTCTTTATCCATTCATCTGTTGAAGGGCATCTAGTTTGGTTCCTAGCTATTATGAATTGAGCTGATATAAACATTGATGTGGCTGAATCAGTGTAGTATGCTGATTTTAAGTCTTTTTGTGTATAAGCAGAGGAGTAAGAAACTTGGATCAAATGGTGGTTTCATTCCAAGTTTTCTGAGGAATCTTCATAGTGCTTTCCATAGAGGTTGCACCAGTTTTCAGTCCCACCAGCATTGCATGAGTGTACATTTTCCCCCACATCCTTGCTAATTTTTATTGTTGCTTGTATGTTTGATAATTGCTATACTGACTGGTATGAGATGAAATATTAGAGTAGTTTTGATTTGTACTTCTCTAATTGCTAGAGATGATGAGC
Organism: Ictidomys tridecemlineatus; assembly: GCF_052094955.1. Taxonomy (NCBI): domain Eukaryota; kingdom Metazoa; phylum Chordata; class Mammalia; order Rodentia; family Sciuridae; genus Ictidomys; species Ictidomys tridecemlineatus. The sequence continues at coordinate 171,010,786 of NC_135480.1, read as the reverse complement.
ATTTTTTTTTCATGTTTGTTGATCGATTATGTATCTTCTTCTGTGAAGTGCCTATTCACTTCCTTAGCTCATTTACTGATTGGGTTATTCCTTGTGTTTTGTTTTGTTTTAGTGCTGCTTTTTTTGAGCTCTTCATATATCCTGGAGATTAGTGCTCTATCTGAGGTGCATGTGGTAAAGATTTTCTTCCATTCTGTGGCTCTTTCTTCACGTTTTTCATTGTTTCTTTTGCAGAGAAGCTTTTTAGTTTGAGTTCATCCCATTTATTGAATCTTGATTTTACTTCTTGCATTTTAGGAGTCAGGTTAAGGAAGTCAGATCCTAAGATAAAATGATAGCAATTTGTTCCTACTTTTTCTTCTATTAAGCATAGGATCTCTGTTCTAGTGCCTAAGTCTTTAATCTGTTTGAGTTGATTTTTGTGTAAGTTGAGAGATTCATTTTGCTACATATGGATTTCCAACTTTCCCAGAACCATTTGTTGAAGAGGCTATCTTTTTTCCAATGTATGTTTTTGGTACCTTTGTCTTGTATGAGACAACTGTATTTATGTGGGTTTGTCTCTGTGTCTTCTATTCTGTACCATTGGCATACATGTCTATTTTGATGCCAATACTGTATCAGTATGTTACGATATCTCTGTAGTATAGTTTAAGTTCTGATATTGTGATGCTTTCTGCTTCACTCTTCTTGCTAAGGATTGTTTTGGCTATTTAGTGTCCCTTATTTTTCCAAATGAATTTCATGATTACTTTTTCTAGTTCTATAAAGAATGTCATAGGGATTTTAATAGGAATTGCATTAAATCTGTATAACACTTTAGGTAGTATGGTCATTTTGACTATTAATTCTGCCTATCCAAGAGCATGAAAGATCTTTCCATTTTCTAAGATCTTCTTCAATTTCTGTCTTTAGTGTTCTGTAATGTTCATTATAGAGATCTTTCACCTCTTTTGTTAGGTTGATTCTCAAGTATTTATTTATTTATTTATTTAGAGACTGTTATGAATGGAGTAGTTTTCCTAATTTCGCTTGCAATGAATTTATCACTGATGTATAGAAATGCATTTGATTTATGGGTGTTGATTTTATATCCTGCCATTGTGCTGAATTCATTAATTCTAGAAGTTTTCTGGTGGAGTTTTTTGGATATTCTAAAAATAGAATCATGTCATCAGCAAATAGTGATAGTCTGCGTTCTTCTTTTCCTATTTGTGTCCCTTTAACTTCTTTCATCTGTCTGATTTCTCTGGATAGAGTTTCAAGGACTATTTTGAATAGAAGTTGTGAAAACAGTCATCCTGTCTTGTTCCCGTTTTTAGAGGGAATGCTTTCAATTTTTATGTTTTTGATATATTATTTCAACAGTAGGAAAATATCAATTCTTTTTTACTTGCATTATTATTTTTTGTCATAATATTTTTTCACTTTACATGGAGAAAAACGCATTCACACTGATTTCCATTCCTGACTGGGTATAATTTCTCTGATACACAATTTATGTCTTCCTTGGGTGCAGTCATTTATATTCAGTTAAAGAGGTTAATGAATGGAAAAGCCATGCATACTATGAGATCTTGATGAGTCTGTTGTTTTCAGTAGGAAATTTGGGGGGAAACATGCAAATGGAGCATAACAATAACACATTAAAGAATTAAGCCCTGCATCTACAGTTTCGAACTGTGTGCCCCTGTTGATCTTAACAGCCAGAGTTCAAGACAGCAAAAGTTTTGAATTACTGAGGGGAGAACTTCATAAGCAAACTCTTCCATGAATTTATGGGATTGGTTAACCAGTAGAGACCAAGTCATTTTGATTTCTCCTTAATGTCATAATAAAATGAATGTTAAAGACACATCCACTGGAGAGTACACAATGTCAACAGTTGTAAGAAATACAAGTTTTGAACAATTAGTATTCTTCCTGGAGGTGGGCTCTGTAATCCTATAAAAATCACTTCACAAGTAGCTAACTTTTTTAGGCATTATGGATCATTAAGATGACAGGAATAATTCCACACCACTCGGTACACCTAGAAATGTGCTAAACACCACATGCTATCTTGAGAATTATGATGGTAAGTATTTATATTCTATTCTTCACAGATGAGTTTACTATACATAGGTCACTTTCCTGGAATCTCCCTTGAAAGATTATTTGATCTAATAATTATTTTCCTACTCCTGTTAATTTAAAATCTAATTGGAGTGGAAAACCACCTTCTTATGTGCAGTCTTGGGAAAATTGTTAGTGCTCCTCATTGGTGAATGAGCACTAAGCACTCCTTTACCTCATGAGGATTGTAAGCAAGGTCAATAAAATGCAGATTTACTGTGGGATTACTTTACTGTGATCCCTTGGTTGTTTGGAGGATGAATTCCTGATTTACTTTTAATGCTTTCTGTGAAAACATAGTAAAAATAAACTGGTCAAAACCATAGTATCATGATGTCTCTCACACTTCTCTCACACCCAGCTTTACATGGAATGCCCTGACCTTGTTAGAATATTGTTTCTTGGTAAATTTGGATAGAAGGGAGTGACACCCCTCTGTTTTTTATTTACTCCATTCCATACATCAACACTGGTTCCTTTTTTCAAAATATGTTTTTAGTTATACATGGGCACAATACCTTTATTTTGTCTATTTATTTTTATGTGGTGCTGAGGATCAAACCTGGATCTCACACAGGTGAGGCGAGTACTCTACCACTGAGCCACAACCCCAGTCCAACACTGGTTCCTTCTTGTAAGCTCTTCATGGAATCAGTAACTGATCTATAAAGATGGGGTGGTATTGATTAATGTAAATTTTTCTGTCACAACTAACTTCTCTTATTTCTTATCTACCAAGTACATATTTCTTTCCAAATGTACCTAGTATAAATATATGATTGATATTCTACATTATAATTAATATTTCATTAACCTTAAAGGGAAAATTGGGCACAGTCTCTGAATATGAAGCAACTAAACTTTAATAAGACAGAGAAAACCAGAAAGAGGAAGGACAATTTTGAGCTTTTCTGAAATGTTCTTTTTAATAAACTTGAGGTCATAGATAAAAAAAAAAATACCTTTAGAAAAAGTGTAGTGATAGTACAATTGTCTCAATTGTAGTTTAAGGTTCACTTGGTAAGGCTAAGTCTAGAACTGTCCGTGAGGAGTACAGTGTTTTGAGACTTTGAAGGAAATACTGCTGGTCATAATATAGAAGAGCTCTTACCAAAGCTTGAAACCTCTGCAAACATATTACCTACTAATTTTATAGTTCCTTTTGATCTATTACTTGTAGAAAAATATATTTGTGGCCATTTTTACTTATGCTCACTGACAATCATGCTAACAATATAGTAATTAATGAATTATTGTTTATATAGCACTTACTATAGTAATTAATGTAGCAGAACTAAATAAAAATTACATAATTAAAACAATGAAATAAAATAATAAAGGTATTATGCTTAAATAACTACCTAACCTATATCATAATAATCTTCCTCATTACTATGCCTCATTTTAAATTATTTCTAAATTCTGCTCCAGAAGCTAAATCATTTCTTTGTGTCACACTCAGAAAAATCCCATTATTGTGGGAAGGTTATAATTGGCAAGATGTTATTTATCCACACAATTGAAGTTCAATAATTCTTTATTATTTATATAAAGAACAGTTAACTTTTTTATTCTGCTCCAAAACATGTAAAATGAAATGATAATATAAACATGGCTAAAGAGGAGACACAATTAATTTTATAAAACATATAAAGGCATCTTATATTTGTAGATTGACATTCAAGTACCTGACATGAACAGAAAAGAGAAAAATAATCTTTTTTGCTTCAATAAACTATGTTTTATGTAGAACCTGTAGTTGGAAATGCCATGCTAATATTATTTCAGTTCCTGAGCCTGCTTTGAAATATTGGTATTAAATTTCCATATAGTTTTCAATAATTCAGTTTCTGAAAACACAAAACAATGTTCTTTCAATCAACATTTATTAATGAAGCTAATTATTTTTATCATTTTCAGTAATATTACTCGCTTGTAGGACACAAAATAGGAAATTCTGAATGATTGTATGGCTTGTACATCAGAAGAGCAGGCCGATTAAGATATAAATGAGTCAGTTTTTAAAACATTGTTTTATTAACTTTATTTCCTAATTCATTTTTATGTTAAAATCATGAAGATGAAGATGTCTACAAAATGTAATTTACTTATTTATGACAAGATATTGATTTTCATGATATAAGTCACCATTAAATAATGCCTATTTTGTAAGTCTAGTAAGGACATTGGCCATTTTTTTGAAAAGAAAGAGAGGCCAGATTGAAAAACCTAATAGTTTGACTGAGAATGTAGCATAAAGGCCTTGGATAACTGTATTAAGAATAACTTTCATTCCCCAGTGGGGCTTGGGGTTATATTGCTGAAGGAGGACAAGGCTCTAGATGCAGGTTTACTGAAGACTGTGACAGTTGCTAGAATATGAAGCAATAATCATTCAATGAGATTGAGTATCCCCAAAGACATCATGCCTGAAAAACTAAGCAAAAATACTTTCTGAAGAGTTGCGAAAGACAGAACAAAAATTCAGTAATAGGTCACAACTCCTTACATGCTTTCTATCTGAGGTAAAGATTAATCCCAGAAATTTAGAGACACTGCACCCACATTTTGTATCAAGTAGATTCTACTGTCTAATGAAAAAAGACTAGGGACTAGAGGATAAAACAAGGCTTAGCAAAAAAATTTCTAATTAGCAATGGTTGGAAATAGAAGGATTAGACTTTATATATTATGTGGGAAAACATACAAAGATCATTGTATCTGAGATTTTTGCTCCAGTTGTCACTGCTAATATGTGCTAATCTTATAATCAATAATTCATCAGATCATGTCTTTGGACGAAAATCGTCCATTTTTTTAAATTAACAGAATGTGTTTCTATTATGGCTTTAATGTAATTCTCTTATATAATATGCTTAGTGCAGTTTCTGAGGATGATTTTTTTTTTAAAGAGAGAGTGAGAGAGGAGAGAGAGAGAGAGAGAATATTTTAATATTTATTTATTTTTAGTTGGCGGACACAACATCTTTGTTGGTATGTGGTGCTGAGGATGGAACCCGGGCCGCAAGCATCCCCAGCCACATCCCCAGCCCCTGTGGATGATTTTTTTTTAATAAGTCAAATAGCACATAAGGATGGAAATTAGAAAGAATTTGTTCTGTATTACCTAATTTCCTCCCTAAGGAGATGGTAATGTTTAAATATACACATGGGAAATTCTGTTTTAGGGTCATGGAAGATTGCAAACAAAGTATCAGCTGGCTGTAATTTCTGGAATTGATTTTCTGTAAGTGTTCAGCAATACGAAGAATAGGCAAGCAATGAAATTCAAACTGGGTTGATGTTCCTATTTAGTGTATGATTCATTAGGTTATTTTCTCAAAATATTCTGGTAAAGTCAGGCAGAAGCTTGGACACCAAGCAGATTTATTCTGTTCTGTCTGATAATGAGGCTATCTTACTGTGTTTCTTCTTGCTATAAACAATGGGATTTTGTTGATGAGTAATTGACAGGAAGGACTAATGATTTCCAGAAGGAAGATGCCACCTGTTTAACCATCCCTAACATCTCTGGGGGAAAAATGTGTATGAAACCAAGAAAAAAAACCCAACCAAGTTATTATTAACAAGCAGGTAAAATAAACAAGAAATATTAATGGATATATAAAAATATCTTCAGGCCAAACTATATTAAGCAGCAAACAAAACTGGTTGAATATCAAATTAGATAATATAAAATTTGTGCATTATATGTGAATTGATCATGGAATTATGATAGTTACACATTTAGAGCTACAGAGGCTTATCATAAGATCATGTTATGCAATAATATATGGAGCACACACCATAGGAATGCTTCAGTGATAGGGTTGAGGAGGTGTGTGACAAACCAATTTGTCCACAAACTTAAGCTTAAAATATGTGTTATGTTGCCATTAAGAAAAAAAAAACTTGTAAAAATAGATCTGATTCAATAGATTTTTTTACATTGGCACTATACCCAACAATTTTGCAGATTTACTTATCAATATTCATGTTTTATTCTTAGGATATTTTAGATTTTCTGTGTATACAATTATTTCATGTAGACATGAGAACTTTATTTGGAGGACTCAAAACTTTACATTTTTTTCTTATATTGTCATTCTCATAATTGAAAAGAAGTAGGAAGAGAGTATCCAAGCCATAGTTTTGAATTAAGGGGGAGATAATGCAGTCATTAACCAGATATTTTTTCTTAATGTTATCTTTTATCAAAGTATGAAATCCCTTCTCTTCCTATTTAACTGAGACTTTCAAATATTCATCAATCTGAAAAACTTCAAAATACACTGATTTAAAGAAATACAATTATTAGGGCTGTGAATGTGACTCAATGGTAGGATAATTGTCTGGCATGTGTGAGGCCCTGGGTTTGATCCTCAGCAACACAAATAAATAAATAAAGTACAATAGTTACATAGATTTTTATGTAAAATACTGTCTGAATATGATGCACATGTATACACACACACTTATGTAAGATACATATATACATACACATATATACATACACACTTATGTAAGATATTTGTAAGGGACATTTTGTGGAAGGATTTATGTGAAATTACATTTGTATTTATGTTTAAAGTAGGACATAGAATCTTAGTGTGAACTTATTTTTCATGTTTACCCTTTAATATGTATATATGTTATACTTTATTCTCTATTTTTATAAAAATGATATAACTAAATACTACATTATAGCATTGTATGCTGTTCTGATTATAAATCAATTCTGTTTTTATGTAAGAATTTTCTGTATAGTCTTCATGATTTATCAGGCATTATTATGGGTGCTATACAGATTGTAACTTCTGATAAAATGAAAATATTAAGTGAAACATACTCAAAATGTCATTCTCTTTTTATTGACTGCTCAAAACATTACAATGCTCTTGACATACCATATTTCATACATTTGATTCAAGTGGGTAATGAACTCCCATTTTTACGACGTGTACAGATTGCAGGATCACATTGGTTACACATCCACTTTTATACATACTGCCATACTAGTGTCTGTTGTATTCTGCTGCCTTTCCTATCCCCTTCCTATCCCCCTCCCCTCCCCTCCTCTCCCATCTTCTCTCTCTACCCCATCTACTGTAATTCTTTTCTCTCTCTTTTTTTTTTTTTCCCTTTCCCCTCACATCCTCTTACATGTACTTTTGTATAACATTGAGGGTCTCCTTCCATTTTGGTGCAATTCCCCTTCTCTCTCCCATTCCCTCCCACCTCTCATCCCAGTTTAATGTTAATCTTCTTCTAATGCTCTTCCTCCCTGCTCTGTTCTGAGTTGCCCTCCTTATATCAAAGAAGACATTTGTTTTTTAGGGATTGGCTGGCTTCGCTTAGCATACAAAATGTCATTCTTAATGCATCAGAGTATGAGAAATTTATTTTTATTTCTATACTTTAAAGTTAAATTATTTTCATTATTAAAATTCAACTTACATTTTTAGGAACTCCCAATTTACCATTATCCTTAATGCAAATAGATATTTTAAATTCATGCAGGTATTTTAGGATTTTTATTTTTTATTTTTGGAAAAAGAGTATGATGACTGCTTTTCATTGAGAATGTATTTGCATTGACAATGTTAGAGTTTGAGGCTAGGGTTTTAAGCTCTGGTTAGAGTTGATTCGATTTGTTTATGTTATTCATCCTGATTGTTATCTGTATGCACAGGTACCTACTGCTTTTTATAGATCTAATGGGCATTGTTGTGTAGAATCTGTAAAATGCATAAGGATTTTGAACTGATTCCTTTATAGTTTGCTATGTCTTTCAGCTACAAAATACCACTATTCATACCTGTCTACCCTTTCCTTCACCCAAAGTCAGAATGCTCACTTGTTTTTTACAAAATACATTTCATTAGGTGGTGATGATGGAGATTGTGTATGGTTTCATTCAGTGTGTTCTAGTCATAGGATATTCATGTTGAAGGGATACATCTAAGTTGTTCTCCATATAAGCAGCTATGGAGGACAAACTGCACAATGTGATATAAAGTATTTTAGCATCAGATGCATGTCTCATGATTCAGAAAAAAATAATTAATCTTTTGAAACTACTGACCTTTCAGAGGTTGATAGTTTTCATTTTGAAATGCGCTTCTATCCAGGCTTGTCCTGAAGCTAAGGGTGTGCCATAGGAATGAGGAAATGGGATGGCCACAGGAAATATCTGAAAATATTCTGATGCGTTCCTATCTCTTCATTTTGCCTGAATGTTTAAAATTATTTATTCTATGGAAATGCAAATATTGTTCTACCACCTGTTTGTATCTGCTTTTCTTTTATCTGATTTGCCTCTGGGTCATTTCCACTGTGCTTCACTTGATAATAACCTAGAATCTTTTTGGAGAAAGTGATTTCTATTGCCATTGCTGAGAAAGCTCTTTCCTCTCCTACTTGTCATGTTTTACTGTTGCAAAACATATTTTGTTTGATCTTAATTATTGCTTGAGGCAAGACAGGTGGACTCCCTTCCTTGCTGTAAACCACAGCAGATCAAGGTACTTCAATGATGGTAAACCTGAAGCCTTCATAAAGCAGAGGTTGTTGTATGCAAACTTTTCTCATTTTGCACCTGTCGTTTTTCATCATGGCTCATCATAGCTACCTCATGCTGTGTAGCCACATGGCCACCAAAATGACACTTACCATTACAAATAAGAGCACAGCTTGAAGTCTTACTTGCATGTTTAGAGTGAGCATGTTTAAAGGAAAATGGAAAAGGAAAAGGAAAACTATTCATTTTATAACTCACTTAAAGTGTCCCACATACTTCTGTTATTGTATGAACTATTTAGTTTTAATCTATAAGAACTGATTGTTAAATATATTCAGAAAAAATTTCATCAAATAATAGCAGGTTATATGAAGAAACATTTGATGAACAATAGTGATTTTCCTTAGGTCAATTATTAATCTTTTCCATTAAAAAAATTACAGAAAGCAAATCTAAGGGTATAGCTGGCTCGTAGAGCATTTGTCTTGCATCGGGGAAGACCTGCATTGTTTAATCCCCAACACCACATACACTCACACCCCTGCCACACACACAAAAAAAGCAAATGGAAGTAAAGAATGACTTAGGTTCTGCAATATAATATATATATGTAAATATTATATATATGAACACATACAATCTCAAACACATAATTTCTATCTTTGCTATGTAGGAAGTATTTAAAGCACAACAAAGTATATAAGTTAATGTGTACATGCACACATCCAGCACTAGGATAGCATATACCAAACTCTATAAGGATGGATCCAAATAACAGGACAATGCATACTTTTAGGTTCTGGGGTTACTTATATTAGGTATATGTGATACATAAAACGAGGAAAATACCTTTATTTAAAAAATATAAACCCAAAGAAATCTCTAAGGAAAAATGTGAGATTAATTAAAATTCCATTGAAACCAGCATTATAAATATAAGGTAACCACTTTGTAGGGAAGTAATTGGCTAGTATATTTCATAGTTTGAAATAACTATACAGAAAAATGTGATTATTACCAAAAGTATAGCCAGAAAATGTGAACTACAAATCTCAAACAAAACCTAGAGAAAATAGATAAAAGAGTCCAGTCTATGACAATGTTATAAGGAAAAGTGATTCAAAAACTGTTCAGATTTCTGATTTGAATGTTCCTTTAGTATTTAAGATGACATAAAAGAAAATGAATAATCCAAGTTATGAGAGGTCTATGCAATTTTTAATAACTAGAGAAATGATAGGAAGATGTATATTTAAATGAAGAATTATATATAAAGAAAAGATTATCTTACTGCATAATTTTAAGTCTATGTTAAGTATATTATGTAAGTTTATTTAAAATGGTTTCAGGGAAAAATAACTTTGCATGTTACATTTTAGCATACAAATTCTATCTATCTGGAGTCTGCTGAATAATTATTGATGTCAATAAAATTTTAGAAATCAGGATCTATAATCATCCTAAAATATAGTTTCAACCCAGAGCTTTCCTGAATTTGTTGTTTTCTATTTTTATATCTAAAGAAAGTCATTAAAGCATTTTGTGATGACTTAAGTACATTTTTTTCAAATAAAAGCTACAGTCACTGCAATTTATACTTGATATTAACAATTTATGTCTTAATACAGACAATATATAGATTGGAGAGAAAGGTTGGCTTCTTATGGTTCTTTCAGTTACATATTTTTGATAATCATTAGCATGAAGGTGAAAGATATATATATATACACTCTATTGAATTGTGAGTTTACAAACTTTGCTCTGATAATATTTCTTTTTTCAATCCCCTTTATATAAGCTGTACCCAGTAATGTTTGTTGAAATGAAAAAAATTAAAAGAAAATCATTTATTTAAAATATGAGTTTATAAACATCTTCAGTTACTTTAACAAAGCAATGATTTTATGTATAAAACCCAGTGATGCTAAAATTAGTTAACAATTTTAAATATTCACATTGCATAGTTTCTGCATGGAATAGTTCACACACCAAATTCCATGTCACTAAGAGTATTTAAAATACCAAATGCAATTAAAAATAAACTACCTGCTGTTGCAAATTGCCACCAGAATTAGTACTCAAGCAATTTTAGCAATGCAGGTGTATATGTATAATCTTTCTCAGATCCCTTCTTCAGGAATTATCCATTATGAATGGAAAGTGGTACATTTCCACAGGTAGAGAGCAGATTGTCTTTTCTTCAAGTTCAAATTTCATTTTCATATTCTCTTCTTAGTGACATTATACAGAAGAGTAAAGCTATCAATTTATGAGCTATCTGTGGTATCACATGCACTTTAATCATTCTTTTGTATAAAATTGCTGCCTTCTACATAGATTTTAATTTATAATAAGGGAAATACTTGAAGAATATAATTAAAATCTATTTCATGTATGATGTAGGATTGCTGCTTTTTCTTTGTGTGTGTGTATGGTTTGTACTCAAAATGCAAAAAAATCATCATGTATCTTAAATTCTCTTGAAGTCATTCCCTTAATTCCCTTAGTCTTCCTGGAATTGATCTTTGCTTGGGAAGAATGTTCCACTATTATTATGTAAAGTGAGACACCACAGTGAAGCAAATTTATTTAAGATTATATACATTTATAATTGATTCTTACCAAAATTTAAACATTAAATTTGCTAATATCAGTTGAGCACAACAGTCCATCTTTCCATTTTTACATTCGTCAAAATTTGTTCTAGTGCATGTGGGTAGTTTATGCCATATTGACTATAAATATTAAAATTAACTAATAATTATTTATATTTTTATAATTTTATTTTTAATTTATGATTTGGGTCTTTATGTATCTGACACCAATAGTCCACTGCTATGAAACAAATGTTTACAGATGCATTCATTCTATGTTATAATTAATTTTCCTAGCAATATATCTCTGAAAATTGAAACAGAAATCTAATAGTTCACTTTTGAAAACAGATGATAGTAGAGGACAACCAGGAATCCACAAAGAGAATAACTTATTAGATAAAAAATAATTCAAGACATCATCATATACACACTAGAGAAAAAAATCCATTTTTAACTAGTCTGTCCATAATGTATTATTATAGTTCTAAAACTATCTGCCTATACTCTTCAAAGTTATATTGTTTAAAGTTTATAAATGTTAATATTTGTCTTTGAATTCCTCATTTCACACTGAAATGCTTGACTTATATTTATTTTTTGAAATTTGTTTATTTTCTAACACTTATGACTCAATTTCTAAATGTTAAGCAATTCAGTGTTAGTGTTGATTTTCAAAAAATTTTATTTTACTTGTTTTCATTTGCTGTCCATAGTATATTTATGATGTATAGGTAAAATATCATTTATTTAATCACCATATATTCCTCCTGGGATGATTTACTGACTGATTTGTTTTCTGTATTTGAGTAAATTATTACAATTTGCTTATACTTTGTTTGATTTAACAATTGATCTTTTAGTTTCCCTATTAAACATTCTATACCTATTCCGTAGTGGTCTTAAATATTTAGCATGATTTTATAAATGTTTAAAGTTAATGAATAAATTCCTTCTTCTAATGAAGAATATAGTTTTGTGATCAGAGCTTGACTTCTGTTTTAAATTCTGTATTTCAAATTACTTGATTAAAACAAGAAATTTGTATGCCAGATTGATATTTTAAATTTATTTATCATTGACTATTTTGACTTTACTTCTAATTGTATTGTTTGTTTATTTATCACACCTTTTAATCTCAAAATTGTCTATCTACAAGTTTTGAGAAATTATTTAGGAAAGGTTACAGTATGATAACAATTCTCAGTCTTGGTTGTGAAGAAATAACAATGTTTTGCCCTAGTGTACTTGGTTAATACTTTGTCTAAACAGAGAATTTTGGCTTTTTTTCAGAGCTTTTATGACATTACTTCATATAGTTTAGCATCCCCCTTACTGATAAAAAGTCAATGTAAATCTGATTGCATTTGTAGGTAAATTCATTCTTTCAAATTTCTATTTTGTTTGTCATTTCATTGTATTTTAGGTTCCCCGATCCTTCTGTTATATTTTTGTGTTTTCTTTTGATTTTTGAAGTTCTCAAGTGTCACCTGCTTATTCGTTGAGTTGTACTTTTGTGTCATTCCTATTTCTAGAACTCAAATTATTATATCTTTCTTTATTCACTAATTATCCTAATCAATGAATTATATTACCCATTAGTGCTATCACAATGGATATGTTCTTCAGAAAATTACTTTTTAATTCTAAGACTATCTATTCAAAACTGACCTGGGTTAAAAAACACAGATATAGTAATTAGTAGTAGTTTGATTTAAACAGCAAAAGTTTTATGCTCATCGATTTGCTATTTGATCAAGACTTAGCAGGAACATGTTTTCTTTGAAGTACTCAGCAAAGTAAAGCTTTTATGTCACTCACAAGCTAGAGGCTCAAATCCCAAAGTTGGTTTACTCGAATATCTGGTAGTTGATTCTGTCTGTGAGCAGAGACCTCAGCAGGGCTTAGCTGCCTGAACACCTTAATGAGGTCCCCTCAGGTGGCCTAGGCTTCTTGAGAATACTGTTCCTCCATGCCAAGGCAAGAGTCCCAAAGAAGAATCAAGTGCAACCAGCACTTTCTTCCCAACCTTGTCTGAAACATCATTTAGTGTCACTCCTGCTCCATTCTATTTCTTAATTAAGGTTTTAAAAGCCCTCTACCTATTTATAGGGTAGGGATAAGGTTCTGGAGGAGTAGATTGGATTAAAGCATTACTATTAACCTTATGAAATATAATCTACCACAGTTTGCCTTTCTAAAAAATAGTTTTTATCCCTCGCTATGTACTAAATAACTGTACAATCATCTTATGTCTCAACTCTCTGCTCCAAAGTCTTATTTCCCTAGAGAATCAGGCTCAGGTAAAGGCTCAGGAGCTTTATATCAAGTCCTGGTATAGATGAGCTTTATGGAATGTGGTATGTCAATTAGACCCCCACTGATTTCCTCTTAATATGAAAACCTGTGAACTAATGAGGAAAGTTTTTCTCTTGGTAAAACACAAGTCAAAAAGTGTCCTGGCTTTCAGGATCCTTTCTCTATGTACTTCTCAGCCTCTGAAAGACAGAAGTCTTCCAAACTAAACCATTTTAGTGAATGAGAATCTCTGTTTTCTATCATATACCTATTGGCACTTCTACATAGGCCTTTGATGCCAGACTCTGTCTTTTCCTTTATTTCGGGAAAGCTGCATAACAAAGCTGTATTCAACAAACAGCAGAGAGACCAACATAGGATAAATGCAATAGACCCTCTAAATCAAAAGGGGGGAAATGGGAGGCATGCTTTCCTTGGTGGTAGCATTTCTGAAGTCCATCTGATAGCTTATTGACATTTCTTTGCTTCCCTAATCACAACTCAGTTCTCATTTTGAGAGGAAGTTTCTCCATAGCTCTTGGCTCTGCCCTCTGAGTTCTAATGTTTATTTCATGAGTTATCCTTTCTTTTCTGTAACATATTATACGTGTTTGCAAATGAGTGTTTTTCTCTGTCTATGGTAGTTCAAGGACCTCGATGCCAGTTTTTAGTTTACTTTTCAGTCTGAGCTGATACACTATTTTGGAGAACTGTGGCTTTATATAATTCTATTAGTGTAAATTCTATTCAATAAAAGCTACACCATAAAACTTCATTAAAATAAAATTGTTTTTTGTATTTACTACTAAAAGTTACTGGGCCATTTTCTTCTGGTTTATACCTTATAAGAATTCATGAACTATTTCATCCTTGTTCTTCTATATGTAAATTATTTTGATCTTCTAGATTCTACCCATATTTTTTTCTTTTGTTTCTTAAGTTTTACCATGATGCCACAGGGCATACTTTTCTTTTTATTAATTCTGCTTGGAATTCACTGAAATAATTTACATCTCCAAAGTAATAAATGCCTAACTATTTTTCATTATTTTTCCTGTCCCATTCAATCTCATTTTTTGTCATTCAGTCCCTTGATATTTCCCACCATAATTGTGTGTATCTATTTTATTTGTTCACAGAACTTCCCTGTGGTCCTTTGTTACAGTTTCCATTTCCTATTTCTCTTCTGTTCTGTTTATTCATTTTTTTTCAATATTTTCCCTGAGGTTCTTATATATTTTGTTTATTTTCAGAAATAAAGGTTCTGGTATATACCTTGAATATATATCAGAATCAATATCTCTGTTATCATGGTATCTATTTTTTATTGATTGATTTATCTTTTTGATTATATTTTCCAATTTCTGCATGTATAGGGATATTTTTTTACCACATTGTAGACATTTTTAATTATTGAGCCTGACTTATATTTTCTTCTCTTAAAAGGTGTTCAATGTTTTCTCAAGCAGGAACTTATATTGTTTGCAATCCTTTTGATACGTTATGCTTGACTTTATCATGTATTGGTCTAACAATTTAATTTTACCTTTAGTTGTAAAGCATAGACTTTACTCAAGTATGTGGTCCTATGCATAAGATGTGGCCATTCTGGCATCTCCCTTTAATGTACAAGGTGCTCAGAAGGGGCATGTTTTCTCTTAGTAAAACACAAATCAAAAATAGTCCCAGCTTTCAGCAGTCATCCTTTCTCTACGTACTTCTCAGCCTCTGAAAGACAGAAGTCTTCCAAACTAAACCATTTTAGTGAATGAGAACCTCTGTTTTCTATCATATACCTATTGGCACTTCTACGTAGGTCTTTGGTGCCAGACTCTGCCTTTTCCTTTGTTTCTGGAAAGCTGAATAACAAATTTCAGCTGCTTTAGCAGCAGGATCTGCTTCCACTCTCTACCACCTTAATGCGGAATATTCATCGTGTTCTGCTTTTCTCCTCTCTGGTCCAGAATATTCCCATGCAGTAAGTCAGAATGAGCATGAGATTCCTTTGGTGTGTTACTCTTCTGCCATGGATTTCAGTCCTGAGCAACCTCTTGGTTAATTACTAAATGTCTTTTCTATTTTGTCAATATTTATAGTTATTTGTAGTTGTAGGGCAGTTTGGCACAAGTTATACCATAAGAAGAAACTATCACAGATGTAGATTTGTTTTCAATGCTAAAGAGTGCACCCAGGGCCTCATGCATGCTAGGTAAGCACTCTACCATTGAACCACGTCCTAAAATTTTTGAAATAAAACTTTAGTTTCTGTTTGAAAATGACAAAATTTTGAGGATGAAATGTAATTACTTGTTACTGCACAAAATTCACACAGCTAAGTTTAAAAAATATTTACAAAATAATGTATCCCAGTGACAGTTTGTAAAGGTGGTTGAATTATCCCAAAGCCACTGATACTAACATTGTACTAAGAAATGGAGCTCTCTACACATACATGCATACACATGCATATAAACGTATATTATTTTTAGAAAGAACACCAACATTTTATGATAGTTCTAAAAGCTAACAATCTAGATATCTAGATAATAATACAAAAGAGGATGTGAAATAAATATACTCTATTTTTTAAGACTAGTGTGTTTTGAGTTGTAGTGTAGTGTTGACAATAACATTTATTTGACAAACCTGCCCACAACAACAAAAATTTGTGAGTCTATCTAATGTAATATGTAATTTGTAGTAATATATATATATATATATATATATATATATATATATATATATAGACACACACACACAAATTTTTCAGACATATGTGTTACTTTTTAATGACTAGGGACAAAAAGTTGAATTCTAAAAATATATGGATTTTTAGATTTCAAATGTATCTTGATTGGAATTTCACTTATCATTAAAATGTGTATATTCCTCAGAAAATTACTGACTTTCTAAGCTCCGTTTTTCTCATTTTTATAGTGGAAGTAATAAACTGTATCTTAGATCTTGTTAAATTTAAATGAATTAATAGATGTGGGAGGCAAAAAAAGTTACAAAAGCTAATTTTAGTTTTCATCTCTATGTTGTGATAAATGACTTATTTTGCAGATAAGATTACAATTAGATCACAATTTTACAATTATCTCCATGTTGAAGGTTTTTATTCTCAATGGTAGTAAAGTGTTTCATTTTTAAACACATAACATCAATCTCTTCCAATATTGATCCTATATTATCAGTAAACTTGCTAAATGTCTTTAAAAAGTCATTGAGCACGATCACTAAAGCTCAAGACTTGAAAGAGGTAGAAGTAGTACATTTTAGACCAAAATACACTAGAAATCAGTGGGAAAGTAAGTCATGGTTGTAGATAATTGTTAATAGTTTCCTATACTATAAGCCAACATAAATTTCTTTGAGGCTATGCAAACTTATTTAATAAAATCTTTGGCATGTATCTGGGGACTTGAGATACAGAATTTAAGTAAGCCTAGTTCACATAATTAATGACACAGTGTTTAATGTTCTTTGTGGACTCTCACAGTTTTGCCACATCTATATGGGCCAGGATTGATGGTTACAGGCATTTCAAATGTTGATATGAATAGAGAAGCACTAATGATCAAGCAATTCATTTGAATAGACTGATTGATGATTAGTATTTTATAAATTTGAGGCATCAATGTTTAGAATGGATTTAGAAGATTTGGTAATGTGATTGCAAACACTTGCTAAATATGCTGTCTTTCCTGACATTAAAACCTGTAAGAAAGAACACCTCTCAATGTCATTAGCAAAACACACAACATTGCCTCATGCCATATGCATTTCTTATGTACTCAACAGACAAAAGAAAATTCTCAGTTTGTTTTGAGTTTAGTTACCCCAAAGTTAGTTCATTTACTCTGAGGTTTATTTCCTTTCAATTCATTTCCTATGAAAATAATATACCTTGTATAGTATGACTGAAAATTTGTATATATAAAACAACAATATAAGAAGAAAATAGTGCATTTCTTTCACCTGCTGTTCTTTGAGCCCTGGAAGGGAAAAGTGTGTATAATAAATAGATGTACTGAACTTGAGCAAAAAGTGTTTTCTTTTTGTCAGAGATTGAAATGTAAGTTGCAAGCATAATACTGGTTTACTGCATATCTGCAGCATATTTTTAAGGAACAAGAAGTTTATTATGTCAAGGACAGCATGAGTCAATGGTTTTAAGGGATTTAATAATAACCATGAGGAATCTGCAGGATGATATATTGGCTGTGACATATCGTACAAAGTGTCATGTAGAACTTGCTGAATTGTATCAATGAAGGCTGCAATCCTCAGAGCAGAGAAAGTTCTTTTAAATGTAGGTCATTGTGTTCTTTTGTATAATCAGATAGAAAGACCAGAAAGCATTTTATGACACTGAGAAAAGGAAAATGAAAATCATATTATTCATTCATTTTAAGATACAACCACCCATAATAGACACTGTGCAAGTGACCTTACTATCTAAATGACAGTTACAGAAGAGTGGCCTGGGTTGGGACTGTAGCTTAGTGGCAGAGTGCTTGTCCAGCATGTGTGAAGTACTGGGTTTGACCCTCAGCACCACATAAAAATAAACAAAGAAATTCTGTATATTTACAACTACAATAAAATTAAAAAATAAAAAGAGGATTGGAGGATTGGTTGTTTGTAATAATATATTTGATATGAGAAAGTGTGTGTTTCAGAGTAATGCTTGGAGTTCTATTTCATCTCTTCTAGAATGTACTAGGATTTGAATAAATGATGTTATCATTATATTGAGAGTATTATGATAGTAGTAAAGTGATAATCAACAATGATTGTGCACTCCATATGTGTCTACTAAAGACATTTTATGTTGCTCTAAAATGAGTTCGTTGAAGATGGGGTAATATTCTGTAGAGAATAGAAGCACACAGAATTTTATAGTAAACTTCAACTGATTTTGCCAAAGAAAGTTAACGATTCTCTCAAGCCTGGCAAGCTGCTGGGAATCTTGATCTTTGGCTCAGCAGAGATCACTGATGCAGGGGAGAGATTCCAAGAGAGGCCTTAGAGGTCTGACATAAGCAGAGGAAGTATATTAGAGATTTGAGGGGCCTCCAGCACGCCAATAATTTTCCACTCAAGTTATTTGTTAAATTGTGAAATTGTACTGAGAGGAAACTTAAAAGGTCTAGGCAGAAAGTCTAAAAAAAGAAGGGCAAAGGGATTTTGTTGGTTTGTGTTTGGTTTTAATAGTCTGACTTCAAGGGCTCACAGATTATAGATCAGGACCCATCAGAAGAAGAGTTTCCATTGAAGATTAAAATTTCTCTTTTAAGGATAATGGTTACCTACACAACAGAAATGAAGGTGACACAAAGGTGGAAATAAAGCCTTAACAAAACACGTAGTCTAGGCCTGATCAGACCTGATAGAATTGAAGTAGTTATTTTTCCAGTGGTGGAATAACCAATCCTTATTAAAGAAAGAAGATAATCTGGGTCCTTACAAATTTTGATTTTCTGTGTAACATGCAATAGATTTCCAGAACATTCTAAGGGAGGGAAATATACTGAAAATGAGAAGAAAAAAAATAATAGAAATGGACAGTGAAAGAAAAAGAAGGCACATAAATAAGTTCATGTTAGGCACCTGTAGGAAGAAGACAAAGTTGGGGAAGAAGTTAAGGGCTAACTCATCTAGATTCTGTGTAGACTAAATTAAATGTCCTGGTATTACTTCAAGTGGAAGGAGAAGATTCTTCCGAATTTTAAGCTGTGGACTGAATGACCAGATGTATGTTTACAAGATTGCTCTACTGCCTTGTGGATGATAGGCAGGGCAGGTCTTTTGGGAGGCAAATGTAGTGTTGTAGGTACTCAATGATGTTGGTTTGGATTGTGAGATAGCCATGGAGAAATTAATTAATACAGTTTGAAGATCAGATTTAAGTAACTTAAAATTAGTTGGATATAGGAGATAAGGAAAAAAATTAGACAAAATGGTTTTGAAAAATTATTTCCTCAGTAAGCGGTCAGAAAGTAACATAACAGGCTGTTTAAGGGAAAGAAAAAAAATAAAACATGATTCATTCAGTTTTTGTTTGTTTTGCTTGATTTTAAAACTATGTAAATTTTAAATAGAGCCTTTGATATTTCAGCATATTCTTTGCTTCAGAATCCATTCTCCTTGCTTTAGCCTTTTTATGTATTCATTCTTTAATTGAATGAACAATCCTAGGTTTCTATCTGATCAAGTGATCTTTGTGTCCATTGTCATAACCACTTTATATTTATATCAAGAATCTCTGAGAGAGAAACTTACCAAGCATAAACTCATTAGGACAATTCATAGAGAACATAAAGTAAAATTTGAGATTTAAGGTGTTTTTTTTTCTTTCTTTCTTTTTTCTTTTTTTTTTTTGGGGGGGGGGGAGGGTGCTGTTGGGGATTTGGGGATTGAACCCAGGGCCTTATGCATTTGAGGCAAGCACTCTACCAACTGAGCTATATCTCCAGCCTTTAAGGTTTTTTTTTTTAAATTGTACTTTATTTTTCTGTATAAATATCTGTAGTCTCTTTTCTAGTGTCAGTTATAAGTCAAATAAACTTAAATATACAATTTTTTATATTATTCACAAATAAGATTGCATTAATGCCAACAAAACTATCCGTGAGTATGCTTCCTGACTCTTCAGTAAAATAACAAAAGTCATTTATTGACTCAAAAAAATAGGAAAGCCTTAGAGATTAGAATTACTATTATTAATACAGTTCACCCTTTCTGTATGCTATTTTTATTACCATTGATCTTCAACTACCAATATGGATAAATTTTAGAAATGAGTGACAGAAGTAGAGAAAAGTGATAGAAACAGTGAATAGGAATTTTAATCAGAAAGCTCAAAGACCACATTAGCCTAACAGGCATACCTCTGTGCTTGTGTGTATTTTAGAGCTTTCTACAATCAGGAGAGGGAGAGACAAGGAATAATATAGTGTGTGATCAAACAGACATTGAAAAGGACCCCCTGCCCAAATAATTTTTTCAGACTAATGTCTCCCTATTAGAAGTAATTTGTAAAATTCTATGGAAACCTTTTATTCTGTGTCTAATATGAGATGCAATCTACAATGAACAAATAATTTGGCCTTATTTTCCAGGCCTTGGTATAATAAAGGCTTTCCTGCTGTCCCCATTATCACATTAGCTTGGATTAATTGATCTATTCATTATCTGCCAAACAGGAGATAAGTTGGTCTAAGAAAAAAGAAGCAAGTATGTTTTATTGCAGGCCAGAGGCTAGGTAAGCTCCTTATGTTGTGGTTTTGCCCTACAGAGATGCCTAGGGGGTTATGGCAGAGTTTCTAAGCATGTTCATGGTCCTGCATATTTCTTGGGGCTGATGACTAAAGTCTGAAGTAGGCAATTGCAACCAAGATGCAGAAACTCAAAGACAAATTTTTCTAGCTGTGAATTTTGGCAATTGAAAGTTCTCATAATGATTATCAAAAAGGCTATAGATATTATTTTCCTAGAATTAATTTTAAAAAAATTTACAGAGGTCACCCCAAATAGTAGAAAAGTTTTTGAACTGGGACAGAAGCAAATTCTTTAGATAATTTGGTATCTGTCTGGACTGTAATCTAATACAAAAGCTTTGCTGAAGTTTCATGTAGTTATTTTTTTCCTCTTTCATATTGGTGTCTAAAAGTACTGTCCCCAGATGGAAGTATGTTTCTCAACGTTCTGGTTGTAAGACAATATGATTTCGGTATTGCTCCAGTTGTACTGGTAATTAGATATGCCTCAGATGTGAATCTACTTAAGGAAGTTTCAATTACTGCCAAAGAAAGTCTTAGTTTGAAATAACCATTTGAAAGGTAACCATATAATGCCAGTGTAATAAATCTACAGATCTGTAAATCAGTGCCTCTAAGATTAAAAAAAATCCAGTTATGATATAACCTGAAAAACCAGATAAATATAATGGGCATATAGGAAGATATGCCATTTACTCCCCTATAACATGTAGACATATTAACTGTGCTATTAAAATTTTCTGATTGTCCATCAAAAATGTATGGCTTTTACAAACATGTGGGACTATTTCCACATTGCCTCAGTAAATATTCTAAAGTCAGCTTCTAACTTCTATGTCTCAATATGTGGTTTTTTTTTTAGGATGTTGATTGCCTGAAGTACAATATTTCTAAAAATTCAAATATAATCCAAGAGTTTCCCATTAAAAGCTCTGGATGGTACAATATTTCCTTCAGATCAAATCTCAATGCTTTATCATGTTTTACTTTTTATGTTCATTTGGTGTATCAAGTTTGTGTTGCCATAACAAAATACTTGAGGCTGGTTACTTTGTAAACTAAAGAGATTTATTTGAATCAATATTCTAGTATCTGGAGAACCCAAACAGTATAATCCAACCTTCTGGCAATGACCCCTCACTGTTTAATAACCTAATAAAGAAACAAAGGGAACTAGCCACATGAAGAAGGGACCAAGCACGCTTCATGCATTTGGTATGTATTCTAGATATTCTCCAATGTTGTCCATTTGGCTCAAATCTTACCTTATACTCTAGCTAAAGGCATTTCAAACTGTTCATATTCTATTTTGTATTAGATATAAAACTAAATCTCTTATATTCATCAACTCATTCAAACAGAGCAGTGTTGTAGTAGGGTTTGTGGAAAAGCAGTTCTGTATTCAATTACATAGTCTATCTGTCTTTAAATCTATCTATCTATCTATTATCTTATTAATTTATTTTTGTGTTTGCCATGCTGGGGATTAACCCAGGGCTCTATGCATGTGGGGCTAGCTCTCTACCACTGAGTTTCATTCCAAGTCTGTGATCAAATTTATATTTCAATTTGAACTAGCAAAAATATTTACCAGAAACCTGAGGCAAACTAAATGCACTGTTACATATATATATCCTACATACATAAATAAGCACAAACATTATTAAAGAATGAAGAGTAGACATATGTGTTATATTTAGATAGCCTAGATACCACATGGATAGAGACCTGTCTGTATTTGGATCAGATTTTAAATGATCATAGAAGATGCTCAGTAAAATTCTGTTGAATGAGTAGATATATAAAATTAATGACGAAAATTATAGCTCAATGTATAATTCCATGATGTTAATTCAGATTATATGAACAAATTCCTCAATGTGTCAGGAAATTTAAACTTACTATTAATTTGAGTTGATTTTACACACATTATTAAGGGCCCAAAATGCAAGCATTAGAAACAGAAAGCAATGCAAACTGCATATCAATACTTTTTTTCTAAATTTTAAAGTATTTTATTTTAATCTTGTCCATGTTATTATAAATAATAACATAAGGGTAGATGAAAAGCATGTAAATATTTGATATTGTTAAATTAAATTTGATTGAAAGCTAGCTCTGTATTTTGAACTCATACATAGGAAACTGTAACAGAATATATTATGTAAAGAATATGCCACCAAACTTTTATAAAAGTTATATTCTTGTAACAGGTGTCCATCTCAGAAAACCATAGCAGGCCATCTTTAACCAATTGTAGGCTGCCATCCCACCATACAACACCCATTTTAGGAAAATGACAAGCTGTAATTAATTAAACTGTTTCTGCAAGTTATTTTTTATTTTCTGTTTTAGTGCCTGCCCATATTTGCTGCTTGGAGCTCTTTGAGATCATTCTCCTGGTTTGGGGTGCTTGCTGCCCAATTCATGAACCTTTCTTTGCACAAATAAATTCTGACAAATTGAATTTATCTAAAGTTTTTCTTTCAGCAATGTATAATTATTCTATGGACATATATCAGTTCAGTGTTCTAATGATCTCCTCTGCTTTATGTTACTTCCAATTGTACGAAATTCAGATTAATCTTTGCAAATTGTTTTACTTCTTAAGAGGAATAGTAGCATTCACATATTAAATTCTAAATTTTGCTGTTTATTTTAACCTACATTAAACAAGCAGCCCACCAAAATCCCATGAGAAAAGAATCATTTTGACTGTGAATTTTGTTATACATCAAGTTAAGTCAAAACATTCCCCCTGTATTTATCTATATATCTTTTCTCAATATAATACAGTGATTTAATTGTGTAGGTGCTATGATTATCTAGGAGCAGTTATCCATGGTCAATATGTGTTTATCCCTTTGAAGTCTATTAGGATAATTAAAATGTTTGACTCAATTCTTTGATCTTTGATTTTCAGAGAATGATTGACACACATCAATCTTGAAACTCTTTCCATAGAAATAGAATGTCTTCATTAGTGGAATAGATGATCAACAAATATATGATCAATAAGTTTATGAATAAAATCAAATGATGATGGTTATGATTCTGCAGCTGAATACACCAGTGCTGTGTGTCTCTAAAATTCACTTCTTGCATCTTAAAATGGGCAAAATTCAAAGGTTGTTTTCAGAATTGATAAATAGTGGATGAAACACATAGAGCATCAATCCTTAATTTAAATAAGGCATAAGAAACATTTAGATAATATTGATCATCACATTCAACCATCATTAATTACCCCCTGCCCCCTCCCTTCCCCTCCCACACATCTTCCCTATCTAAGTACATGTATGAAGACATAAATTGGTGTGAATATACAATATATACAACCAGAGATATGAAAAATTGTGCTCTTTATATGTAATAAGAATTATAATGAATTTCACTGCTATATATAAAATAAATAAATAAATAAATAAAAGGGTTGGGGATATCCTCAGTGGTTAAGCAGTCCTGGGCTCAATTCTTCATACCAAAAAGAAAAAAAAAACATTTAGAACAATTTCACATAGTAGATTTAATAAATGCATGTTATTAATATTTCATATGTATATTCAAATAGCAGCTCTTAAGCCAATATCCATACTTCATTTTCAAATACATTTATAATGCAAATGATTTGGAAGAAATGTAGGACTGGTGAAACAGAAAAAACAAGATCCTTTCAAAATATAACGTGAATAGGCATAGAACTAGCATTGAACATAAATTGCTTTGGCTTCAGATCAGTCCTGTGACTTCTGTTGTATTTGAATTCCCTGATCATACCCAGGATCAAGGACCCCCAACTTCCAGGCCATCTGTGGAGCTCTGTTTCTACCCTTCATAGGTTCTAAAATTTTTCAGAATCTTTTTGTCTATGGTCCAAGAGATATAAGGGTGGGTCTTCTCTGCTCATGCTAAGCCCCAACCCAGGTGCTTATGGGACATTTATGCAAAGAAAAATAAATTCAGCAAACTGAGTATGAGTGCCTGAACAGAGTAGGTAATCTTCTAAAAATGGAAGCAACAAGCAGAATTAGAGACTTTACCTCAGTGGCTCGGGAAGAATCAGTAAGTATTTACCTGTGAGTCTTGAGGATACTATCTGATTTTTCTTCATTTTCATCTGAAAATATGGGTAATTTTTAAAATCTTTAAATTATTTCTCCAAGCTATTGCATTAGTATAAGATCAAACATAAAGTACTAAATATAGAATAAATCATTTGGAAGAAATGTGAACAAAATAGGCTGTACAGCACTACAGCAATGCTATTCACACAGAGTACAAGATTGTGATTTCAGAGAAGCTTCTAGAAAAGAAAAGTGTAGCAAAACATCTACCAGCTGGTGAAATGTGGGAAGACCTGATACAGATGTGTCTAAAGACTATTTGCTGCCCTTAAACAGCATGCCTGGACTTATTTCTTTGAAATCATCAGAAGAGAAACTGTTCTCTCAAGTTGATTGCAATACTGCAGGGAAAATTGAAGAAGCATCTAAAATTTTGACCATGAGCACCAAGAAGTATACATTTTTAATCAAGGGTGAGCTTTTGATAACGATTTTGCAACTTGAATGCCAAGACATTTAATGTTTTAAAGCAAACTATCCCTGGAGGGCTACTGACAGTATCTAGTCTTGCTGTTGATCCTTACATGGATTTAGGCTAAGGTTTTTGGTAAGTAAACGGAGCTGAGATTACTTCCTGTGGGGAAACCTCAGTAAATAGTCACCTGTGATTAATTGGCTACAAAATGTCACCCTCACACTTTAAAATATAGGGGAAAACACTCTTTCAACATGGAAAGTTCTCACTGAAAGGAAACAATGCACAGAGAGAGGTTTGTATATTTTATTGCTACATCCCTGATGACCTGGTTTTCCTGCTTTAGCTAGAAAATTAAAGAGTCACAGGTCCCTGTGTAAAAGCATTCAGATGTAATCTTGTTTGAGGGTAAGTAATATGGAAAATGGAGATCAGGAAATCTAACAGTGTCTATAATTTCCTTTTAGTGAGGAAAAGAACGGAAATTAGATTAGCAGCATTCTGATTTCTGTAGGGAAAGATCTAAAGTACATATTTTAGCACATATTTATGAGGGAATCCAAAGATTTCCACTTTATCATTAAAATTTCCATTTTATCATTAAAATCCACATGAATTTTAATGATAAATTTGATATTCATATGTATTTATAGGTATGTTGTAGACATTCTTCTCCTAAAAGGTATACATTATAAACCTCCCTTTGTCAAAAGAAATAAAGAAATAAACACACAGTGACATAATATCAACCAAATTAATGATTTATCAATTGTCTATTTCCTTTTAATTTAATATATTCATGAAAACTCTTTATTTAATCATTTTAGAACAAGCTGGCACACCAGTTGTTCATTATTAGTGCCATATGTCTTTACTAATAATCAAATTTCATAAAAGCTATCTATCTACTTAATATTGTCAGTAAGATTGAAAGATGGTTGTTTCTGTCAAATTATCTAGATTAAAGTACAGAATTTAGTTAAGGTAATTGATTTATTTCAGCCATTGCTTGTGCAGGTAATTTTATATGAATTAAGTATTTAGTCTACACTCTTCCCAATAATTACCCAAAATAATCCAATGAAAATTTAGTTCTAAAAGAATGTGATGTTGTGATTGGACAGGATACTTCTCAAAATATTTAAAGAATACCAGAGCAAAAGCTATATGTGTTTTTCAATTCAGGGAATAACATTAAAATCTATTTCTTGATCTCCTCATATACTGATGACTATGTAATAGAATTGTCTTTAGGATGTAATGAAATTATATATTGTATTCAAGGCAAAAAACATATTCCCTACTACAAATATTCAAAAACATACAAATAGAAATTGCAGTTATTACAATTGACACAAACATTTTAAAATATCAAAAGTATAACCTATTTTCATAGTTTCTATTTTAAAAGTTAATATGCATTAAAAAATTATTTTTTAAACTAGTAAATAGGCATATTTATCTCACTAATCTTTAAAAGATGTGTGTGTATTTTAGAATTCCAGCAATGTTATAGTGAAACTTATTTGCTTTTATGTAACCAATTTATGCACATTAATAAGCAATTATTAATTTTTTAATTATAAAGTCTCACTAAATATTTTTAAAGTATCAAAAATAAAAAGAATATAAGATTTATCATAATTTTCTGATGTTAAATCATGGAAACTTTAGACTAATACCTTTTTTACATATTTTTATTACTACGTCTGGAAAACAGTTAAGTACTACTTAAGTAAAGGCTTATCAAGTATAAACATTCCTATAATCCAGGAACAAGAGGAAGGCCTATACAGCTCTTGAATGTAACAAATCCCTTCACCCATACATATCCTAAGCAGAAAACTGATGCTTCAAATGTGTTTTTTATTTTTCCTTGACCAAGTGCTTAGAAAGATTATTAAATATTTAAAAATTGTCATTGCCATCTCCATGATAGCAACCATATACTGATTGTCCATAATACACTTGTCACTATGAATGAGCCTTCCTGTCTGTCTCATGACTTAACACGGCTTATGTGTTGCCAAGCAGAGATTTCTAGTGAGAAGTATCTGGCATTTTATTACCATCAAGATACCTACATAAAGTTGTGGAATTTGGAGACAGTTTATTCTTGGATACTATTAATTCAAATTGTATATTTTATTGATCATGAAACTGAGGCCTCCTGAGACAACAGGTCTTTTAAAAGCAGAAATTGTAAGAAATGACAGATTCTAAATAAAGGTATTTCCAAAGATGCCTAGATGTGATTCATTCATCACATTTTCCTTCCTCTTACTAAAGTATGGGAAAAGTGTTGTGCATCTAGACTAGTGTTTTAGTCAGCGTTTTCCTTGCTACGATCAAAGACCTGACAAGAACAACCGAAGGAGGAAAAGTTCATTTGGGCTCAGGATTTTGGAGGTTCTGTCCTAGCTGGACGATTCCACAGCTCTGACCACGGTTGAGGCAGCACTGCATGGGGACACACCTCAAGGGGTTTGCACGCTGACACTGACATCCTGTGGAAGTCCTATTGATGTGTTCTACCCGGGCAACTGGTGCCCTAAGTGGATTTTGACCTGGGGGCAACCACCTGGCTTGGGCACTGCAGGGGACACTGGAGCACACAAATCCTGCCTCCTCAGCTGCCCACGTGAGGGCATGCTTGGAGCAGAGTACAGCCCTTAAGGTACTGACACTCAGATTTGTTGAGATGGAACACTGTAGAAGGGTTTTCTGAAGATAAGAGGAAAGAAAAACCAAACATTGGATACTGGAGGGAAAAAATAATAGAACTACAACAACAACAACAAAAAACTTCACACTTTTTCAAGGACGAGATGACTATTTTACCACTTGGAAATAGGTACAAAGCAATCAATAATTTGCCTGAGTTCTCACAGCTGGGAGAAAGAGAGAGGAGCTGGAGCAAACATCACATTTCAAAACGTATGAAACAGAGAAGATTGAAGAATAACACCTTTCCAGATTTAGATTATAATGAAAATGCTCTCATAGATCTCACTTTTATTGGTGATCTTCCTCTGAACATCAAAGTGGTCTTTCTCCCTTTAAACCACCCCTTTGATCCCATGAGTGAATCAAGGAGTTAAAGGAATTTTTAAGGCCTGCTACCTGAGGAGAATCTTTTCTCAGATTATTAAAACTGAGAAAGATACTTAGAACACACGGATGCAATTCTGGGAGGGTTATAATATCTTTGACTATGTCATGAAGCTTGTTTGGCTTCAGGTGATGTCCTCAAGGAAGGAACTAATGGCTTGTGCATTTGGAATAAGATACTATAGAGGTTTTTCCATGGCTTCCAAGGATTTCCAAGGGTGGGAAGTTTGTAAAAATCAATGCAACTGTAGTTGAGATTCTGTTATTCAGTTTCCATTCCTGTGACAAAATACCCAAGAAAGTGAGCTTAGAGAAGGAACAATCTATTTTGGCTTATGGTTTCAGAGATCTCAATCCATGGTTAATTGACTTCATTGGTTTGGATGAGGCAGAACATCCTGACAGAAAAGCTGTGTTGGAGCAGAGCCACTTACCTCATGGTGGCTGGGAAGCAAAAAAGACAGAGAAGGGTCCAGGGACAAGATAAAGTCCCCATGTTTATGCCTCAAGGATCTACTCCTTTAAACTAGGCCTCTCAGTAATGCCAACTAGGCCTCTCAGTAATGCCTTCATATCAGTGGATGAATCCACAGACAAGGTCAGGGACCTCCTGATCTAGTCACTTTTAAAAGTGCCACCTCTAAACATTGCTACCTTGAAGACCAACTCTTCAACACATGATCCTTTGGAGTCTTCACATACAAACAATAACAAATGTCAAACACCTTTAATCCGCATGTGGATGAGGATGATATTGATGAATTCTTCCAGGTGATTCCTTTAAGAAATGGACATATGAAATGTTACTGGAGCCACACCAATGTTTGCAGCCGACAATTCACAATAGCTAAGCTATAGAGCCCAACTAGGTGCCCTTAAACAGGTGAATTCTTCAGCATCTATGAGGGGTTATCTTCTTAGCTTTGATATAGATTCTGATTCACAAGGTTACCATAGTTCACTTTTTACATCACATTTACACAAAAGTGCAAAGGAGGAAACATAGCAAAGCAGGTCCATGTCAAATCTTCCTTTGCAATGAAAGCAGTTCATCTGCCCCCATAACCTTCCGGGTGCTGGGGTGCTGTTGAGGTGCAAGGGAAGAAGCGTTAGCTCAGGAAAGTGAGCAATCTTATCTGCTACAGAAGCTACATGCTTTATCAAAGCCAATATCTCTCAGTAGCACAGCTTCCAAGGTTGGACCCCTCAAGGGAAATGTCACCAAATCCAAGTAAGCCCAGAGTCATGTCTTTCCTCTAGGTAGTTACAGTTCAGACATGGACTCCCCCAGCCGGGTTTAATCTACCTCTCTGGAATCATTTTACATTGAAAATGTTGTTAACTAACACAACTGACATATCTCATTTATGAGGGCTCTCGATTGGTGAGTACAGGTAGAATTTTAAGATAAAATACACTATGAATTATTCACATTGGTGCTTCTGCTCAGGACTTCAGAGATTTTATTCAACCTGATTAATATGTATCTGTATTTTCCACTCTAAAAATCTCAGTTCTCAATGACAGCAGTATAATGACTCATTTGCTTCATCCCTCAATACATGTAGAGCAGTGAAGAATACTAACGCTACCACTAACAAAACTGATGACTAAAAAGAGTTCAAGATTTTCCTTTCGTTATTTTTACCCTTAGAGTATATCACAGTAGGGATTTATGATAAAATTACTATAACTTATAAACTGAATTGAAATTCTTTCTGTATAGTTATTACACTAACTTACTATAAATATCCATTTTGTTTAATTTTATTTTCAATATTTAGGAAAATATGATTTTATTTAGGAACTGATTTTTTAAATTGATTTTGCATGATTTTGTAAAAGATTTACATGTTTCCAATGTCAGATCTGCAGAAGATAGCAAATTTAGGGTTTAAAATTCACCCTTATAAAAAGTATAAACTTAAATGATTTTTAGTATAGTAACAGAGTTGTGGAAACATCATGTCTACCTAATTTCAGAATATTTTCATTACTTCCAAAAGAATCCTCATACCATTAGCCAGGTTTCCTCATTACTTTATTGCCTAACTCCTGGCAATCACTAATCTGTTTTGTTTGTCTCCATTAATTTGCCTATTTTGCGCACTTAATACAAATTGAATGATGTGTTATTTCGCTACTCACTTTTTTTCACTTGACATCAATTTTCCAAGATTCATTCATGTTGTAGTATTGTGTGACTCATTCCTCTTGATTTCCAAATAATTATTCATTGTATAGCTATCCTACGTTTTGTTTTACCTTTCAGTGCTTAAAAGAAAATTATGTGGTCTCCTTTTTACTCATTCTGCATAATGCTACTACAAACTTGCATATAGTGTATATGTGGACATATGCCTCCAATTCTCCAGGTGAATGCCTATGAGTTGTATCGTTGTATCATAGGTATATTTGTGTTGAACATTTCAAAAACTGACAGCATTGTTTTCAAAGTAGCAGCACTATTTAACTACATATAATGTTTCAATTTTCCATATTTTTATCAGCTTTCACTTAGCTAATAATTAATGATGTTGGACATCTTTTTAAGTGCCTTTCATATGCCTGTTTCATTTTTTAATCAGTTTTCAATTGGATTACATTTTATTATTGTAATATTTCTTAAAATGTTCTGAACATAAGACCCTTATAGATATTTTATTTGAAAAAATGCCACATTCTCTGGATATGGGTAATCTTTTCATGTGCTTAATAGAATACATTTGAGCTTTTCACTACTGTTTTAATTTTTATGTTTTCATTGAATGAATTGGGGGCACAAATTCATTCTTTTACATGTGGACATATACTTGTCCCAACACTATTTGTTGAAAAAAAATATTCTTTAAAAATTTTTATAGAAGTTCCTTGGCATAGCAAGGTAGCTTTCAAAACATTCTGAACTATCTCTGGCGGAATCAAAACTAAGCCTTTTATTGAGCATAGATTCACCTTACATGTATATTTATCCATGATTTTCAGTTTTAAAGGAACAATATTCATAATTTGGGGTTAACTAATACAGTAGGTATGAAAGTAGGCTTTGTTCACATATCTGTTAAATACAATACTCTGAAATAAGGCAAATAAGGCAATTAAAATTAACTTGTTTTACTTATACCTGATGCTAAAGAGTTTTGACTACATACTCTTCCAAAAATTGCAGAAGCACCTTCATAAATAAGCACAGTATGTTTTATCTAAAGCCACCTTGATGAGTGGAATTTTAGTATAAAATATAAAATAAACATGATACCCATTTGCCATCTGGTGTGTTGTAAATATATTGTTGTTTACCCTCTTCAGAAGCCCTAAATGAATTTCATAATTGCCTCATTATCTGCAATATGTGATACCTCCACAGCCATTATAGAGATGATAACACATGGCTCCTTTAACAAAACACAAAGAAAAATGCAGCAATAGGTGAAGTCATCTAATGAATATATGTACTTCGGCATATACGAAATATGTTTCTTAAAATGATGCTGATCTGAGATTCCAGTACAGCTTAAAGTGTTCTAGCTAATGTCATCTGTTCCCGACCTATAATTGCATCATTGAGACTGCAAAGCATGCTTTGCTAAAAATCAAATCAGAGACAGTGTTTAGCAGTAAAAAGATCATTGGGATGCATCTCTAATGCAATCTTCTCTTCTTTGTTAGCCTTAATTGTACTCTGCTTTCTCTTCAAATGACTATATAAGTGCATGACAGAATGAAGACCATGAGTGAGATAACCACTTTTGAAGTATATTATATTTGCTTTTCTGATAGCTAGGATCTAAATAGATAATTTTTGTAATCACAAATGCTTAACAAGAACTTTATATTTAACATATTAACTCTTTTACAGACATAGATGCTATTTTGATGCTTGGAGTCAAATAAATTCTCAATAAAATCTTCTTGATGGATCTCTGGTTCATTTGTTCCCTGATGTCATTAAGAGTCTTCTCAGTCAGTCAATGAATATTTCACAAACTGAGACACATGAAATGTGCACAGTTTTCTTGAATTACTTCATGATGAGAATTTCTTCCACACTGACCATTTATGGAACCTATGGAGAGCAAGGTGGAAGTTTATAGAAATTTGCCTGTGGTTGGATCCATTAGGAGCCTTAAGTTGAAGGCATTAAGTTTTAATTCAGTGTTCTCCTTTATGCCTCACTGCTTCTGTATAACATAATGTTATATAAGGAACTTCACTTTAATTTTTATTTTCATTTTTTTCTTTAAATAACTACCTTCTAGTTTTAAGTGGACACAATATCTCCATTTCATTTTTATGTGGTGTTGAGGATGAACCCAACGCCCTGCGTATGCCAGGTGAGTGCGCCACCGCCTGAGCCACATCCCCAGCCCTAATTTTTATTTTCTTTTTAAAATCTCCTGCCACTACTCTTGGACAAGGATTGCATTATATTATGCTTTAAAGAAAAGAAAATCCAATTAGCATTCTGGTAAGTTTTCATAGCTCCAATTTCCACATTTAAAAGCAGAAGAGAAAGAATAATATTTTTAGAAAGTTTCTATTTTAAAATAGAAGGCACTTGAAAGGAAAAGATAAAATAAGCCAGAGAGAGTGGCAAGTATTTCTTAAATAAACTATATGTATATATACACACCGGTAAGCACTCAAACCTTCATACATAAAGTTCACATATTAGAAGGATTAACCTCAATGAATTTCTGTAGTGTGAACACAACCACATCTCCAGTAACTGGGTTAAGGGATAATTGCTAGCATGACTTCTGAAAAAAATGTTCAACTATGTATTTAGAAAGAAGTTATTGTTCTGTCTCTGAAAGCTTTTGTCCAGTCATATGTTTGTGAGATTCATCCATATTCCTATTTAAAAAGGAAAAATTATTTTGTATAGTATTTTTCCTTAAATTTTATTTTCTTGAAATTTTATTAATACTATTTGATTGATGAGTCATGAATCCTACTTCTTTTCTTTTTATTGCTTCTTTTTAGTTATACAAAGCATTAGAATTTATTTTGACATAATTATAGAATCATGGGATATAATTTGTTCTAACTCAGTCTCCAGCACTTCCCCTTTCCCTCCCCTCCTTTCTTCTCCCTTTTTATGTCCCTCCCCATTCCCTTTCCTCTACTCGGCTGATCTTTCTGCTATTTGCTTAGAGTTTTTCTTTTAATTAGTGTATTGAGTATGTACATATTGTTGAGATTCACTGTGGTATATTTATATATGTACATAGGAAATTTAGGGCAGATCCATTCCACTGTTTTTTTTTTTTTCCTATCTCATCTCCTTTCTCCCCTCAATCTCCTGTGTCTACTCCAATAAATTTTCTTCTTTTTTTTTAATTTCCCACCCCCTTACTTTGGATTAACTTCCACATATTAGAGGAAACATTTGACTGTTGTTTTGGGGGGATTAACATATTTCACTTAGCATGGTAATCTCCAGTTCCATTCATTTACTGGCTAATGCCATAATGCCATTTTTTTATGGCTAAATAACTCTACATTGTGTGTATGTACCACAGGGTCTTTATCCATTCATCTGTTGAAAGGTACCTCGGTTTGTTTTATAGCTAGGCTATTCTGAATTGTGCTGCTATAAACATTGATATGGCTCCATTAAAGTAACATGCTGATTTAAAACCTTTTGGATATACAAAGAGGATTGGGATAGCTGGGGGATATGGTGGTTCCATTCCTATTTTTGAGGAATCTCTATACTGCTTTCCAGAGAGGTTACCTTAATTGGTAGTCCTATTAACAATGTCTAACTGTGATTTTTCCCCCCACATCCTCACCAACTTTTATTGTGATTTGTATTCTTGATAATTACCATTCTGACTGAAGTGAGATGAAATGTCAATGTAGTTTTGATTTTCTTTTTTTAAGAGAGAGAGAGAGAGAGAGAGAGAATTTTAAAATATTTATTTTTTAGTTTTTGGTGGACACAAGGTCTTTATTTTATTTCTATGTGGTGCTGAGGATGGAACCCAGCTCCCCGTGCATGCCAGGTGAGCACGCTACCACTTGAGCCACATCCCCAGCCCCAGTTTTGATTTTCATTTCCCTAATTGCTAGAGATATTGAATATTTTTTTCAGATATTTGTTGACCATTTGTTTTGCTTCTTTGAGTTCTTTTTATATCTGGATATTAGTGCCCTATCTGAGGAGTGGGTGGCAAAGATTTTCTCCTATTCTATAGGCTCTTTCTTCATGTTCTTGATTGTTTTCTTTACTATGAAGAAACTTTTTAGTTTATTGTTTTTTAAATTTTATTTCTTGTGCTTTAGGAGTGTTGTTAAAGAAGTTGATTCCTGTGATGACATGTTGAAGCGTTGGGCCTACATTTTTTCCTAGATGTTGCAGGGTTTCTGGTCTAATTTCTAGGTCTTTGACCCACTTCGAGTTGAGTTTTGTGCAGTGTAGGAGATAGGAGTTAAATTTCAACTTTCTACATATAGATTCCAGTTTTCCCAAAACTGGAAAAGGCTATCTTTTGCTGGAAAGGCTACCTTTTCTCTAATGTATATTTTTATCACATTTGTCAAGCATCAGAAACTGTATTTATGTGGGTTTGTCTCTGGGCCTTCTACTCTATTTCATTGATCTTCATGCCTGTTTTGGTGGTTTGGATGGTTACTATAGCTCTGTATATAATCTGAGGTTAAGTATTGTGAGTCTCTTGCTTTGCTTTTCTTCTTAAGGAGAAGTTCTAGAATTCTTCTTCTCTCTGATTCTCTACGCTGAGAAAATGTCACCTAAAACATAATGAAAGAATGTCAGTATGAAACTGAAAAAAGGAGACCTCATCAAACACTAACCTGGTGGTGCTTTGCCCTTTGACTTTTTTCATCCTCTAGAAATATGAGAAACTAAATTAATGCTGCCTAAGATACCCAATGTATGCAATTTGTTATTGCAACCAAATTTGACTAAGATACCATATTAATAGAATAAAGCATGAATAAATATCATATCAAGAGACACAGGAAAAGCACTTGACAAGTTCCGGCATTCTTTCACAATAAAAAGTAAATCAACACATTAGGAATAGAAGTAAAATTCCTCAGTACAATAGAAGACACAAAAACCACATCTAATGGATAACAGTTGATGAAATGCTTTTCCTGTAGGATTAGGAATGTACAAAGATGCTCTGTTTTGTCATTTTTTTTCAACATTATTTGGATGTTCTAGACAGAGCATTTCTACAAGACCAACAAATAAAGGGCGTCCAGATTAGATAAAGAGATGTACAGTTTTTTTCTGTTTATAAATGGCATTGTCTTATATAAAGGGAAATTTAAGGTATCTTCTAAAATATGACGGTAGGGCTGGGGATGTGGCTCAAGCGGTAGCGCGCTCGCCTAGCATGCGTGCGGCCCGGGTTCGATCCTCAGCACCACATACAAACAAGGATGTTGTGTCCGCCGAGAACTAAAAAAAATAAAGAAATGTTAAAATTCTCTCTCTCTCTCTCTCTGTCCCCCGCTCACTCTCTCTTTAAAAAAAAAATTAAAATATGGCGGTATTAATTTTTTAAAAATTCTATACAATTGAAGGACATGAGATTCACATACAAGTATCACTGTATTTCTCTGTACTTGCAATTACTGATGTGACAAATTAAATTATGAATTTATAATTAATATGAAACTGTATAAGTGTTATACATTGAAAATTGTCAAACATTATTGAAAGAAATTTAAAAAGATCTATCATAAGTTGAATTATATTTAATGTTAATGAATTGGAGAATATAATATTATTATGATGGTAGCATTTGCAAAATGATTTGCATTTGGGGTACCACATTTATAGGAATTTGATACAATTTTTTATAAAGATCACATCTGCCCATTTTGCTGTAATTGACAAGCTCATTCTAAAATTCACACGAAATGGCAGAAGGACCAGAATAAATATATGAATCTTGAAAAGGAACAAATTGGAGGACTCAAAATTTTCAATTGCGAAATTTGCTGTGCAAATCTAAAGTAATCAAAACAGTGTAATACTGGAAAAAAGCATAAATGCATAAATCAATAATATATCAGTGTCCATAACTTAATCTTAATGTGTTTAATTGATTATTGAAAGTGATTCCAAACAATTTTAATATATGATAGACCTTTTAGAAAATAGCGCTGAGACAATTTTATAGCTCCATGCAAACAAGTGAAGTAGGACCTCTGTCTCACACATTCAAACAACGAATTCAAAATGGATCTCAGAATAAATATGGACTATAGTTTTGAAAGTCCTTGAGGAAAATACAGGAATAAATATTTGTGTGTCCTTGGATTAGGCAACTGGATTCAAACAACAGATTCAAACAAGAGAGTAACCTAAAAATAAGAACTGATTGAGTTTGGCTTCATAAAAATTATAAACTATTATGCTTTATAACATACTATCAAAAATGAGGATACAACCCTCAAACAGAAATATTATTTTCAAATGTTATATTTGATAAAGGATTTATATGCATAACCGTTAAATATTCTTGTGATAATATGAAAATATACAATTTACTAAAAATGAGCAAAGTTTTTAGAAAGAACACCAAAAAAATGGGCCAAATAATGGCCAAAGAAAATGAGCACAGGAAAGGCCAATAAGCACATATGTTATGGTTTTGATGTTGGTCTGCCCTAAAGCTCATGTGTGAGACAATGCAAGACAACTCAATCAGTGAACTGAGTGGTAACGTCAGGGTGCAGGGTGGAGCTGGAGGAAGTTGGCCATTGAGGGATGGGCCTTTTTCATATTTATTTTCATATATATTTGAGCTTAGTCTTTCTCTTTCTGCTTCTTGGTGTGATGTCTTGACATTTCTCAGAAGAGGATTTACAATCAATCAGCAAACATGAAAAAGTCTTCAACATCTCTAGCAATTAGAGTAATGCAAATAAAAACTACTCTAAGATTTCATCTCACTCCAGTCAGAATGACAGATATTAAGAATAAAAACAATAATAAGTGTTGGCAAGGGTGTGGGAAAAAAGGCACACTCAGACATTGCTGGTGGGACTGCAAATTGGTGCAGCCAATCTGGAAAGCAGTATGGAGATTCCTTGGAAAACTTGGAATGGAACCACCATTTGATCCAGCTATCTCTCTCTTTGATCTATACCCAAAAGGACTTAAAAACAACATATTACTGGGACACAGCCATATCATTGTTTATCACAGCTCAATTCACAATAGCTAAATTATGTAACTAACCCAAATGTCCTTCAGTAGATGAATGGATAGAAAAACTTTGGTATATATACACAATGGAATATTACTCAGCATTAAAAGAGAATAAAATCATGGCATTTGCAGGTAAATGGGTAGAGTTGGAGAATATAATGCTAAGTGAACTAAGCCACTCGCCAAAACCAAAGGCCAAGGTTTTCTTTGACATGAGGATGCTGACACATAATGGCGATTAGGGTGGGGAAGCATGGGATGAATGGAGGAACTTTAGATAGGGCAAAGGTAAGGGTATGGAAGAGAGGGAGCAAGTGGGTAGGAATGATGGTAGAATAAGTTAGACATCATTACTCTAAATACCTGTATGAAGACAGGAATGGTGTGAAAACACTTTGTGTATAATCAATGACTTGAAAAATCATGCTCTATATGTGTAAAATGAAATGAATTGCATTCTGCCATCATAATTAACAAATTAGAAAAAATAAATAATTTTTTAAAAATTTTCAAAAAATGGTGAAAAAATGTACTAAGATATTTTTTTGGATGATTAGGTAAAGTATGGGTCAAAAGGTAGCGTAGTATGAGTGAGCTGGAAATCCTTTGGTTTACTGTTGATGGAGGAATTCAGATTCAAATTCTGGAGTGGATCTGTCATGTACAATTTTTTCCTCCACACTCGGAGGGTTCAGGATATGAGCCCTTCAGTAAAACTATAAGATATAACTTTGTGAGGGCAGAACCAGCATCCTTGAAGAGCTCTGTCCTTGCTCTTCTCTGTATGCCAAACCTTACTGTGGGGGCTGCCATCAATCACTTGGGAGACTTATGTGCTATGGGAGTAATTGTATTTCTGTGAGGAAGGGGTCAAGTGGCAGCTTTCAATCACCAGAGTTTGGATGGTCATAGTTACCACATCAGGCAGTAAAGGAGAAGAAATGAACAAAATATTCTCACTTGTATAGATCTCTGGTGTTGGCTAGTCAATCATGGTGTTTCTAGAAATCAAATAGATGGAAAACCCACTGAATTTTTACTTGATTTATATAATCAGGAAAATTCCAGGGAAAATGTACAAAAGTCTGCCTTAGATCATAACGTATAGAATCACAGACCCTCAACCAATTCCCAGATTTGAGTCAATTTACAGACCCAAGAACCCCTTGAATGAATGGAGAGACCAGATCTCCTCGAGGCAGGACCCTGGTGAAATTTCAAAATGCTGTACTGTTAATCTTTCTCCCATTCTTCCCCAAAGTGACCTCAGGCCTTGTACCAGGGTAACTGTTCATTGGTAAGAGACAATGATCAGACCTTTCAGGGAATACTAATCACAGGCTTTGAATTGACATTAATTCTGGTAGAAAAAAAATGTCATTGTGCCCCACCAGTAAAAGTAGGGGCTTATGGAGGTCAGGTCACCAATGGACTTTTGGCTAAGGTACAGCTCACAGAGGGTCCAGTGGGCCCCCAAACTCATCCTGTGGTTATTTCCCCATTCTGGAATGTGTAACAGGGATAGATATACCTAGCACTTGGCAAAACTCCAACCATCTGAAATTTTGTTACACAACAACTAATCATTAAGGAAATAAAAATAAAAATGAGATATCATTCATACACACTTTGAAGGCTAAAATACAAAGGGCAGTACTAAATGTTAGTGAGGTGGTTGAGATTTGAAAAACTCATATTTGGTTCATGATGTTTATTATGGCAAAAGGATTTTTCAAAAGCAATTTCAGTTCTTTAAATGTTAGAGGTAAATTTACCAATGCTCTACCAATTTCACTCTCAAGTATATATACAAGAGAACAGAAAATATGTCACTAGAAAACTTGTACATAAATGTTTCTAGTAGCTTATTCATAATAATCCAAGATGGAAACATTCAAATTTTCATGAAACAATGAATGGGTAAGTGAAATACATAGCTAGTTACACAAAAAAATATTAGTTACCCATAAAACAAGAAATTGCAGATACATGTTGCAACATGGATGAACATTGAAAACATCACATTTATAAAAGAAAGTTATCACAGAGGATTTGTATGATTTCCTTTATATGAAATGTCCAGAAGGTAAGTTCTCTGAAACAGAATGTATATTAATGATTGCTATGTTCTCAAAAGTAGGAAGAATGAAGGGTGAATGCTAATGAATATGGGGTTTCTTGCAGGTTGATGCAAATACTCTAAAGTTTCACAGTGTGATGCTTTCGTTATTCTGTAAATAAACTAAAAACCATTAAGTTGTATGCTTTTAAAAGGAAAATTTTATGACATGTGAATTGCATCTCAATAAACTTGTTTACAAATAAAACTGGAAATAACCTAAGTATCATCAGTGGGGAGAATTAATATTATCATTATCATAACATAATTATGAAATGAAATATTTAAACCTGAGTATGCTGGTGTTGTATATATTAATAGCAATGGCTTTTAAAACCATTTGAGTGCATAAAGCAAATTAAAAATATATGGAAATTACAAACACTAAATTCAAGATAGTGATTTCATTTTTAGGGTTTAAGGAATGAGATTGAAACAAGTATAACAAATATACAGGAATCTTTACCCATGTTAGTACCGTTTTTAATTCTTAAAATTGTTGTGGCTACCATGGATTCTTTATATGTCTTTTTTACACTTAAATATTTTACAATTTCAAAAGAACAATGGTATTAGAGGACAAGTGACTTAATGTTAAGAATTAAAATCAGTTAAATCCAGGGTTACTTGTAAAATTTTGTTTGTTTTGATTGAGTAATTTTCTACTCATAAATAATAGAGGTTAAGGGATCTTAAGGGAAAAAAACTTTAGTGTTATTAACATGAGTATTCAAGTTGCAAGCAGCACTTTCTTTGACTACCACTTTAACTGGTCTAGTTGTCTCAGATTGTAACTTCTGGCATATCAGTGGAGAAAACAGGCATGTAATAGTTTTACCTGTTTCAGAGAGTTGTCCATGAAAATTCTAGACTTGCTCCAACTCAGTGATTCTCTGTCTGTCCTAGCTTCACATTAGAATCACCTGGGAAGAGTTTTTAAAATATGACTACCTGCACATATTCTGCTTTAATCATTTCTGGGTGAGACCCAGGGACTGATTGCTTTTTAAATCCTCCAGTTTGTTCTACATGAGACCAGGCATGAGGATCATTGCTCTTTGTGTTCCTTGTTGATTTATTTGTCCATGCCATTCCTTGTTGATTTATTTGTCCATGCCATTCCTATCTCTCTGGTTTTTGGTGATCATGACCTTTTTTACTATTTCTATCTGGCATGGACCTAGCTTCCTTTTTGTTCTTATTGATAACAGTCGCTTGATCTCAGTGTTTCCAGTAGTTCTGTGAGAAGAATACATTATACATTTGTTTTCCAAAATTCGCCCTTACCATTTGTTTCATCAGAGAGAAGAGTTCTTCATATTTACTAATGAATTGACATGTGGATAAATTTAAAACAACAACAACAAAAAAAAAAAAAAACAAGCCATTAAAATTGGTTCACGTAAAAAATAAATGAATATACAAGGATAAAGAAAGTCAATATTCCTTGACTATCATACAGTGAGTGTTAGTCAGCTTTCTGCCACTGCGACCAAATACCTGAGAAAAACACCTTAAATGAGTAAAGCTTTACTTTGGCTCATGGATTCAGAAGTTTCAGTCCATTGTTAGCTGGCTCAATTGCTTTTATTTCTATGGTGAAGTAGAATCATCATGGCAGAATGGCTTTGCAAGGAAAAGATGATCACCTCATGGCATCCAGGAAGGGAAAAGAGAGAAAGAAAAAGAAGAAGGGCCTGGGAGAAGACTTACCCATCCAGGGCATGTCCCAAGTGACTTCCTTCATCCCATTGATGATGTCAGAGCCTTCATGATCCAATTTCTTCCCCTAAACTCTACCTCTGAACATTACTGAACTGGAACCCTAGACTTTAATACATAAACATCTGTGGAACATTCTAGATTCAAAGCATAACAGCCAAGGAGTGGCCTTGCTGATGTGATAGGGTCTGATGATTCACAGAAACTCTCAACAGAAATACTCCCTTAGCCCAGTGTTTCTTGTGCTCCTCCCTCCTTAAGGCACCCTGCACACTGTCACACTGTTCCCAAGTTTCTGGTTGCTTTATCATGTACTTGGCAGCTAGATATGTAGATGAGGTTGAAAGGTGACCCAGGAAAGAGACCAGAGCAGTTTTAAGGTTGTTGAGAACAGACAACATGTACAGTATGCTTAACTGCAACAGCATTTCCTTATCATTATGAGAGAGACAATGAACACAAGATCCAATCCCTTGCAATGTGTGAGTCTCCCAACAAATCCACTTTATGGCCAACAGATGATGTTGCTGCACACATCCCACTTCTGCTACAGTGCAAGCCCTTCCCCGACTCCTCCCCTGGGATGTGAAATAAAGAAATCTGAGTGTATAGCTGAGGGAAATTGCCTAAGTAGAGCAAAGGAATGTGGGTTAAGTCCAGAAGAGGGGAAGACATTCCCTCATGAGGTGATAAGACCAGCATGAAGGGCAGGAAGGGCTGTGTACCTCCCAAGAAGGAGATGTTCTGGGCCCAAGACCACTCTTATGTGGTCACAAGACGAGAAGCTGCACATGATTGCCTTTCTCAGCAGTCATGCCTATAACACAATAGTATGGTACATTCATATCTTGGCACCACATTAACAAAGCACAAACAACTCTATGGCTTAGAACAACAGAAATGAGTTGTCTCACAGCTATGGATATTAGAAGTCCAAAATCAAGATGTCTGCAGGGTTTATTTCTTCTGATGGCTGTGGTGGAGAATCGGTTCCATCCTTTATTCCTAGTCAGGTAACTTTGGGTGTTTCTTGTTTATAGATACCAGTGTCCATGTGTCTTTATTGTTATCCTATTATATTTCCTTCTTATGAGGATACCATTCATTCTAGATTAGAGCCGACTCTAATGATGTAACTTTATAAGACCCTAGGTCTAAATAAGCTACTGGCAGATGGGACCCAATGTGTCTTTTTATTTCTGATGGGAATAGGATACAAAATTCAACTATAAAACTTGTCCCTTGCAATTTTCAATCCCTGAGATGTTATAACTTTCTTATAATTTTCAAAAGTAAGTTGGTCTCTAATATAAGAGAAATGAGCCTGGTTTTTAGTCTGAATCAATACTGATTCAGACTCCCATCTCCATATCATGTGCACAACAAGGTTGTGCCAAGACAGTGGAATAAGTTGCAAACAGGCAAGAGAAAGTGCCCAGAGACAGTATGAGGGACATACGGTTTATTGGGAAAAGCTTCGTCCAAGAGATCAGTGAGTTTTCTAAGAAGAGTTCAGGGATGATAGACTGACAGATAGCACTTCCATCTCTCATGGTGCCTTGCCAAACAGTACCTACTCTCCCTCTTGGCATTTTCTTAGTGGCAGCTAGATGGATGAGTGACACTTGACTTTTCCACAATACCTTCAGTTTCACACCATTCTCCACTCAGAGGTGGTTTTTATGTGTCAGAATTCAGAAGCAGGGACATCATCAACATTATCTTTCTTGTATGACCAGTATCCCTAATAGCAAATGTCCTCATGTACATGCAATAAAGTAGCTTACAACAGATACCACTAACTTGTCTTAATTCCCACTGTGCATAAGAGAAAGCCAATGTCTTTCAAGGTAATTTTAATGTAGACTTTGCAGTCTGGTCTTGCTTTCATAGTTCCCTTAACTTGGTTTGTTTTTTGGGGGGGAACAGACAGGGGACATTCAGGTGTTTTACTGTCCCCCTTCTCTTTAGGGATGGTACACGTCACCCCCTACATGCCTGAATTCCCTTACAATCTTACCATGTCCATCTTCAACTATATCCTTTGTGCAGCACATCAGGATG
Source organism: Ictidomys tridecemlineatus (assembly GCF_052094955.1). Lineage (NCBI taxonomy): Eukaryota > Metazoa > Chordata > Mammalia > Rodentia > Sciuridae > Ictidomys > Ictidomys tridecemlineatus. Next base: position 170,967,219 of record NC_135480.1, on the reverse strand, counting down.
TATGTTGTAACCACATTTTACACCAGCAATGCAAAGAGCAACAGAATATGATAATCCCTGCTGAATATAATGTAGCCAACTGAATGTAACATATTCAAGCCAAGTGAGCATAACATATTCAAGCCAACTGAATATAACATAGGTAGCAGATAGAAATTATAACCAAGCAGAAAAAAAGATCAAGCAGTAATACAGGTTTGCAATTTACCGAGAGGCAAAGCCATATTATGATAATCATCAGGGATTCTCTTTTAATGAGGGCAAAGTACCTACTTGTATTGCAGTTAGCATATCTAGTTCTGTTCTACTCTAAAGTACCACCTTCCACATTTGGGTAGTTTCTTCATCAAGCAAAACTCTTGCTCTGTGAATATTATTTAAAGCAGTAGCAGTGTGTTTAGCTAAAGCCTCAACCTGTAACTCAATGATAATGTTTCTGCTTGAAGAGAAAGTATAGCAAGTGGATAACGTCATCAGGAAGTTCAGGTTACTCTGTGGTTAGCTTTTACCAGGTCCCAAATAGTAGGGGGTCAAAGACAAAATTGGAAGTATGCAAGATGTTATGTATGGTCACTTACTAGTGAGTCAGCCAATTTAGTTATGAGGAAAGTGTGGCAACACATGGGTGCTTCAAGTTCATATATCCCTGCAAAAGGAGGGATATATTCCTGAATATGCTGTTTCACCTTGTCATTCTATGCCATAAATGACTTTAATTGACAGGGATCCAACCCATATTTACAGAGGGTAGAAAGGTATAAATACAATTTATCAGACCATTCATTCATGCAGTTGCCAATCTGTGTTCAATTTCTCATCCCATTTCTTACCCCATTTTGTACAATGTGGCCAGTAGTATGTAACCTCTTGTCATTGTTTTGTCATGGGGGCATCACACACTGTGCCAAACATCTGAAGGCCATTCATGTTTGCCTCCTGTGTGGCTTTGTGCAAGCACATGTCAGGGCAAGGGTTCAACAGGGGCAAGGGTCCCATGAAGTCAACCTGCTGCTTTTGTGCAAGTAGCCTCCCTCACGCTACCACCCCATTACATGAGGCATTGGTTGCAGCTGAGAAATATGCAAACACACTGCAATGCCTGAGTATCTTGGTGGGAGAAGTATCTAAGTTTTTTTTTCTATGGGTCAAATAGCTTGTATTTCTATAGTTCTAAGCAGCCACATCTTCAGCTGGCACCTCTTACAGCCATCTATGTTTAGTCAGGTTAACTGCTTCCAGACTGCCTAGTGCAGGAGCATGGCTGTGTGCTGCCACATAACACAAAGACTGTCCCAAATGTGGCACTTGTTTCCAAATAACTTTCTGTGTCTTTGGCCCCTTCCATAGCTGTGACCAAGGTCCGACGGGAACTCAATTATCTCCCTGTTTCTGCCACAGGACCCATTAGAACCCACCAGTGTAGTTAAAGCATCCATTCCATGGGGCTGTTCTTGGACTATATGCCCAAGGGCTGTAAATGCTCTACCCTATTTTTGCTTGAGAAAAGACCTTAAGGAACACAAATTCCCCAGTCTAGCCAGGCTCTATATTTTACTAAATCATACATTGTTTTTAACATCTGTGTTAAGTATGAAATGGAGTGACACCAGCATCTCAACTCCCAAGAAGGTTTGTAATTTGGGGGGGGGGAGTAGGGAAAGCTTGGACTCTTTCAATAACAGCAGTGCTCAACCAGATAATTCCTGAGTACTTGGCAGACAGCCCAGTTCCTTACAATTTGGAGGATTTGATGGCTCATCTTCTCTCTTGGAGATGCGCCACCAGTTTGAAGTGCCTCTTCTACATGGGGAAAAGACTCAGAAATTAACACCATCTCATCAATATAATGAAATATTGATATTGTGTCCGGTTTTGTCCCTGAGCCAGAGCTGCCACCACTATCCCATGATACATGGTTGGGCTATGTAAACAACCTTGGTGATAAAGTTCACTGTTGTCTTTCTCAAATGAAAGCAAATTGTCCCTGGCTTTACTTATTGCACAGCTTTTCTTGCCTTTGTTCTCTCTTTCTTCTATCTTTTGATCCATATTCTGTATCTCTTGCTTCCTCATCTTTTTAATTTGTCCCTTGTCATCTATAGCCTGTGCTGCTTGAGAAACAGGAAGGACTTAGGTCTGCTGTCAGAACTCTACAGTATTGCCTTAGAACCATCCATTCCTTCATTCCTGTTGAAAATGTTTTTTTTTTTTTTTAGAACCGGCATACTTTTGCTGCATTAATGATCTGTCCTAAGGGGTCTTGTAGTTCTTCCTTGGATTTCCATCTCAGAAACGCATGGGGAACTACCTCCCATTGGGCCCCACATTTTTACAGACAGCTCTCAGGCAGGACGATACAGAAATGGCATGGTTCTCATTAACAGCTGAATGTAATTGTTGCCACAGAATAGGGTGCATGGTGACAGGCGAATTTACTCCTTTCACTCCCTGATGGAGACGCCTTCAGTACCAGTGTCTCATAGCCATAACAGCCATTCTTTTATACTTTCCCTGGCTTTTTGCCTATACTTGTTCCACAGTTCTACCAATTTAGTAGCAGTAGCATGTCTCCCAGAGATATGCATTCACCGGTCATCAATTACATTTAATCTTTGAACTCAAAACTAATTTATTTTCTTTGTTTATAAACATTAATAGCCTCTACTCCTGAAATCCCCTTGGTATCTTTCTTATCACTTTATAATAAAGATTTCTACTCCAATTTTTGATGTTTGATGACAGCCTTCAAGCCCCTCCATTTTCCTCCTGTTTTCCGAATCTCAGCAATCTGATGAGAAAGAGCGAATGTTCCTTCCTCTGACACCAGCAAGAAGTTAAAACTACCCAAGCTCAAACCTAGAAGCTTAACCAAGCTATCTGTGATTCACCATGAACATTAACAACACAGTCAGTTGACACTCCTCACTCCAAAGCCAATTTTAGACTAGTTTTGGAGAAATTTATTTTAATCTTCACACTGATACCATTAGTAAAAACTTCCAAACCAATCTCGGTGTTATCCTACCTCTATGGAATAACGAGAGAATATTCAATTTAATTTTTATACTAAAGACATGATTTCAGTTCTGACCAATCATTTGGTATTGATGGTTCTAAATATAAATAATCAATTTAGAAGTAACAAGCCTACAGTTTTTTGTAAATTTTGTACAAATTTTTAAATGAATAGAAAATTATGAATCTCACTGCTGAACAGTAGTAAGTTAAAGGCTTCTTTCTTGAAGAAAAAGAACAAAAGTCTGAAAAATAATTTAGTCACTTCTTTTCACCAGTAACAGAGTAGCAACAACCCCCCCAAAAAAAAACAGCAGAAATGAATGAAGTAAGAAAATGAGGAGGTATACAGGCTGCATTCACACTTACGGATATCTAAAAAATTTGGTATATAGAGTAAAATTTGACAACTACAAAAAGTCATTGCTGCTTTACAGAAAGGATGAACTCTCTGTGCCTATAATGTTTATAGAGATTTTTATGAAAATAAGAAAGCAATAAAAAGGAGGACATATCAAAGTACAGTTCTATGATAATAAAAAGCCTGTGCATATTGCCTTAAGCTATGATGAAAATAATTTAAAAAAGAAAAAGTTATTCATTTATATTTTCTTCCTTTTATTATTTATTTTTACCTTCCTTCTTCATTTTCATGTGTATGGATTTTGTTGCATGAATAACTCAAACCCCCTTACAGGAAAATGCAACAAAATGGGAAGATTTGTAGTTTTTGACCTAATGCAATTTTATGCAATTTATGTAGTGACTTTGCTATTGAGCCAAACTTGGTCTCATCTTCTCTCAAGACTGGAAAGCCCCTCCCTGCAAGATTTTACTCAAGAAAGGCTGGATATAATATTAATTCAAAGGTTGTCAATAGGTTTGAATCTTCACTTTCTGTTAAGGTGTTATACACACACACACACACACACACACACAAACACATACAAATACACATACAATCCAAAAAATATTATATATGTATTATTTTATTGATATGTTCAATAGTTGTTCATCTATTTGCAAAATAAGTTGTCACTGATCTCAGTTTGAAAAGGTAGTTTTTGTTTTTGAGTTATTGTTCCCATTTTTGTTTGTTTCTTTAAATCAAAGAAAGGAAAGAAGATGGTATTTCCAAATTATCATTTCAATATTAACTTGATATTTGTGGATTTTGTAAAAATAAAGTAACAAGAGGGATTGACATTTAGAAAGCTCAAAGAAAAGAGTTTCCTTAAATAGTCATTTTCTTTTCCTTGGAAAATTTTAAAACTTAAACTCGAAATTTGAGAAGTTAATGATCTTTTAACCTATCATGCCTGGTAATCCTTCATGTATTGCACAAAGGGAAAGTCATAGCTACACATTTTAGTTGCAAAAATAATTACTATATCTTTGGAGTGGGTAGGATTTGGAAGATGTATCAGGAGTTATGAAAGTGCTGTACAGGGCTGGGGCTGTAGCTCGGAGGCAGAGCACTTGCCTAGCACAGGTGAAGCACTGGGTTCGACCCTTAGCACCACATAAAAATAAATAAACAAAATAAAGGCACGCTGTCCATCTACAACTACAAAATTATTTTAAAAAAAGAAAGTATTAAATACATTACATAATATTACTTCTGAAAATTGAAGCTTAGATTGAGAGAGAAATATAATGAGAGGCAAGAAAAACTGACAACATAAACATCTTGCTTCCATTTTTAAGAACAACTTTTTAATAAAAACAGAAAATTATAGTATTTCATAATATTAAATGTGATATAATGAAGAAATTAAGGCTCTAAAATTTCACACATACTATTTCAAAACTACAAAAATATTTCCTTTTTAGAAAAAAGAAACTGGAAAAGATAATAAAAAAATATAGAGAGGATTCTGAATACTTTGGTACTTTAATAATATGATCTTTTAATTTTTCCTACATAGCAGTATTGGTATAAATTAAAATAGCATTGCAATCCCAAAGAACCAAAGGCTGAATGTTTTCTCTAATATGTGGATGCTAATTCACAATAAAGAAAGGGCTAGGGAAGAAGAGAAGTACTTTGGATTAGACAGAGGTAAGTGAAGGGATTGGAGGAAAATTGGGGGTAGGAATTATAGTAGAATGAGTCAGACATTATTATTCTATGTGCATATGTGACTACATAACCTGTGTAATTCTACATCATGTACAACCAGAAGAATGAGCAATTACACTCCATTTAGGTATGATGTATCAAAATGCATTCTATTGTCATGTATAATTAATTATAATGAACCAAAAATGGCATTGTGTCACTGTAATTATATAAGTGAAACAAAATTATGTCATTCATCTCAATTTGGTGACTGAGGAAGCTATCCTCTTTATTGAACAGTTGTTTACTGAAGTGACAGGAAGAAAGAAAGGGTTAGGGTATTTTGACCAAATGGATATCTTCTGACACATACATTTGTGTCAGAATACAGAGTATAACCTTTCTGAAACATAAGTAGAAATTCAGTTGCATTGCATATGCTAAATCTGAAGACTCAGAATTCTGGGGAATAATGGAGAGGCAAATAAAGGTTTCAGAAACTTGGACAGAATTATACTCTTACCCACCATTTAAAGTAAAGGAAGATTGGAGGTGGATGCTCATCATCTTTAGAGGCTTAGAAGAGGAACAGGGTCAGCTAAGGATCTGAGCACCATGAATGGACCAACTACAAGATCCAGGTACTCTGCCTTAAAAATCTAGCTACCATTAATTATATGCTTTTGAGGGGATTTATATGGAAGTTGAAGATAACAGGGAAGCTGCCTTATGGGCTAGAAGTGTGATTGCCTACAACCTCTTGTAGGAGTTTCAAGTTCACTACAATCTTCAAAAGGTGAAAGTGCCATGCATTTTCTATCTTAGTGAAGGATCTGTTGTGTTGCTTTTTGTTTTCTTCTTCATCTTCTTTTCTCATCTGTGGTCATCTAGAAAAACACTGGTAAAATAAGGAATCACCTAAACCTAAAGGATCTAGAGGAGAATGGTGGTAAGATAAGGGGAATGACAGAAGGCACACTGATCTGGGGAGTGTGTGAAGCTAAAGAAGTCACTGGATTCAGAAAAGAATGAGAGTAGTTAATTGTCAGTGTCAAAGATGATGGTTAGGCTGGGAATTGAGAGTGGTAGAGGGAGAGAGAATGCAGCACAAGTCTGAGTTAGTTAACAGTGACTCTACTGGAGAAGCCCAAATCCCATCATTCCCAGCCTACTGGAGCAGTGGATTGGCCAACAGGCTCAGTACTTGTGACAAATTTCTGAGCAGTGTTTTCTGGGGACAAATAAGATTGAGACAGAAGAAACATCTCTCTTCCTTTGCAATACCAGTCTTTTGACTAAGTTGTTATCTGCATGTGAAAGTCTCTAGCATGATGTCTGTTAGTTTTCAAGTATATAACATCTCTCTGTGTGTGCACATAAAATTTGTTTTTCATGTTTTTCTTCTCTACTCATCGATGAGATGTATCTGCTGTATCTGCTGGGGTAGCCTATTTAAAAAAAAAACATAATTATGACAGATTCTTCCTCCTATTACCTCTCGCATCTTTCCACTACTCCACTAAGGAAGCAGGTGCCTGCAAATATGTTATTGCAGGTCCAAATGGTATACAGTATGTGAATGACTTAGAAGCAAAAATTCATAAACAAGAAGAGTTTCTTCATGTCCAGAGGGTGTTTCCTTACCCTCCCTACTCAAGCTGTGCATCACCAGCCTCTAAAATCAGAGTCAAAGGATGACATTGAGCAAAGGGCACAGTGAAATTTCTGATCCCTATGAAAACTCTGGCATCATCATCAGCATCCTCATCTCAGTTTCACAGAGAGGTTCACAGGAAGGGGAATAAAAGGTGCTTCTCATTGTTAGACAGTTAATGGCTGTGGATAAAGAAGACAACTTCAGACTGGGCTTAGCAAATAATGCCTCAACTATACATGCTCCCATGTATAGTTGAGTTCCTGAATAAAGAAAATTTCAGCTCTCTTTTCTGTGGTTTCCTTTGATTTTGGCAACTGTGTGGACCATTAAATATAGATTTATCCTAGGAAGAAACATTTTAAAAATGTGTCAAGGTCATGTTGAAGCTAAATCTTATGGATTCCTATACTGAATTAGTAATATGAATTCCAGGGTGTCATACTAATAAACAGAGAATTTAAAGACAAGCTACAGATGGGGAAAGACCCTCGAATGCTTGGCAAAAGAAGTTAGAAGATTTATGGGGATTATGGGTCCTAGGGAGTATGGGAAACATGGCTATGATTTACAAATGGGAGTCTGAAGAGTTAAGATTTTCATATATTTCTGGGTGTTATAAAGGATGTGGCATAGACATGTATCTCATGAAGTAGCTGTGGAGCTCCCTGGCTCTCCAAACAGGGACACCTCTTTTCAGCAGGGACAAAATCAAGGCTGTGGAGCTGGAGGCATCACTCTGGTTGCTCCCTAGCCAAATAGTGAATAACTGTCTACCAAAACAGGTAGGTTGAAAATTAGAATGCAAAATAAATAAAAAGCAAAACTTTCTATTTATAACTGTGATACATAATATGTTTATATGTATGCCTACATAAGTACATATAGAATCTCATTTACTTTTTCAGTCAATACTAGAAAAAAAAGAATTACCTATGTGAAATTTAACTTAAGAATTGACTTTAAATATAAACAGGGTCAAACATGCTCTTTTCTTTATTTGCTCTCTGGCTTTTGGTTTAAGATATTTGCTCCAGAGGCACTCGGTATATGAGAAAACAATTAGAGAAGGGGCAATACTTTAATGAGAAATTAGCAAGCAATGTCTGCGTACAAATGTCCAGGAATTAGTTTCTCTAAAAGAGAAGCAGGAACAACAAAAAAAACCACTGAGGTGGTAAATGATCAATCAGGGCAGATAATTTAATGAACCAAGCTGATAGAAGGGAAGGATGGGAGGCAGCAGTTGTAGAAGAGAGAAGGAACACAGAGACCCCTGGAGAAGAGGTGGGCAGGTTGTAGGCACAGTCCTTCATAACCAATTAAAGTGCCAGGCAAAATGTGTAGAGCTAACCAGAGTAGAACCCTTTTAATAATCTTGGTAGGAGAATGAAAAGAGGACACTTCTGTCCAAATGACATTCCTGTAGATGAGAAAACATAAGTGAAATATGTTTCCCTTTCCCCAGAAATACAGGCATATAAAATTAAGTGGTAGTGAATAAATAATGCTTAAGCCTAGGATACAAAGTTGTAGAGGCACCCAAGAACTAACTATGCAGAACAGGAGATGTCCACCATTGAAGGACATTTTGTAAGTCTCTCCTCAGCTAGATATCTAAGCCTGTTTAGAATTTGATTTTAGCCTGGACTAGAGTTCTGGCCGCTGATTTGAATGGACACGCAAAAACTAGATCCCCATACGTAGAAAAAACGTGGAATTCGTGGCCTAATTATACTTACGGTTCCTCACAAAAATAATTTTTGACAATATTTTGTTTAAGTATTTCCTAGGAGCTCAGAATTAATGCAGATTATCCAAAAATATCAACTGTGTCTTTGGATGGAGAGGTTGCTACTTGAAATAGTGACTTCCCATGTGAAACTCACACACACAATTCCTTTATCTTATGATTTTGTCCCTGTTCTGAAAAAGCATCATGACAGTTACTGATAGCGGCAGTGAAAGTACTAGACAATGTCTCCTTCTGTCCTCAAGTGCTTTACTCATAGATTTGAGGCTATCTTAAGTTCCTCAGAAGGAAAATAATCTCTCAATTGATATTTATCTCTTTCAGGGCCTCTTTGAGGATTTCTGAGAAATTGGTCACTTGGAGGTCAGCCCGTTTGATACATGCTTTCTAATTGTTTATCTCCAAGGAATGGAGAACAAGAGGCTGGAATGTATCTGAGCCCAAGAGTATGAAAGGTAGTCCTGGTTTATAAACTCCTGAGCCCTCAGGCCCTCAGATGGAGCAAGGGCTTGAGGAATCTCCTGTCTTTATTGTTCCATTGCATTAGTGTTCAGAGATGTGAAAGATTCCTGGGTATGAGAGGGCCCAGAAGGATCTTGCATTTGGTATTTTCAATTTATCTCTAGTTTCCTAGAATTAGGAAAAAAAGATTTATTTCCTTCCTTGGAAGAAGGCCATTATGAACCCACATGGAAAGAGGTCAGCCAAGCTGTCTCAGGGATTTAGGAAACAGGGCTAGAAATGGTAATCTGATTTTCCACCTTATATCCCAATCCATAACAAGGTCATCCTATGTTAGCCTGACTGAGGCTATATCTTGAAGTCATAGGGTTCAGAAGAGTAGAACATAAGCATAGTTTTCAGGACAAGAAAAGAAAATAGCTTTGGAATCAGACACTTTGGAATACAAATCCAAATGCTTTTTATTTGCCATTTGTGGGATCTCACACAAATTCCTTGCTTCCTTGTACCTAGGAGTTTTCCTTTGTAAAATGGGGAATAGTAGATATAAGTGATTATTGTAAAATTTATTACATTATCTTCTTCTTCTGGCACAGTGTGTTGCATATGTTACATTTCCAAAAAATGGTAATTTTTGCTTTATTATAAGGCTTAATGTACTGTTCTGAGTATCATTTCCAGAAATAGTTATTTTATCTTACAATTGTTTTCATAATGCAATTTGAGATTTGAGGTGGCAATCTGGGATTGTGAGACATCTGGAAACCCTGTCAGATGAAATTTGAGTGAAGAATCTGGTAATGATGGGCTTGAGGTAGTAGAGATTAAAGTCAGATAGATTTCCAAAAATGAGAAAGGATCTATGTAAATATAGAGTCCTGTCTTATAAAAAGATTGATAAAGGAGCAAAGGAGATAACAGAGGGTCAAATTTTAGTATTTATAAAGGATTTCAACAACATGTGTCATGTGAATAAATATTGCAGATGATGAGCTCCTTGTCAATAAACATTCACATATAACTGGATGAATTGAATATGTGTTTGAACTAATTTTTGAGTTTTTTAACTTTATGGTACAAATTACATACAGGATAAACTGACCATTAGACATAATTTCCAGAAATAATCTTTAAATATTTTAATGTCTTATTTTTAATGTTTTTATGTTTTAATATCTTGTACATTTTTAGCCTGCTTTTAATTCATTGAATATAACTAGGACATATTCAAGGACTTCAATATCACTCGTAAGAATAACTCTAATTCCTACACAGGATTTTATTATCTGGATGCATTTAATTGCTGAATGATTCATTAGTACCTTCTGTGTACAATTACCCTACTAGATAAACACCCTTATGGTTCCTGCTCATCAAGAACTTACATTCTATTGTGGAATTTTAAATATACAGTAAGTAAAAATATTTTTAATTATAAAAAAATAAAAATTTCAAATCAAAATGAGATAGCACAACACATCCTCTTGAGTGGCCAAAATGTAGAAAATACCAACAGTGGACAGGAATGTGAAAGAATTAAAGTCTTCATGCTTTTGGTAAAAGAAAAGGGGAAAGTCACTTTGGAAAACATTTTGGTATTTTCCTAAAAAGTTAAACATAAGCTTACCATGCATTTCCCATTCCTAAAAATCTTTACAAGAGAAATGAAAACACATGTCAACACCAAGACTTATATTAATGTTCATAGTATTATCTACTATAGCCAAAAGAGAAAATAATCCATGTCATTAGATGAATAAAATGTAGTATAAGCATATAATAAAATGCTATTCAACAATAAAAGGGGAATAAAATCAATATGTGTTGCAATATAAGGAAAAAACCTAGATATAAAAATCACTTATGATTCTATGTACCTTAAATGTCCAGAAAAGACAAATTTATATATACATAAAAGTGGTTTCCTGTGGCTACGGGTGTGAGCTGGGATTGATTGGAATTGGGCTCAGTGGAATATGTCGGGGTGATAAAAATATTTTAAAACTGGTTTGTGATGAAGGTTATACAATTGTACATATTTATTGAAAATATTTCATTGTGCAATATAATAGGATTTTTTTGGACATCTGAATAATGTTGAAATTGATTTAAGAAAGAAACTGTGTTTTGACAAATGCAATGAAGGAAATAAGCTATTGTGGGGGAAATCAAGGGGAGGGGCAGGAGATTTATAGGTGGCTCTCAGAAAAGACCTTCTTGCTAGGAAGGTGGCCTTGAAACTTCACTCCAATACCAAGAAAAATAAGAGATGTCTTTGTGTGGAACTGGGCAAACAGTACACAGTACTAGCATACCACAGGGCTTCTGGGATCCAGTCCTGCCCACATCTGTCAGGTTTCTGATCTGGGCAAGGTTCTAAGACATCCTGGGTCTCTGTAGAGGGAATAAGGAGAGGCATTTTCAGGCACAGGTGGGAAAAACATATCAGCTTTTATTAGTCAGTTGTGTATTGGCTGGTTTTTGGAATAATTATAGTGCTTTAATGTGCATTTTATAGTTGAAACTACACACATTGTCCTTATTCTTTTCTCAGGATAAATTTGTAAAAGTGAGGCTTCATAAGAAATCAACAATTTAAAGGTATTTGACATTTCTGAACAAATCAGGATATTCCTATTCTCATTACCTGAGTATATGGAAATGGGGACGAATTCACCACACCTTCCAGCAAAAAAAAAAAAAAAAATCTATTTGGATTTATGAGAGAAGGGCCTGCATTTGCTTCATGTTTGTATGCCAAAATGATCTTTGAGGATGCTTTTCATACTGCTAAGTATGTTTATTGAAGGAGTGACTGAACTTCCAGAGACAGAGTTGACTCCATAACTTGGGAATTTCTTTACTGACCTGAAATATACAGATGGTTTTGAGTAGCCTTCTAACAATCTCCTCCTTGAAGCTTTTATGCCTGAGATTGAAGGAAGAAGGTGAGACTGTCAGACAGACTGACAACCTGAGAGAGAGATTTTGAGACAGAAACTCACATGAGTATTTATATTGAAAGGGCATTAACTCCCAAAAGAGAACTCTGAGGTCCCCTGTGCCTTCTTTCTAAGTCAATCACAAATAGGAAGACATTTTATATCTTTGACATAGTTTAGTGATGAGAATGTGATAAAGGAAGATGAGTCAATTATTACTGGAATAATAAAACCATGAGTTAATACTGTGTGAGGGTTTCCAATGCATTAGGCATACCACTGGGAGAGAATATATACATGTTGATGTAGTTACTAGGTTTTGTGGTGTCCATGGAATCATGTTACCCAAAACATGTGCTTTAGGCTAACTTGATGATATAGATGGTTTTGTAATACACAATGAAGATGCAGTAACATATTAGTTGTCTGAGAGTAAGTTATGATCGAAAGGATGGGTGGGAGGCCATCATACATCTGAGTAGAAAAAGGGCCACCAGTGACAAAGAAGTTATTAAAATGTGCTTTGGAGCACAAAAGACATGTTTCTTACCTTCATAATTAAGCTTGATCCCCCCCGCAGGAGTTGCAAGGGCTGAACTCTTGCACTAATTCATTGTAGCACAGGTAATAACAGAGTGCAGGGTTTGTTGAGAAATTGAAAACTATAAAATGAACTAAAGATTGATCTTCTTTTTATTAGAATCATGTGCAGGCAATCCTAAACAGCATTAGTGATAAATATTCCTTTACCCCAAATAAATACTTTGTTGGTTGAAGTTTAAATTGTTCTGATTACTGTTGAGTTTTAGTTTGAGTGATACAGGTCTAAACTTCAGAGTATTACATTCTCTTTGTATCTGTATACATTTGTAATATATATATATATATATATATATATATTATATACACACACATACACACACATATATATATCTACATGTATATATATTTTTAAAAAATCTTTGTAGTCTTCTTGGAGTTTAACTCAGAAAATTTGCAATTATACTGCTTTCCTGGGACAAATTCTGACCCAAGTATACAAACATGTTGATTCTGAGTGTACTTTATTGTGGAATTCACCTTCACTATTCTTCCTGCCTCCAACACCTCTAATACTAATTTTGTGGAAAAAAATCAGAATAAAGAAAAGGAGAATAGATTTTAAATTGTTTCAGTTCTAGTGTTCCATGTGACCACACAAAGTTGGCATTTGTATTTCTGATTTAAGATAGTCAAGAGCAAAGTGGGATGTACAATTATTTGTTTGTTGTAGGCAAATTATAGACCATTGTAACAGTGCCTGACTCCATTTTTGATGTTTAACTCCTGGCAGCTTTTAGACCCAAGCTCCTTTCTTTCTCTTGTGATACAGAAGTTTGGAAGAAAGTCACAACATTGCCTTCTTTGACTCCAACTGGATATTCAAATCATACAACTGAGCCCATGAAAAAGATTCTAACCAAGTTCTATTCCATCACCAAAATTCTCAGCCAGCATTCAGTCTCTGCTGTTATGACCTGTTATGACACATTCAGACCACCATGGTAAGCTGCTCTGCTCTTCCAAAAAAAACACAATTATGTGAATAATGAACTGTTTCATTCTCTCTTGATGTGTATATGGCATCCTGTCTTTTTATTCAAACCAAAGTTTGAGTTACGGTTAACCCTGTCTCTTCCAAATCTACATATATAATATTTTACTAATTTTAAATAATGTATTTTAAATGAAATACTTTACAGCCTTAAAAGTAATCTATAGAATAATGATTATTATAACAAAATTATCAACAATATAAATATATCCTATAAAGAAGACAGAGTTAAAAATATTGACTGGGTGTCAAATATGCTAGATAAACCACTGGCATATTCAATATCAAGGCATATCAGGAGATGTACTGGCTGATCACAGTATATATGTACAGTTTATGGTAACACATACATTAAGAACATCTCCCACATTACCCCTATAAGTAACCTAAATATTAAGAACTAGCTCTGTTAAAGCCCAGTTCATAGACAACCCTGGAAAGAAAAGCTAAGTCTACTCTTGGGGAATCATTGACAATCCTAAAGCTTATATTGGTAAATAATGTAATTTCCTCCCTGTTACTGTCTTAGTTAGTTTTGTGATGCTATAACAAACCTGAGTCTGGGTACTTTATAAAGACATTTATTTGGCTCATGATTCTGGTGACTGGAAGGTTCAAACAGCATGGTGCAGTTATCCTGGTTAGAGCCCCATGCCTGCCTCATAACTGAAATGACGCTTGCTATGTGTAGAGGGGCTCATGTGTAAATAAGGAAGCAAGAGAGCAGAGAGGGAGCAGCCTCACTCTTATAATAACCCACTCTTGCAAAATCTAATTCATTCTTACTGGACTCAACCCATTTTGCAAAACCAGCATTAATCAGTTACTGAGGGTGGAGCCCAGTGACTTAATTACCTTCCACTAACCCTACCTCTTAAAAAGCTCTACCACCTTAACATAGCCACACTTATGACTAAGCTTGTAGAACATGAACCTTAAAAGACAAACCTTATCCAACCAAACTAATTATTTCTTGTAAAGCTCTTTATAATTCTAAACTGTTAATAACCATAATATGTCAGTTTCTCCACAAACATAACTTTGATTTGATTCCCTCTATGTGTAGCATAAATAATAATTTATATTAGTCATTTTAAACATTTGTAGATCTCTGATCAAAGCCATGAACAATATGGCACCAGTTATAATAATATTTAACACTTTATAGTATATATTATATTAGTGAATATATAATGGTCAATGTTTCATATGTACAAACTATGATTTTAATAAATATATACTGAAATAACATTTCTGTAACATCATATAGTATAAAATGTGCAAGTTTAGATTTCAGTTCTGACTTAAGACCTTGGGCCTTCATTCACCAGCTGGAAAGACTAGTGAATCAGAAAATCTTATTCCATGCATTGGCCTCATGGTTCCTCACAAAAATACATATATTTTTACAATAATGTGAAACATAAAACAAAATCGAGCTCAACAATTTTAAGTGTATAGTTCAGCATTATAAATTACACATATAGTATGATAAACTCTAAGGATATAATATTAAATAGCATTTCTCTAAAGCATTTTTATACATGACTGAAACTGTAACTGTGAACAGCAGGGCTTCATCTCCCATAACCTGAGCCCCGGGCAACCACCTATCTACTTTCTGCTTCTCTGAGTTTGAATAATTTAGATAGCTCACTTAAATGGACTTGGGCAATATTTCTCCTGCTGTAATATGCTAATTTCACTTAACATCATGTCCTTAAGTTATCTATGTTGAAGTATATGCTGTAATTCCTTTCTTGTTTAAGGTGAGTAATATTCCCTTGTATGATTTTTGCGGGGGAGGGGAAGGGGCAGGTACAGGGTATTGAACTCAGGGGCACTCACGCATTCAACTACATCCCCAGCCCTATTTTGTATTTTATTTAGAGACAGGGTCTCACTGAGTTGCTGAGGGCCTTTCTTTTGCAGAGGCTGCCTTTGAACTCGTGATCTTCCTGCCTAAGTCTCCTGAACCATTGCATGTACCACTACGCTTGGCCCCTTACATGTTTTTGCCACATTTTATTTCTCTGTTCATCCATCCCTGGACTTTATATTATCCCCACATGGTCATGGTGTGTCCTGTTTTTAAAATGATGTTGAAGTTGGTTTATTAGAATTTATTGAGGATTTTGAATCTATATTTATTAGAATTATTGGCCTCAAGTTTCTTTTCTTGTAGTATCTTTGCCTCCTTTGATATTAAGAAAATGCTGACCACAAAAGTTGAGTTTGGAAATGTCCCCTCCTCTTTAATTTCTTGAAAGAGTTTGAGAAAAATTGAAATGAGTTTTTTAAATATTTGGTAGACTTTACCAGCACAACCATCTGTTCTTCAGCTTGCTGTGTTTTTGTTTTGTTTTGAAGAGGAAAGAAGTTTCACATTACTGGTTAATTTTGCTTACTAGTTACAAATCTTCTTGAATTTTTTATTTCTTCATAATTTAGTCCTAGCTATATGTTCGTTTTTAGGAATTTATGAAAGTTTTCTAGATTATCCAATTTGTTGCCATATTATTTTTCATATTAGTTTCAAATACTCCTTTGTATTTCTCTGGTATATAAATTCTAAGGTCTCCTATTTTATGTCTGATGTTATCCTTATGAGTCTTCTCTTTTTTTTCTTTTTTACTTTGGATAAAGTTTTATAAATTATATTTTTCAAAAAAGACTATGGTTTTGTTGATTTATTTTTATACTTTACTTATTTCTGGTTTAATTTTCATTATTTAAATTTTCCATATCTTATCTTCTTCTAACTTTTGCTTGGTTTATTTCTCTTCTCTACTTCTTTCAGATGTAACACTAGGTTGAGATTTGAGATCTTTCTTCATTTTTAATATAACCCATTTGATGCTCTTATAAACTTTTATCTTTATACTGAAATTGCTTCATTCTGTAAGTTTTAGTATGTAGTACTTTAATTTTTATTTTTCTCACAATATTTTCTAACTTATCTTTTGATTTCTTCTTAGGCCCATGGATCATTCAAGATTGTGCTGTTTACATTCAACATATTTGTGAATTTTCCCATTTTCTTTTCAATTATTGATTTCTAGTTTTATTTCATTATGTTGAAAAGACAGAATGATTTTAATCTTCTTAAATTTACTAATATTTATTTAGTGAACTAATATGTGTTTTATCTGTGTGTACTTGAGAAAAGTGTGTATTTTGATGTTGATGAATAAAATGTTTTATATATATAGTATATATAGTAATATACATATAGTTATACTATATATATATATATCTATATATATATATATATATATTACATTTAGTCTATAGTGTTTTCCTCTATTTTCTCACTGATCTTTAAAAAATGTCCTATCCTTTATCAGAAGTGATATATTAAAATCTCCTACTTTTGCTGTTTATTTCTCCCTTCAGTTTTGTCATATTTCATGTAGTTTGGGGCTCTGTCGTGAGTATTATAATTATAATCACTATATATTTCTGGTAAGTGGAATCTTATCTTTATATAATGATACCAGTCTCTTTCAACCTACTGTTTGTAGGGACATACCCACTTCAGTCAGCATCAATAGAGAATGTGGGAACCTCATAAAACTTTTCTGTGGATATGTGTTTTTTAAACTTTTGTAAATAAATTCCCAATTAGAGAAAATTGTCTAATTTCTTCTTTTCCAGGAGCTCACAATATTTGGCTCTCTCTGTGTCTATTTGTGGTATTGATCCTTCTCTGGAGCCTATATATACCACCTTGTTCTGTTATTCTCAGCAGCCCCAGACTTCTCAAGTATGCCAAGTCTTGTGAATGTTCCTAATCATCAGAGTCAGGAAACAGCTCCTCAGCTAGCCCCCAGACCAATTCCTAATGCAGTCCCCCAAATAGCAGGAACCTTAAATCCATGCTTCACTCCCATCCATCAACCCTGGGAAAGGCTGCCAAGGCATCTTGAATCCCTCTGCTGCACTGCTAGTCCTCCAGCTTGGCAGCATGTGTTCTCCGAAGTCCCCAGAATATTCCACAGGCCATGAATTCCATGAGACTGGTGAAATAGCAATTGGTTTCACGGGTCACTTACTGAAACGCTGGAAATTTGGATGTATTCTCTAATTCATTCCCTTACCAAAGAGAAAGCAAGAGTTGGGACGAGCTGTCTCCTGATCAAAGGTGATATGCTGAGATGGGGGAAAGACTATGACAAGGGATTATTATAATTTTTAAACCATCAGCTATTTTTCAGTGACTTCCAACCTAGTATCATTTCTTGTCAGTATTTAGATTCAGGCAAAATAGAAATCTGTCCCCAATTGGGATGTGTATTTCAGTTTTTTCTCTCTCCCTCCCTAGGGAGAAATCAAAACCTGGGAGTTTCCTTCCCATGACACCCTACTGTGCTGGAGGGGAGGAACTATAATGAGTTAATGCTACAAGTTTTCCTACCAGATTTGATAGAGCTGTGTTTGTGCTTATCTGGGATACAGGAGACTCAACATGTTCCCCATCAAATAAATTGCATCTGGTTTCGCTGCTAAGACTAGGTCTCTGTACAATACAATGTTCATAGATATTTATATTTGAGGGGTTAGATTACTTGGAAGTACATAAGGACATATATTTACAAATGGTAAAAATGAGTTCCATCTTTATATATAGCACTGTTATAAACATAGATATAACACTATGTCATAACCCAACTTTTGTGTGTGTGTGTGTGTATGTGAATGTAGTTGAGGAAAGACATAACTGAGAAAAGGTCTTTCTTAGACCTCATATTGTTTTCAGAAACACTTTTCCAATGTTGAATGAATACTTCACAATTTATTGTACTCAAACCAAAGATAATGTCCTCCCTAAATAACATTCTGATGCAATAATAGGGAGATTTTACCTATATTCTCAACCTATAGAATATTGTTTTTTGTAAAATTCACTGAAAAGTAAGTTCATAAAACACATTTTAACATGGAGATAAGAGAGCCAACATCAATGTTTCCTCGTGAGTGCGTCAGCCAGAGAGACACTGTGCCCCTCTGCACAAGGACTTCTTCAAATATGCCATCTTTTCAAAGGTCAAAGAAAAACCAGTTTGAAAAATCTTGATCTGATATATGCTTATAAAGAAAACAAAGATGTCAGTCTGACACAGCCACAGCAATAACTTAATTTACTTAAGAGAGAAAGATAAGTGACAGGTGGAGAAAATTACTGTCAAATCTTGGAGACCTTGAGATAAAAGTGAAAGTCTTTTTGATATAACCAAAGGTCAGATCCTTAGTACTTTTCAGAAGCCCTCATTGATGGTCTCCTTTCATTTCTTAGTGTCAAAATGAGTTTGGATAAATTTGGAATTTTACCTTAGATTTAGTGGAATCAAGTACAATAAGGCAAAAAAAAAAGCCGTATGAGACTGTAAACAGGCTAAAAATATGGATTATTTAAAGTGCTAAATACATTTATTTTTATTACCCAATTTCAAAGTTAGAAAATTTCTATAATGTTTGAGTATATAATACAGGTCTGGACAATTTGAGGTAAAGTTATTAAGCCATATTCATTTATTCAAAACCATATATTGACAACTATGTGCTGTTGTCTATTGTCATGGGTTTTATATTTTAGTGGAATGCAATAATCATTCAGATAATCTCAAAGACACACTGTGATGCATATAATGAAGAATAAATACAGAAAACTGTAGAGAGCAGAGTGGCAACAGATGTGTTATTGGTATCAGGGAGAATGTTTATAGGAAGTGGACCTTGACAATGGAGGGTGATGCAGTTGGAATGAAGGCAAGAGGGAAAAAGAATGTGTCACACTCTTGACAAGCCCCAGGAAGGGTTTCAGTTTTCATCTGATGTGAAATCATGCTGATTTATAAATACCAAATTGACATTTTAACTATGTTTTAATGGCATTTGTATGCAGAAAATTTTGAAGAGTAATGGGACTACTGTCTCCTTTGGAACTCAGGAACTTTATAAAGGAAAATAATGCTTCAATCAAAATGATGTCCTAATGTTTGCTAATTAATCTTGCACTGAAAACAGTATTCTATTTTTTAAGATGTCCAATTTTTGCCTACTAAATTCAAGACTACATAATGAAATAGTAAGGAAAAAATAATACTAAATGTGCAAACTCAATTTCATCATAGAAAATAAACACGAAAGGAAATAGGAGAGCAGAGCAGATCTTCAGAAGTGACAGTGCAGAGATTTCATTACCCAGAGAAAATAAGACATTTGAGAGCATTCATTCATATTCATATGATCTGACATTCAAAATATTGTTTCTTTGGAATTTTCATATCATATACTATGATTGTATATAATTTGTCAATCCACATCTACTTAAAAACTATTGCTAAAATATTAAACTTTTAGGAAGTGTTTTGATAGCAGAAAATTGGAGCAACTTAGGCTTAAACAAAATTAATCACATTCAATTCTATCTGTGCTTTGTTTCTACTTCCCTGTTCTCTTATATAGACAGTAATATGTACATGCCGAAATGAACACCACATTACAGAACCCAGAAAGCATCTCATCTATTTCCACCTTTTGCTTTTGTTTTATTTTTCCTATAAAGGTTCTACTCTATTATCAGATTAACAGCCATTCATGGGGATAGATGCCACAGACAAGACATAGTCTTTCAAATATCACATTTATAGTTACAAATTTATGCTTTCAAGATTATGAAATGGCTCTTGGTTATGTAGTTACAGTTTTAAAAATATGCATTCCCATTTTTAATTTTATCTTTAAGCAAGGCTTTTGAGTGAAATTATAAGTAAAACTACCCAGGAAAAAATCTACCTTAATGCTTGAACAAAAAAAAATGTGTTCTTATGAAAGCAAGAAAATAATCTTAGCACCACATGCTAAACGATACTTATAACAACAACTGTATTATGCTATATGCTAAAGAATACCTAAAATAACATTTTACTGGCCATCTGTCATGTGTCAAGCTTTGACTGTTTTGGTTTTACTTAATCTTTGTGATACAAAGTTCTTGTTTATCCACAAGGAATGGAGATCAGAGGGTTTTTTTATTATTATTTTTCAAAATAAACTTGTTACATAGCCTGGATCTTACCTAGGTTTTTCTACTTCTGTTTTGCCATTCATCAAACCCATAACATTCATTTTGATTCACATAATCCCTCTGGCTCTCTTTTTATTTTCTATCAAGCTTATGTCTTTAATTCTATTGCCTTCTCTTACTCTCCTATTTATCCTTTTCACTAATTCCATTTTCTTTCTTCATTATCTCTTCCATATGGGTATGAAATGTCTCAATCAGCACTGGGAATGATTTTCATTGTAAGTTACCAAACTGTTGCTTTAATACCTGTACACCTCTTACTAGCCTGAATCATAGAACTGCTTCAGCTGTTAAATCAATATGTGACACTGAGGACTCACATAACCATTCTAACAAATATTTTCCTTGATTCTTAAAAAGAAGAGTCAATTTAGACAATCTTTATTTTCCATTAAAGCATCAATAATCAATATCACAATATTGAAGAAATCATGCTTTTTTAATTGAACATATTTGAATTTGTGCAATTTCAACAAGCTGATTCATATCTTAACTTTGGTTTACCATGTAATTTTAACAGTTAATGTATTGTAAAATCTGTTTTATAGAACAATAGTCCGATTAAGTTTTCCTTTAAAATGAGGTATCAAAACCACATAATTTTAGATGCCTTTCTTCATATTAGGTTACTCTCCATAAACATTTACATATTAAATTATTATAGTTATTGCATCATAAAATAATTAGTATTTAATCAGCTTTTTAAATAACTGTTTTTTTACCACAGAGACATGTTCATTTTGATGAATTGTGCCCTAGACTTCTGTCTTGGCTCTGCACTGGCCCTGCCTTGCAAAAGCTCAGGATTCACCAAATTCACACTACCACATGGGTTGTAGAAGTTGAGTGATGATGGCTTTTTAAAATATATACATGTCTATTTTATTCTTATGATTATACTTAATTTTCAATGCACTGATATGACTTATGTAGGTTCTATGTAACTTAAGAAATTATCATTTCTTAGATTTCTATGCATTTGCATCATGTATACCTAGTTAATACTGAAATTTTAAATGGATGCTATACTTGATCTCCAAGTCACTTCCCCATTTATTTTACATGCCACAAAATGAAAGTCATAAAATTATGTAGTCTTTATGAGATATTATTCTGATTGTGTGTATTTCATGAAAGGGCATAAATAGTGTCATTTTTGAAATATGTATAATAAGTTGCTACATATGAAACATGAAAGACCATCAAAAAAGCAAGAGGAAATTACATTTATCATATATATTTGACTTCTGTAAATCATTGATATGAGAGTAAATCTGTGCTGGGAGCATTATCAGAATAATTACTATCTTTTATATATTTTTGTTCTGACTTAATAGGAAAACAAATGGCACAAAAATCAATAAACTAGACCAGCAATCTAGTGTTGATTGATTCAGAAACTGTTTACCTCTTTGCATAATTCTCCTAACTAGACAATTATTACCTAAATATATGCAAACTCAAATCCAAGATCCCACAGAGAAAATTATTGATTTTCATGAAAAAAAAAGAATATGTGCAGCAGTGCATGACAATTAGATATACTTCTTCTAGGCAATTGATAGGGCATGACCATTCTCTATAGGGAACTGTGCAATGCATTCAGGTAAATTCTATTAAATTTGTGACCAGTCTCCCATAAAAGATAATTATGTATGTCTGAAGATGAGGTGACCTGATTGCCCTATCAAACACAGCTGAAGAGCAAACCGCAGCTTTAATGGAGTTTGCTGTACAGAAAGATGAAAAAAGCAAGCAGGTGGGCTTTTATACATGCTTGAGAAAGGAATATATATAATCAAATCTGGGGTGAAAATTAAATTTGCCCAGTCTACAGAAATGCTGAAGGCAAGGTATGCTCAAAGACAATAATATTGTCAGGTAACTCATCTTCGGAAATAATGGTGAAAGAGAGGAATGCTTACTCTAAGGGAATGACAATAATTTCTCTTGATGGATTGAAATGGTTCTATAACTTCTCTCAGACCAGTATGTTTAATCCAATATAAATGTCCACATAAAGGTATGGATTAGAGAAACACTATGGGTAGGAAAACTAAGATGCTACTAGAAATGATGCCACTTCTTACTGTCATTATAAGAAGGAAATTTGTTAGTGTATTTTTTTTTTATTCCTTGCAAATGTTTTCTTGTTAATCACGTGCCACCCATTCATAGGAACAATATAGTCAGTGGTTATTTTTATCTGGGAATCACTAATTTCTCAGCCCTCCTTCACATATTTTGATTTCATAAGTCTTCCTACCATTTTATGCATATCCTAGATATTACATATAAATATGATTACTTGATTAATTCAAATAACATTTTCTGAAATATTTTAAATCTATTATTCAATTACTCTTTATGACAAGACAAAAAAGAGTGATTTTACATTACCTTTTAAATTGAGTCAATGCATTGTCTAATTTTCTGACCATATTAATAGCAATTTTATTTAACAGTCACTTGAAATTTTTCACTTCTTCTTTCCATATATTCATTTAAACACAAATGTTTTAACTATATATCCATGAATTACCATATGGTCTGGGCTTTTCGGTCAATCCACTCTTTGCCTAATAAGAGACATGGAAAGTATATTTATTTCACAGTGAGGCAAATGTTATGACAAAGAAATGAACATGGAATGGTGAGGGCCAAATTGATGGATGCCTAAACCTGGTTGTGTATTCAGTGACAGTTACCAAAAGTTGTGTCTTGAAGGATGCTTAAGAAATAACTTGCAAGTCAATACTTTTGGCCAGAACAAGAAGAGTAGAATGAATAGAAAAAAATAAAAGTTGTTAAACCTGATGCACTATGAATATGGCATGTTGAAATACTTGAAATAAAAATACTAGAAGCATTTTTCTTAGCTTAGGGTTTTGGAATTTTCATTCTCACTGAAATTGCTACTAATACATGGTATCAGTCTGCCTATCTCACTCAGGTTTGTGTGGCCTACGTGTATTTCTTCTGCTACACCTTCTACTTACATCTACAATTCCATGGTTAAATACATATGGAACAGAGATCACGATGAAGATACTGGAGATTCCGTGTCATTCATTCCAATCTATAGTGTTCAATGATTTCTGTCCAGAACATTTCTGGAGTAGATATTAGACTAAAGATTCAAGCTCTCATATCTATGATTCCAGTTCAATCATTTGACTGTGAAACATTGAGCAAGAGTATTCATTTTGAGATAATATAAATATGAATTAATGAATTAATGATTACCAATATTGCTTATTTATTTGCATTGCAGTCTTTTATGAAAACAAAGTAACACAATGAAATCTCATATATATAAAAGAGTCATACAGCTCTGGTCTAATCAGCACTGGGGGATCATGAGCTTTAGATATCATCCCTGTGTGGGATGCCTACTCTGTATTCTGACCACTTTCCCAGGACCAGTAAATCTCAGATATCCACAGGTAGATACCTCCTTTGACCAAATGCTTCCTAGAATGTCCCTTCACCTCTGGCTCAAAAGCTCAGCTATGTTCTAAATAACTTTATATTTTCTATCCCCATGAAGACTACTCTGTAGACAAATGAACAGCAGATGCTGCCTAGGAAGGATATCAGATACTATGATTTCACTTTTGTTTTCTAATGAGGTAAAGTCACATGACTAAAGTGATAAAATTTTTAATACAGATTCTTCTCCACTTGAAAATGTCCACATGTTGAAGAAATCAACACTGAAAATACCTGGTAGAGGAATAATCAGGCCTTTACAGTAAAGTAAAGCACTTTCCTATTTTCTCGCTGACTGCAATATTCTATGTCTACACCTATCATAAATGACATGAGTGAATTTTCTTGATTCCCTTCTACCTGAAGCATACTATTTCCAACTTTATTAATTATTATCAAAATTGTTATCAAAGTGAATGAAAATTCCTTATTTTTCACGTCTTTATTAATATTTTAAACCTCAAAATTTTAACATTAGTCAATTTTCTGTGCATGCAATATTTTTTCAATGCTTTTTAAATGTGCTTTCACATTTGAGTCATAAAAATGAACAGATTTTCTTTTTCCTTCTAACCACTTCAATTTTCTTCCTAGCTAATTGAGTATTCATATTCGTGAACTAATTCTTCAATACTTTATAGGTTTTTCTTCTTTAAATACATATATTTTGGATATTAAATTTTTGTTACTCATGGGCATTGTGACGTTACGTTTGTTTATATTTGTGTTTATATTGTGTTTTAAGAAGGCAAGGTAGTGATTTTAATATGACTATATTATTCCCTTGTTTCTTAAAGGTTCTGGTTGCTTTTCTCATGTTGATATCAAATAGTCTATCATTCAATATCTGTTTATTGACATTGATTCCATCATATAACAAATTATTGAATAGTGTTAAGTCTATTGATGTATTGTGCCTGAGTTCATTATCTAGTTGTCTATGTAAAAACAGTATTGCTCAGTGTTTATTCCTAAGGTTTTTTTTTCAAATATTGATCTCCAATAAGTAATTCTCACGTCTCTGTTGGCCCATGAAAAATCCAAAATCCATGAAAAAATTTTATTTAATTTCACTGATCATGTAGATTAATTTTTGAAAGAATTTCATTTAAGGTACTCTATGTTCTCATACATGGACATGTGACATTTGCTTATTCAATAGACATCTACATGCTTTTACATTGCTTTAATAATGTTTTAAAAATTTCTCCAGAAATTGTATGGATATTACTCCTTTTTTTTACTTTATTGATATAAAATTGACACATATAGTACATATTCAAGGTGTATAATGCAAATTTTTGATATGTGTATTATAAAATAATTACCACAAAATCAAGCTAATTAATATATCCATCACCTCATACAATTACTGTTTTTGTACATGGAGGGGGGGTATTTGAAATCTTTTCTTTTAGCCAATTTCAATAACCCAGTATTATTAACTATAGTCATCATCTTGTAGATTAGGCATTCAGAATTTGTTAATCGTACAGTTACAAATTTGTTCCATCCCATTCCAATTCCTATCCTTGGTGAATACCCACTACTCTTTTTTTTTCATATTTAAATTTGACTTTTTTGGATTTCAGTATAAGTGAGATCATGAAACACTTGTTTTTCTGTGTTTAGTTTATTTCACTGTGTGAAATATAATGTTCTCCAGTTACATTCATGCTGTTACAACATGATTTCCTTCTTGTTAAAGATTGTATAATTCAGAGAGAGAGAGAGAGAGAGAGAGAGAGAGAGAGCACAAGCAGACTTTTAGTGTGTTTCTTTATTCATTCATCCATCAACAGATATTTAAAATGTTTCCTTGGCTATTATGAGTAACACTGCAAGGAAAGTAGGGTGTATTTTCTTTAGATGTACACCCTGAGGTATGATTGCTGTACATATAATACCTTTTTTTTTTTTTAGAAACCTCTATGCTGTCTTCCATAAAGGAAATATTTTACACCATCACAGAGTTCACAAGGGTTGCCTTTTATCACATCTTCACTAACATTATCTTTTGATTCCTTTCACTGGTTCTTCTTAGTTATACATGACAATACCATTCATTTTGCCATAATTATAAAACATGGGATACAATTTGTCCTAATTCATTTCCCAGTGTTTCCCCAGTTTGTTGCTCTTTCCTGCTCAAGTTCAGGGGCTGTAGCAACTTTGAACTATAGTCTATATTTTTCTGCCTTTTGAAATATCTTTTCTTGCATGAGCTCTGTTTCTTTGCATTGTTGCCAGAACAAGTCACCGGGGAGAAAGTCTGGGTGAATCTGGGACTTACCTTGTGTTTTCCTTTTTCCCAAAGGATCACTGGCCTCTGGTGATTACTTTTCACTGCCTAAAAAAAGTGTTGTATCAATTATATTTCTAATAGAATCAGTTTTATCTTATACATTTTCAAGTGTACACAAGGCAGCATTTTTATTTTGTTCCACTTTTTATTCCCATTTTTTCCTTGAATTAACTTTAATATGATACTTGTATCAATCAGTGTTTATAGTTGTTTTGGTTAATATTTGCATGATTTTTTTCTTACCTTCTTTTTATTCTCAGCAGTTCTTGATGATTTTGTTTGATGTGTTCCTTATAATACGGTGAAATCTTTCATATTTTAACAATTACATTTAATTCATAAATATATACGATGATTTTTGCTTCATTTCTACTACTTATGTTGTTAAATGTATGTGTGTGTATATTTGTGCATGTCTATTTATCATATACCTTGTGGATTGATCCTAGGGCCTCTGTACATATCACGCTTTTCAAGTACTAAATTTTCTTATATAAATTGTTATAATATTCACATATAAACTAGACATATGTTTCCATACACTTTAAGTCACCTCTAGATCACTTATAATACCCAATATTATGTAAATGCTATGTAAATAATTGTTACATTGTTTAAGTACTAAGGACAAGAAAAAAAAGTCCATACATATTCAGAACAAAATTTTTTAAACGTTTTTCATCCAAGGTTGTTTGAATCTGTGTATGTAAAACCCATAGATATAGAAGGCAATGTGTATATATTCTGTACTTAAGAAATTATTTTATTTAAAGGTGTATTACAATATGCATTTAACTTAATATTTTATGTAATAAGTTAAATATGTTCGTTTATGTAACATTACCTCTATCTTCAATAATATTTGATTTAGAGGAATCATAAGAAAAATAAATCTGAAAGACTGAAGAAATTCTTGCTTCATATATAAAATATAATATAGTTTTAAAACATCTCTTAAACATTTCCTAAAACAAAATTATAAAAATATAATTTAGCAATTTTGTGTTGAAAGAATTCTCTTTGGGGCAATTAGGATGCTATCATAAGCAAGCTGTAGAATAAACAGGCAATTGGAATCACTTTGGAAATTTACTCTACAGTTATACTAAAGAAATTTCAACCAGCCCATGTACACTTCCTCTCTAAATGTATAATTTAATAATTTTATAAATTATACCATGTCACCGTAAAACAACTGAAATGCATTATATTAATATTATGAATGAACAAAATTTGAAATGGAATAACAATTAAGGAGTAGACATAAATTCCCTTTGAGATATACTCAGATGGTGTAATGTTTTCTTTTCATATTTATTGGCTGCATTTATATTTTCTGATTAAATTTTTCTGTTATAAAAATGGTGTCAGATATTGCTATAAAAATATATGAAAAAAGGAAGCTTTAACTAATTGTGATTTTAGTGAAAGAAACTTTTTTTTGCCTAATAAAACTGAACTAGCATATGCACCCATATATACATATTTTATCTAGAAAAGGGGATAATGTGCATAGTACCACCAGAGATTTCTAAAATTTTCTTTGGTAGACTCTAAATAGTAACTTTATTTTTTAAATGCTTTTGAAATTATTCATTTGAATTGTTTGTTCTGCATTTTTATCTGGAGCTGGAGAAAATGGGGATCAGAATCACCATTAAGAAAAGATGTATAAAGAAAAGTTAATATTAAGAAAAGTTAACATTAACTAAGAATCTTTGGAGAAAGCATAAATGTAAAGATATAAAGGGATAATTTATAAACAATGGGTCTGACTTCTATCCACCTTGTCTGTTGTCTAATCATTTCTTCTACAATTTTCTGGTTGTTTTTATTGCCATGGGCATAATCAGAAGCCTGTGAATGCTAAAGCTGAGACAAGGTTTTAATATGGTATCAGAGACTGGTCATGTTGTAAAGATGACCCAGTAGGAATATGTGTATCCATATAAATTATAATGCTCAAAAAAGCATATTACTTTTGATTTGCTCTGACTTTGTCTAAAGTATATGAGTGTATGTAGCAATTATTAGATTCTGGTTAAATGAAAATCAGTTTTCTATTTATTAGGAAGTATATATATATATACTTCCAGCATGATAGATGTTAGTGAGGTCTGATTAATAATGTTTGGTAGTCAAAAGAATCACTTGAGTGGAAAGGGCATATTACATATGAAAAGGGGATCAATAACACGGGCAACAATATAATGAGACTCGGGAGAATAACTGTGTGATTAGGAAATCATGTTCTGAGTAATTTGTCATAAATAGATATTTTCCAATAACATGTTTGAAGAAAAGTTTTAATGAGAAAAAAAATCTGTTTGAGAAGGCCAGGGTCAATACATGGTGGTTCAGAATGATGAACTGGACAATGGTACCTGGAGTTACTTGGAGCAATAGCAATACTTATTCTGGTTCTAAAGATGTCCATGGGCAGTAGACATAAAATAATCAAGTGCATAGAAAAGTAGCTCCAGATATAGTTGAGAAATGTTGGCAAGAAAATAACACCAATGTTAGATGAGGCATTGATTAATTATCTATTTCTGCATAACAAATTAACCCCCCAAAATCTAGCTACAGTAAACAATAAACTTACATTTTGTGTAATTCAAAAGTGAAAGTGTACATGAGTGTGTATATGGATTGTTTACATGCTAATTTTATAGGAGGTTCAGTTTCTTGTTAGATGATGACAGAAAGCTTCAGATCCTTGCCACTTTGGTCCATCTATAGTTTGTTGAATCTTCTTTATGGCACAGTAGCTGGTTTCCCCTAGAGCAAGAAAGCCAAAAGAAACAGAGTTGAAAGCTATAATATCTCTGGTGATACAGTCTCAGAAACAAGAATTTGCCATTTCTATTCATTAGAAACAAATGACTAAACAATTCTATTGCTTAGTCAGTAAATCTGGATGCTATGAAAGTACTATGAGTCAAATACTGTTCTAAGCATATTACCTTGTAGTGACTCATTAAATCTTCACAACAATTCTATTATTACATGATAAAATTACTCTCATTTTATATAAGGAGAGATTACCATATGAGAATATGTTATATGTACAAAGTCATGCAACAACATCATTACTGTAGGCAATCTGTCACTGCAATTTACATTAACTAATAAGCACTACTCAAAGACAGTATGACCAAATTTACCTTCCAAGGAAAGAAAACAATTAAAAATGTCTATGCACATGGATTATCCAACAATGTTGGACCTGAGATGTAGCTTCATGTGCCCGTACTTACAGATGATGGGTCTTTTTCTATATTTGAACAAATTTTCATCTGTCGACAGTGAGACAGATCTGAATCTATTTCTGATTTCAAGATTTTAGGACTTAACAGATGAGTTAAAAATGTCACAGATTATCAGTCATTCTCAAATTTGCCTATATAGTAGGGAACCATCCCAGTCATTCAAGAAGACAGGACAAATTTTCTTCTCATTTGTAAGTGAAAGAGTATATAAGTCAAGGTTTTCAGGATATGGAGAAATCTGAAAACATTATTTCTACATAATAGATAGCTGAACTTCAATGAATACAAATATCTGATGAGAATATGAACCTCAGAAATTTCTTTGTTTGTGGTTTGACTGTCAGCTTAGATTTGTTAAGCATTCTTCTTTGATGAAATGCTTTTCACTGAGAATTTTCCTGTTCATTCAAACAAACCCTTCTGGTTGTAGAATCAAAATGAACCTCTATTATGAAAATGAAGTGTCATAATTTTTAATCAGTATGGATCACCTCTAGGGTGGATCTAATGAAAGCCCATGAAAGAGACAGAAAAGATAACAAAAAAGCAATCATTAAAATCCAGATTATATTCTAAGGGCTGCAGTTTAAACTTTGAATAGTCACTAGTAACCTTTTTGATACTTGTCATTCTGTATTCTAAAGGCATTTGCCTTTGTGAAAGAAGTCAATTTTGCAGCCTTAGCAGTTGTGATAATGGCATATCAGAAACAAAATAGCTTTGCTTATTAATCCTCATTAGGCTCTCCATAATTCATCAAATGCAACAATAGAAATAATAGTATTAATAAAACATTATTATTAGCAACTCAATAGGTTGAAGGTTAATAGGGAGTGTATTTTACTCTCACAAAATAAAGAAAAATATTTTATTTTTATAAAAAAGAACATAGGACAGTGAGATTGGTAGTAGAAGCCCGGACTTTAGAGGCAAATTGATAGGATACAATCTCAGCACCACAGCTTTACAATTTTGAAATAATACTCAAATAATCAACCTGATTTTAATAAACTATCTTACAGTGTCTTCTTCACAGAGTTGTAAGAAAATTGTGACGTGATTACAAAGACTGGCTCACGCAAAGAAAATATGTGAGAAAAATAGTAATTATTAATTCCATTGTCACAGATCAGATGACGTTAAGGAAAAGAATCACATTTGCTATCAAATATTATTTAAAATATTAAAAATAAAAATGTTTTATGTTAAATACATAGCCTTCATATAGGAAGAATTAACTTGTGCAGTTAGATATGTTAACACATGGCAGATTTTTTTTAATAAAATTTATAGAATTTAAAAATTCAGAGAATTTATATTATTTTATTAGTTATTATTTTTTCTTCATCTATACATTCACACATAAAAATTTCTAATGACATAAATCAAATCTGTCATTATTTATGTGGTTTTCAACTTTTATGTTTATGTGAAACTGAAGAATTGCACTATAACATAAAATTCTTCTTACATACATATTCTATAAGGTTTACATAATATCTTATTTTACATAAGCAGCATATATTTAACATTTAAAATTTTACAATGCAAATGTTTTTAAGGAGTGTTGGGACAAAGCAAGAACTCAAGAATTAGCAAGTTTATGTAGCAAATCTTAAATGAATGTCTAGAAAAGAACCAACTATGGCAATTAGCACATGGAACTGCAAAAAGCAAATTGGGAAAAAAAAAGAAATGTAAGTTTTATGAGAGTTACAAGACAAATATACTTAAAAGATCTATGACTCCTGAATATTTAAAACCAGGAAAACATGCCATATTGTAGCTCAGTATTTCATATTAATATCAGTAATGAAAACCTGTATAAAATATTAGCAAAAACAATACAACAATATTGTTAAATAATAAATTACAACAACTAAGTAAAGTTTATACCTAGAATTCAAGAACTGTATTTACACTATCCAAAATTGGAATTTTATTTGAGGTGTACAGTTAGCCTATTTGTCAGCAAGTTCTCCAATAAAAGAGTAAACACTAACAAAACTTCTAATACCTTTTTTAATCAATTTTTTCCAAAATATGACACCTCAAAATAAAAAATATCCTTAAAATATGAACAAGACAACTTTTATATTTATTATAAAATTCATCATGTAAGAACATCTTCCCACTCTTACTCTCCAATATTTGTAATTTCTTCTTTTTTACTATCTGTGGCAGAACCAAATTCACCACTCCTATGCATGGTATGGGGTCCATCTGATTTGAACATAAGACATTTTAATTAGGGAGCATTGACACAGCTAATATATGAATATTATTTAACAAACTGTAGCCAAAATAAGGGAACAAACTTTGCCAGAAGAAGCATATACAAGTTTATATAGATTTAGGCTATCATAAAACTTTCTTTGGCCTTAAGTTTTCCTCTGTACAGTGAATGATGTGCTTTGTCATTTGTAAAAATTGCCAATGTAATGTATCATAAAATTGCACAAATAGGATCCAACTGAAATTAAGTGGATTAAGAAATTAGGATTTAATTTCCACAATGAATAGATAAATGGATAGAAAAATAGATAGACCTAGGCACAACATAAATATGAAAAATGAATGTGCAAAAATAGCTACTTCCAGAAAGCAAAGTAATATCAAACTTTAGAAAAACTAGATATATCTTGTAGTTTTTGAGCAAAGTTGAATTTGCTGTAAAATTCTAGCAAATATTTTTGGCTTAGCTGGTTTAAAAAAAAAGTGTAGAGTGTTATGTTTCCAGCAAACTGAAAGTCATTTTTACAAACAGCTTTTAAAGAATAGAGAGATAAACATCTTGCACTTTCTTTTGAGAAGTTGTCTTCATGATTTTGAAGACAATTGTCTCAAATCTCATGTAACTTACCTGCTTATCTCTGGACTGTCTTTGAAGTTCTTATCATAAAGTTACTGTTTTGACAAGTCTCCTCATATTCTCAGATTAAATTAGGTCCTCCATAAATACATTATGCTTATGTTTTTATCTGTTCATTCATTTGCCTGTCTGTAATATTATGTGTATTTCATGCATCCTGTTTTCTATTACTTACTCCATTTGAATTAGAGCCAATATTCCCATTGGATTGTAAATGAGAAGGCAGTATCTCACCTCTCTCACATCTGTCCTCCCTTATCTTTTATGTGCAGCATCATACTCATACACAATAGGTGATCTGTAATACACCCATGACTCATACATAAATTAAATAACTGCTTTTCTCCATTATCAATGATGTTGAACATAATTTTATGTGCTTATATTTCCCTTGCAAATGTTCTTTAGTACAATTTCTGTTCACATAATTTGACCAATTCTGCTGCCCTATTCATGTTCTTTTCATTGGGTTTTGAGAATTCCTCATTATTATGGATACCAGTATCTTATCAGTATGTGATCTGCAGCAAATATTTCCTCTCAGTCTAGGGTTTATCTTTTCTTCTGATATTATTTTATAAAGAAGAGGTTTCTAAATATAAGAAATCCATGTGTCTTTTTTCTTGTTTTATACAGAGTCTTTTGGTGCCCTATGTATTTTGGCTTAACCGTAATGTAAATGTTTCATCACATGTTTTTTTTTAATTTATGCTTTGTAATTGCAAGTTTATGATTAGTCTTATCTTTTATTTTAGTTTTTCTGTGTTATGAGGTATTAATTCTGATGTAGCTCATTGTTTTAGCACCAATTGTTTATATATCTTTCTCCAATTTTTTTCCACCAGAATGACTTTTCTTTTGGTATGTAGAAAATCAATAGGCATAATATATCTGTGGCTTTATTTCTCTATTTCTAAACTATGTTACATGATGTATGATTCATCATTGCCAATATAATTAGCATTATAGGTCTTAAATGAAGGTAGAGAATATTTCTTCTTCAATCTTGTGTTGGCTATACTGGGTCTTTTGTCCCTCCATATAAATTTTAGAGTAAGTTTGTTAATATTCACAACATTACTTGCTGGGATTTTCATTGGGGATTATATCAAATCAATATAAAGTTAGAAAGAATTGACATGGAAAATTAAGAGTCCTTCTATACACATAAACAAATTCTCTCTCCATTGGTTTAAGATCTTCTTTCATTTCTTAGAGTTTTATAGTTGCCCACAAGTAGATTTTCAATGTATTTTGTTTTATCTATACCAATGTATTTCATTTTTAGTGTTAATGTCAATAGTATTGTATTTTTAATTTCAATACCAATTTTTTCATTACTGATACATAAGAAAGCACTTCTGTATGTTAGTATTATACTCTGCAACTTTGCTATTATTGCTTATTAGTTCTAAGAGTTTTTTTGTTGATTTCTTTGGAAAGTTCTATACAGACAACCATGAAGTCTGTAAACAAAGACAGCTTCACTTCTTTGTCTAATCTACATACCAATAATTATTTTTATTATTCCTATATCTAAGACTTCTAGTACAATGTTGAGTAGGAATGGTGAAGCACATGCTGGTCCTTACCTTTACCTTGATCCTGGTATTTAGTTTCTCATCAAGTATGACAGTAGCTATAACTATTTCATATATGTCCTTCCTCAATGCTGAAGAACTTCGCTTCTATTCTTAGTTTCCTGGAAGATTTATGGTGAATCTTTACCCAAAGCCCTTTCTGCATTAATTGACAGGATCACATGATTTTTCTTCCTTAGCTTGCTGATGTGATAAATTACATTGTTTGACTTTCAAATGTTGAAACAGCCTTACACACACTTAATACAAGTTCCATGTGGTAATGGTTTTTACATTTTTAGACATTGTTAGATTCTCTTTACTATAACTTTGTTGAAGATTTTACATCTATATTCTTGAGGGACATTGAGGTATCATTTTTTTTTCTTTCCTGTAATTTTCTCTCTCTGATTTTGTTATCTAGTTAACACTGGTTTATAGAATGAGTTAGGAAGTATTCCTTCGCCTTGATATTCTAGAAGATATTTTAGAAAACTGGAATTAGTTCTTCCATAAAGGCTTTTTAGAATTTACCACCAATGAGTTAATCTGCTTGGTGTTTATAATTTTTTAAATATTACTAATTATTGATTCAATTTCTTTAATAAATATAGGCCTGGGCAGCTTATCTGTTTAGACTTACCTGAGTTTTTTTGACAGATACCTTTAAATGGATTACTCTGTTTCACTAAGTTCAACTGGTTTGTGATCATAGAGTTATTTATAATTATCTAATTATCCTCCATTATCTTCAGAATTAGTAGAGATGGCTTCTCTTTCATTTTTGGTACTAGTAATTTGGGTCTTTTTTTCTTTCTTATATTTATAAGTTTCTATTGATTTATTTTTTCTACTCATTCTTAGTGGCACTTTTTTTTAACTTTTCTGGTTATATTATATTGTATTTTATTTATTTCATTATCTTTCGGGTTATATTGTATTTTATTTATTTCAAATAGCAGCAACTGTGATTTTGGATATTATTAAGTTCCTATAAATATTCTTCAGGATTATCCTGTGACAGTTTGATGTTTTGGGGTCTTGATTTTAAACTTAGCTAAGTAGATCTAGCACAGCCTTTAGTCTGGATGTTAATTCCCGCCCCTCCTCCCTGCCCCCACTACTGAGTACTCCTCTGGATGTCCTGTGAATTTTGAGAATCACCCTCTGGCTTATGGACATAGGCACTGATACCATTTTTTTTTTCTAATCTTTTTAGATCCTTGTTTCCTGGACTTTTATAGTTTCTTTACACAGTTCATGTGGTGATTAGTATTTGGCTGAGTAAAGAGAGAGAAAACTTTCTTAGTTCTCTAGAGTTGCTTCTACTCTATTGCCCTGCACACTGTAGGTACCAGGATTCTCAGGCCCTGGACATCTTCTCAGTCCACAGCTTCTGCCTGGCTTTCCCCTGGTTCCTCCTCCTGTGTCTTGTCCTGAAATCTTTCCTTAGGGAATATTCTGTGGCAATCATAGCTATTACCTTATTTTCCCCATATTTGGGATCAGCCTAATATCCAGTGTCTTGAGAACTTTTGTTCTATAAATGTGTCCTTTTTTTTTAGCTGTTTGAGATGGGAAGGCAAACCTGACCTCTTTTATTCTTTCTTGGCAGAGAGCAGATGTAGTAATAGGGATCTGTTTCTATATTCCCTTGCTTAAGAGTGGTGGAAAAAATTGAAACTCATTTAGCCCATTAGAATAATTAATTGATTTGTGATACACGGAAAGAAGTTGAACACAGCTCCAAATAAGCACAGTGCCTTGGTGACATTTGAATTTTAAACAATTTTTTTGTTTTCCTTCAATTTCTACTTAAATCCATGTTTTACTCTCATTCTCAGGCTCACGTTTGGTTTTCTGAACACAGTTTATCTTAACAGAGAAGTTAACCGCTGTTGTCACAGATTTTCTGATGTTAGTTGTTATTTATGGTATTTGCTATGTGCATTTCACAGCCTGTCATTTCATCATCCCTTTTAATTTCTGTCATCCATGTGTATAGATCTTATCTTTCTTTTATTATCTCCTGAGACCAACAAAAGTATGAATAACATATGTGAACCAAGACAAAATAGAAATTCTCTAGGAGTACTCTGGAAAAATTCTTGATAACTAAGGTTAATGTAGATACAGGGACTAAAGATTTGTTGAAAATTCAAATAAACTTGCAATGACAGTATCAAAGGCAGATGGTAACTTCCATCAGTGTCACGTTGAAATCAGTAATATTTTTCTTCTTCATCTGATAGGGATAGAGAGTTGACCAACAAATGAGTCAATCACTATATCACAGAGGAGAGTTTTTGATGGATCAAAAGTGAGGATTATAATTTTTTTAAAGTGAGTCATTTAATATATCCTTGACTACATTTCATTTTATTTTATGCATGGAATTCAACCCCTAAAAAATGCTTTTCAGAATTTTTTATAAGACTATTTAGTCTTACTTATAAAAAGAAAATTTAAAAAGCAATATTATTGTATACTTCCACTACTATTATTTTTTGAATTAATTTTCTATATAATAATCCAGATAATGGGTTCCTCAAGTATGGTGGAGGACAGAAAGGACAAAACACAACAAAATATATTTAATGAATTCATCTTGAAATGTATTTTTATGTCATGTAAAGAGAGAAATTCAGTCGGCAAGAAATATTTCTAGTAAGTTCTTATGGGCAAGTTGACCTTATGATAAAATTAATTACTCCATTAATTTATTCACACATGGTACAATCTTTGTAGACATCATAAATGCCAGGTCAAGGACTAGGTTTTTGAACTGCAAGTTTTTATTACAAAAGTTTCAAGTTTCTTGGATTTTGGCAATTTTTAGGCAATAGTGTGCCTTTAAATAAATACAGTCAATGATTCGTGACTAATGAGAAAATGGGGAGAGAAAACAGGTGTCATTGGCACATCTGAAATTTTCTTAGAAAATATATTTGGGCTTGTTTCATGAGGATTGGAGGGGATCATAAAGTAGAGGTTGGGAGGGAGCTTAGGAATTGTAGGTAATCACATAAAAAAGGAAAGAGGATGATAATTATATATTATTATAATCGATTTTATTGATGCTGAATTTACATTCATGGTATGCATTGATGGATGAGGTTAACAGGTTGGGGCCACATAGAGGGAGCCTATTTATGTAACACTTACATATTTATATATAAGCATTGAACCAACTGAGGACTAGAGCAAGAATAAATGAGAGAGATAAATTATTGGACATTATTTTTTAAAAATTAAATATATAATATTACTTAATGGAATAATTATTTTTGGATTTCCAGAGTAAAAATGTTTTTAAATGTTGATCTCCTTCATGTTAAACATTAATGACTCATTAACTCTATGTCTTTATATCTCTTATCAAATTAATAAAAATAAAAATGAAAATATAAGTAAAGGTAATTATGAACATCATAATTTTTTTAGAATTAAAATCATATCATTTCAATGTTGAATATTGCTGCAATTACCTCTCAAGTTACCTCTCAAGTTACACAGATTCATCTGTAGATAATTTAAGGGATAAGAAGAATTATGTTTTTACTTAAGTAATCATTTTCTTATTGTCCTTTTAGTGGCATCCATTGAGTTTGATTAAACTTTTATCCAACTGCAGTTCCAAAATGTACATACTCTAATTGTGAAAGGCCACCTTTAACATGACCTTTTTCTTGTTACGGAAAGTGAACAGTTAGAGGGGCAGGGTCTTAGTCACTACTGGCTGACTACCTTTACAAATTGAATTCTGATTATGAAAGTAAATTGTGGGCCTGGGTTTTGTGGCTCAGTGGTAGAGCACTCGCCTACCACAGGTGAGGCACTGGGTTTGACTCTCAGCACCACATAAAGATAAATAAGTAACAGTATTGTGTCCATCTACAACTAGAAAATATTTTTTAAAAAGTAAATTGTGACTCTTACTGTTTGAAAACCTCTGAATTTCAGTAGACCAGATGCTGGTGCCTGATCAGATACAAAGATATTTTAATCACCAGCTGTAGCAGTATAGACTTGCTCTTTTAATACCGCACTTTAAGTTTTCCATCTGCTTTCAGCATCTGGTCAGTTCTTCCCAGTTGTCATTTTATTTTATTTCTTCTTTGTTATTCCACATGTATCATGGATCAAGTGAAACTTCTGTATTGCAGATATGCCATTATTCTTTATTTTAATCATACATTATTTCAGGAATTATTGTAATAATACACATTTCTAGAGATTTTATTTCCAACAACACTATGTTATATAATACAGATCAACATTGTTACACACATTTTAACAGTGTTTATGAAAAAATTTTAATTAATCTGAATGTGTTTCTATCTTGTTGTCTTAAAAAAAAAGGTTTAATAAAATAGTTTTGCCCAAATAGTCTTTGACATTTCTAATATTACTATGGACTGCATCTAAAGAATGAGGTTAAAAGAGATTTCAAATTTGGGATACAGAATCCTTGAAAGTTAAAAAACAACAAAAAAAAGTTATGCACAGTCAGTATACTGGAGAGCAAAGTGTAAAGACTACATCAATGACAGCATGATTGGTGACTTT
Organism: Ictidomys tridecemlineatus; assembly: GCF_052094955.1. Lineage (NCBI taxonomy): Eukaryota > Metazoa > Chordata > Mammalia > Rodentia > Sciuridae > Ictidomys > Ictidomys tridecemlineatus. Next base: position 170,928,557 of record NC_135480.1, on the reverse strand, counting down.
ACACATGCCACCCCTTCTGCAAAGCTTCTTCCTGTCTGTGTCTCCAAATCTGAGCTTGGTTCACTTCTCACCTGCTTCATGTAAATGTGTATATCCCTTTCAACTGAAATATATTCCTCTGTACAAAATTCTAATACATCTAATTTACTAAACAATGCTTTTAAAAAGCTTAATTTAGATTTTAATTAGCCAATTAGTTTAGAAGCCCTCTTCCAGATGACACCTTAACGTTATTTATTTGTACCTATATTTAAAAAAACACTATCAAATGCAGCTTGAGGATTAAGAGAACATGTAACAAGTATTAGGATCTGAATTATGAAATAAGCAATCAAGACATAGGGGAGAAAATAGAATTGAACAACCATACCTTACTCAGTGAGAAAATAATTAAGAATATTAAGTCATTTTTTTTTGAGAGGGGAGCAGTATGGGAGCTACATTTACAGCTAAGTTCATTTTACTTTTGACATACCTGTAATACTTCAAATTAGGGAAGAAGTTGTTGTTATACAACTAAAAGTTACTTGAAAAAAATTAAACTCAACTTATGTCTTCAATAGTATCTTTTTGTATTGTTTGGGTGGACCACATTCGACTCTGATAGCCTTTATTGCAAGGAGCATTACCGAGTCCTAATTACCTAAGATACTGTAAAATAATGATTTTAAATTATTTTACTTATTCACTTTTCTGATTTTTAAGCAGGTTAAAATTGCTTAATCATAAAATAGTTCACATAGGGACAATTAAATTGAAATTTAGTTTCTTCCTCAAACCAAAATGATGTCTTTAGCATACTGTTTTAATACTACTAGTATTCTATTATACTTGCCACTAATTCTTTAATTTTTTAATCAAAGGCAGATTTAGTTACTTATTTATTCACTTATAACACTGATTTTGTTTATGATAGAAAAATAAATGGTGACAGATTTTAATTATGAAATGATAATGTTTAAATCAAAATATTTTCATTAGGAAAGTATATTGATTAATTCATATATTGGTCTTATAAATATACATTTTTAGCATTGTAACATGATACAGAGCATAAAGGGTTACTGCTATAATGTCCAAAATGAGGTAGGTATGCAAAAACAAATCACAAGTAAAAAAACACATTCAAGCAATAATAATTTAATTTTAATTTTGTCTATCAAAAACTTTTAACAAGCTTCTTTCCTTACTTTCAAAGAAATAACACTATATCCTAAATATTTTTATTTTAAAAATAAGCAGTACTGGATAATTAATTGGTGAAAATTATGTGCACATATGAATATGTCATAGTAAACCTAATATACATAATTATAATGCCCTAATAAAAACATAAAAACAGTCCATTTCACACTAAAAATGCTTAGAAAACTTTTGTTATTATCTATTTTCTTCAAGAATGTACACTCTTTAGTTTGTGAAAATCCCAATTATAAAAAAACTAAAGTGCAGCTCGGAATACTGAGGCAGGAGGATCGTTAGTTCAATGCCAGCCTCAGCAACAGCAAAGTGTAAGCACCTCAGTAAAACCCTGTCTCTAAATAAAGTACAAAAAATAAGGACTGAGATGTGGCTCACTGGTTGAGTGCCTCTGAGTTCAATCCCCAGTACCAAAAAACCACCACCAACAGCAACAACAACAAAAACCTAAAGCAATAGAAATATCCTATTATGCAATTATTAATATAATGTAAATTATAGATGGAACGATTTGCATCATAAATTATATAAAACATGCTCTTGAGTTAATTCCTTCTATGAAAATGATTGAATTTGAAAATACTTAAAATCTATTAATAATCATTACATTTTATCAAGGTAGTATAAAAATTTTTAGTGTCATTTAAATAAGCTGAATAAAAAGAAAGAAGAAACAATATGATTCCTGATGAGTTCTTTTATCTGAAGCACCTTTCTTCACTCCTGGGACTAAAATTACTATATGTTTTTATTACCTTTCAAGGAACTGAAAGTGATTTGCAAAACAAAGTTTCAGAAAGAGGTGATTTTAATGCCAGAGGGTTGCAAATGAAACAAAAGAAAAAGAAATTTTGATGATGGACAAGTCTTCTAAGGGAAGATAATCTAAGGGGACAGGTGTACGCACACACACCTAGGGAATCAAATGTGCTGTGGTTACTGTTGTTTCAATTCATAATAAGCATTATTTGAAGTATGATTATTGACTTTTATTTTGTACTCTGATGCTGAATGTATTATTAACATAAAACTTAATCCAGTGGGTATTTCATAGTGCCGTACATGAAGAAATTACTCTTCGATAGTGTACCACACCCTCTAAGTTCCTTAGGGAAGCTGAAGAGATAATATAGCTATGTATTTCTGCAGAATCCTGAAGATTAAACATAGACTGTTTATCCTTTACTAAGTAGTCTGCAGGGAATGGAGCAAAAGTCAGGAAGAAACAGAGCCCACTGAGGTTCTCTGTGTGGATGAGAGCCATGAGATAATCAGGGTTACATCAAGTTCAGCTACATTTGAAAAACTTATATAAGATTCTATTATGTGGCCTAGGCACCCCAAGAACTGGATACTTTTGATTTAGACATTCAAAAAAGTAACCTAGGTGACTGACAAAGCTTGAAACTTTCAAAATGACCACACTTCCTGTTTGGAGTCAATATTGACTTGGCCCATTTTTTCCTTCACAAAAGGCAATCAGAATTAAAATATGTTATAGAATTTATTTTGAGGTATTAAGGAAATTTCTTTAAAAATCTTACTTCATCACTTAATGGCTTTCATAGCAAAAGAAGAGGCAGGGGGGATCCCTTATAATAATAAAATTATACAGCACTTCTAGAATCCCTTTATACCTGTACTTCATGAATTTTCACAAGAGTGTTATTCCTTGTAATTATTAATCACCACCTTGAGAAAAGTTCAGAGAAGGGTATAAAATGCAGTGGCATTATATTTGTGTGTAAACAGATGCTTATTTTCCTTATCATCTTTCTTTCCTTAGTCTTTCCCTTGACACACACAATAGAATCATTTTGCTGAAAGCTACTCTGCAGCCGTGTAAAGGTCTTATCAACACTGTCTTTATCGTGAATCAACCCAGGAGGAAATTTAATAAAATGCTTTGAGATCATAGATCTCCACTTCCATCTCAGAGAACTATTTTCCTCTCAACTACATTGTTCTCGGTTTTCACATTGCCCAAATAGAAAAGGCCTAAATTCTGTAGGCTTTGTTGAACAGCAAAACTGTGGCATGTATCATAAGAATAAGTGTCACTAGAAGAGGCCTGTCACAGTCCCTGTCGCATGGGAAATTACCAGAGATCACTAGGTCTGTGGCATGATGAGGTACGTCAAAGAAGCTACTTCTTGAAGTGACTTTCATTTTCCACAAATTCATTTTAAAACAATCAATGGATGAAGAAAAATAGTGGTGCATAGGATACTATTTTTCTTCATGAAGGTAGCAAATAATGAATAAAGATTAATAATAATAATAATAATAATAATAATAATAATAATAATTGTTACACATCCAGGGAAGTAGATGTAGACCAAAAGGGGACAATGTAAGTGTACTCTCCTCTAGGAGTTTACTAAACTTTAGCATTTTTGCATACTCTACAAGGGGTAAAGATTTATGATGCTTTTAGCACTGTTAAGTGAATATTAAATTTACTATGTCATATGTATTACCATTCTAATAATTTCATATTTACTTAATGTTGTGTGCATTTCCTTGGCTAACTTACTTGCCTACAATAGATTTATGTTTATAGAAGCTGCATAATATTACATTGAATATGATACTATAATTTATGCATTCAATTCCTGTCCTTCTTAGTTTCCTGTGATTATATAGTGAGTGCATTGAGGAATCAGGAGCCATTGCAGATATACTTTACCTCTTAACTTTTAAAGTGGCCCAGGATTTTAATAATGTTACGAGGGATTATAGGCATACTTTTTTAGTGTCACATCATAAAATAAAAGTCATTGTTACTGGTTGCCATTTTTAGGAAGAACTATTTAGATCAATATTATTCACATTATTCATTATTTCAGTATGTTATAAGTGATATTTGGATATCAAAAGTATGAGCATGAAAAATCAAAAAACAACACATTGAATATTTCATTCTATTACTAGTTAGTGGAAAATACAGATACACCATATACACATGTATCTATCAACATACATGTTTGTAATACAAGTACTTTTCAGTAAAAGGTAGAAACTTACAAAAATAACTTATATCTTCAATTTATTTTCCAGTTAAAGGCAAGCTCATTTATAATTGTGCATCTAATTTTTAACGTTTCATGAGTTATATAATACTGATTATTTCTCATTAATTTTCAAAGTATAATGTACAATGTCTATTTAAAAGTAGTTATCCATGATAAAATATAAACCATCATGAGAAACAGGGTTATAGTCCCACCATGAAAACATTTCCTAGAATTTATAACAGAATGGTTTGAAACTTTGTGTATATAATTATTTTTACCTAGAAAGCATCTAACATTAAAACTTTACCATAATCATTGTTGCCACACAGAAAAGTTTGTGTCAGTACAGAAGAAAATTATGACTTTTAGTGAATAGCAAAAACTATTTTTGAAAGCTAAAGCTCCTTTTTTATACTGTGTGCATTTCCTCAAGAATGAATCTTAGAAATTTATAGACACTCTTCCAAAAATAAAAAATAAAAAACAGTGGAATGTAGAAGATGGATCATTGTTAACAAGTGCAATATTGAAGTGAATGGCAAAAGAACCAAGAACTGAAAATATTAAGAAATTCATATTTTGTAGAATTTCTATAGATTCAAAGAGCATTAAAAAACCAGAATGAGCTCTAGGTTGGGGGTAAGTGGAACCTGTGTCAGGAGACCTTCGATGAGATCACAGAACAAATTTCATGAAACAATAAAAGTCAGTGTATGACTACCAAAGATCAATAGAATGAGTTATGCAACAGTGAGGCCAAACTAAATGCTCAAAGACCAAGAGAAAGAAGCCTATCATATCTCAGGAGAACATGGAGACATTGGGATACAAGAAAGAAACTTTAAGGGCAATAAGTTTTCTAGGATATGGACTTATTCTACAAATATGATATGATTATTTTTGACATATTTATTGGTTTATTGATCTTTACTAAGGCAAATTATTTCTAGATCCTGGGTTACTCTATAATTGGAGCAGAAAGTTCTAGGTGCATCAAAGAATTACAACACCAAAGAATTACAACAGGCAAATGCTTTCAACTGTTTTTTTGGTGTAGCTAATGTATCTATTTCTGATCTTGAGCTAAATGGCAAGTTGATACCTATATTTTGGAGTCTGTCTGCATCTGGTAGACTTTTTTTTTTACATGAAGTATTAGGGCAATGAGAAAAGTTACTAAGTTACTTACTTTCTGGCAAACAGGGTTTTCTTCAAACACATTTCTGTGTGCTTGATTGTTGCAGTCAGATCAGATGGTGTGCTCACTCCCACAGATGTCTTTATAACTTTACACACACACACACACACACACACACGGACATTCCATTAGGAACGTTTAGCATAAATGACCAATCCCTTTGCCCTGAGTTGTCATGGTTTGGATATGTGGTGTTTCCCCAAAACCTCATGCTTGAGACAATGCAAAAAGCTTCAGAGGTGGAATGATTAGATTATGAGAGTTGTAATCTACCTAGTACATCAATTCACTGGTGTGGATTAATTGGGTGGTAAGTACAGGCAGGTAGGGTGTAACTGGAGGAGGTAAGTCACTGGGTGTGTGCTTTGGGGGTTTTATTTTGACTCTCGTAAGCGGAACTCTCACTGCTTCCTGATTGCATGTCTTGAGCTGTTTACCTCTTGCACACCTTTCTGCCATGATGCTTTGCCTCATCTCAGGCACAGAACAATACAGCAGACGGTCTGTAGACTGATATCTATGAAACTGTGAGTGCCAAATAAACTTTTTCATCTCTAAAATTGTGTCTTATAGTCACAGCAGTGAAAAAGCTGACTAAAACATGGGTTATGACTGAAATTTCATTCAGATTTATGATATTGATTATTTCTTATCATGTCCACTATGGTTTTATATTAAACAATAATGGGTCATTATTAGTTTATCTTTTGCAAAACAAAAGATATGACTATTGATATGGGTCACTTGAATGTAATGAAACCAGCAAGACAACAGGTCAATCTTTATAGAGATAACCATTAGATGATTGTGTTTCTATGGTTAAACATATTTCTATTGTTATTCACCAATGCCAAACACACAAAAAAATTGGAAGAACAAGAGGTAAAGTATTCCAAATGTAAATAACCCTTACAAAATTCCTACAAAATTTAAAGTGTCTTTCCTGTGCTGCAATAGCACATATCGAAAAGCAATAATTTCACTGGCAAATGTTGTCTAGAAACTTTCTCTAACAATGTTTTTTATTTTGCACATTAGATTTCATATAAACATGTTAATATAAACTATTAAAAGATAAGGAATATATGTCTTACCATTTACATTGAGGATCAAGTGAATCTTTTTACTTTAAAGACATTTTTCCATAAAAGTAAACTTTAGAAGTCTAAATGAAACTCACATTACTTGACATCAAGAGTAATTAGTTATAATGAGTGAATTAATATTGAATAGCATTAATATTTAATTTGTAACTTAATCCCTTCTACTTTGTGAAACAATTTAATTTTTCAAATGTGTTTTATTGTCGTCTTCTTTGAATTAGACACTGTTGTATACAGCTTCTTAGAAACTCAATTTTTTTAAGAATAATGTTCTTTTATAAGTACATGGAATGATATTTCTTTAAATTTCCTATCTACTTTTAAACCTCTGAATATATAACTTTAAAATTTAAAACATACTTCTAACTTGTGGGTCAAAAAATTATAATGAAAATTTAAAATGTGCAAGTCTTCATTCTGGCTGCTATAGTGAAGTACCATAGACCAGGTGGCTCATACACAACAAAAATTTATTTTTCATACTTCTGGAGGCTTGAAGTCCGAGATAAGAATGCAGTATTATGGAATTCTGGAGGGAGCCTCTTCCTGGTTGCAGCCTGCCATCTTATCCTTATGTCCACATGTGACACCAAGAAAACAAAAGGACCCTCTCAGACTCCTCCCCTAGCTTTTTATTTGTTTGTTTGCTGTGCTTGGGAGGAATACAGGGGCTTGCACATGTGAGGCAAGAACTCTACCACCTAGCCACATCCTCAGCCCCAGATCCCTGCTTTTTAAGGGTACTTATCCTTATTTTGAGAGCTATACCCTCATCACCTAATTATCTCCCCAAATCCCTGCTTCCTAAAATCATCACATTGACAGTTAAGATTTCAACATACAAATCTTGGGAAAACAACAAAATTCACTGGATAGCAATATGTATAGCTTGTTGAAGTTGAATACTTTAAAATTAAAACTTCTAGTAAATTATTTAATACCCTGATGCCCCTGTAAAAAGTGTGGTATATATATAGGATTGCTCAAATTTCTTTGATGAGGGGATTTTTCAGTTTTGAGGATAGTCTTACTACATTTAGTGTTTCTTCACATATATATTGGTAATACTTCCCATGATATAATACATGAAAGATAAAACTGTATAGATTTTGCATTTTTTTCATTCTATAAAGCAAAACCAAGTAATGAAAAAGTTTTATGTTACTTTGATAATTAATGGCCTTAATTCACTGAGGACAAAAACTGCTACCATGAAAGAACATTAAAAAATGAATTATTTAACACTCACATATTCTTTGGTATCAAATGGTAGTCTTCAATATTGTTCAGTAAAATTTTAAACCACCCACCTTATTATCAAAAAATATATCCAAATTCTAAATTGTTAAGAGTAATGTAAATACTTCCTTATCCCATCAAGGTCTTCTGAATTAAACTCTATATGTATTTAAGTTTGTTTAGCAACTAGGACATATTTGGTTTTAGTAACAGCAATAAAGATAATTGCAATGAAAACTTCCCTTTGAAAATGAGAATAGAAACAGCAACATCTCCATTGGTGACCCATCTGTGGACCTTGTAGTGTCCTGTTTGGTGGGAATAGCAGTTTTCCTTTCCTACTACAGGAAAAGCAGCTAGAGAATTTGTTTTTAACTAGGAAACTCTCCCTTTTATGCTATCCTTTGTGATTGTTCAGGAGGTACCTTGAATGGGGACAATGACTCTTAGGACCTAGCCCACCTTAACCATTCTCCCTCTCTTAGTGTAAATTCTGGGCCTAATCGCAAGCTGTTTTTCAAAATCACCCCTTAAAACTTTTGACATTTTTCGCACATCTTTGGTTTGAGAAATTTGGGTGTGTGCTAGAAACCAAAACTAGAAAGATATCATCTAATTGTATTATGAAAGTCTAGATTTAAGATGGTGAAATTTGGTAGGTGAATAAAGAACCTTGGTCCCAAAGCCTTTCCCAGGCCTGTATGGTAATCCACCATTCAGAATCTTTCTGATTCACCACATTGCTAAAATATTCCTGAATGAACTTTGCAATCCAAAATATTTTTTAATCCTCACCTTACTCTTCCTCTCTACTCTGTAATTAGGTCAAAATTTCTAAATGAGATCCTGGGTTTGCAGGTAAGAGGTAGTGTCAGGATTCCCATGTAATATTGGTTCTCTCCAACTCAATGAAGCTACAGATGTTTGAAATTTTTGTCATGCTTTATTGCAGCCCACAGGAGAAAATTGATTTGTTTAACCCTGTGCTATTATTTTTATGCTGTTCTTTCTGATGGACTGTCTTCAGGAAAAAGACTTTACTGAAGGCTAAAGAATTACCCAACATAGAGATTATGACATTTTCCTGCCTCAATCATAATTTTGCCGTCTCAATAGATAGAAGATCTGCTAAGTCCCAATGCATAATCCGACAATAAATTTATAGTTGTTACACTAATATAAGATATGACTTGCTATATCTGGCACAGAGGGGTTAGGATTTGGGAAGCCTCCAAGAATACTAGCTACCCTTTTCTTTTCCCCCAGGATGTGCTTTTTTGAAAAATATATTTATTTTATTTATTTATTTTTATGTGGTGCTGAGGATCACACCCAGTGCCTCACATGTGCTAGGCAAATGCTCTACCATGGAGCTACAACCTCAGCCCTTTACTACTCTTTTCTCTTCTAACCTCTTTGTTAATTTAATTTTAAGATCTGTTGATATCAGTATTCATTTCTCTGTATCAAATTTTGAATTAGTTCACAGGCTTTTACTTCCAAGTAATGAATGACTCACATAAACATAGAATCCTGACTGAACTGGCTAACATTATATTTCTGGTATCTCTTGTGTCTAGGAAAATATAAATTTTCTCATAGACTTAGCCAAACTCACAAGGACTAGAATTTGGAGCTTGAGTATAATCAGTTTTAAAATAGTGTCCCAGTGAAAATTAACTACAACTCTAGAATAAGGAAGACTTCAAACTCAACAACAAATATATTTTACTAATTCTAAAAATAATTCCTGAATAACATGCAGAAGTTCTAAAATAACATTTAAGTCTCCTCCATGGAAAAAAATCTGGCAATATCTTATATCAGTTGTATTAAAATCTAGCTTCCTATGCAAACTGAAAGAATAATTAAGTAGCAATTAGTTTGCTTTTCTCTTCTTTCTCCACGAGATTTTTGAACTGCAAATTAAATCATCTGAAACATGAAGCAAGCAGCAAAGTCTTTGACTAAATCAGCTTAGAAAGGGTCTAATGACCCATTAACTAGCTTTTTGTGAAAAGATGGTTATCCCTAAAGAGGTCACTGTTTGTTAAGACTAAAATCATAATAAACAGCACGTTTGGAGAAAGGAAGGTCTAGGTTTCAAAGTTTCAACTATTATTTTACAATGTAAAAAGAAATGTGGATTGACACATTCTGTGTTATGAGAATTAAAATATATTGAATTATGCTACTGAAGATCTTAATACTCAGAAATCAGGGGGAAAAAGGGTTGTGAAGATTAAAGAATGAATCGATTGAATTAATTAAGCAAACAACCTAAAATCTAGGTAGGTCTTCCAAAGCTAAGAGTGACTTAGGTTCCTGTGGATCTCTAGTCACAACATTCTCATCAGTTTGTCAATATAAGCCTTGGCTTTGATTCACTTAATTTTGACAATACTATGTTTTGTTAGAATTGCAATGTTTAATGTTAAAGATAGCAAGTGCATTTCCAATATAGTTAACATTTAAAAATCTCCACTGTTGAGATAGCAAGCCATCCATATGATACCACCTTTATGACAGCAATAAATACTTTGATCACCAAGGCTGTCTAGGTTTTTAACTAACAACACACCTAATGACTTAACTATTATTTAACACCTATGCAGTTTATTTTATCTCAGCATATGTATATATCTTCTTCAGAAACTCAAAAATTTGTGGCAGTTTTACATTTCTAGCTCATACCCTAGGGGGAGCCAAAAGATAGTTGCTGATATTTTAGTCCAGAATGTTCCTTGTGACATTTCTCGGTGCCCCAGAAAAATCACTGAAAAGTATATACGTATTTGCTGTGTCATTTAAGTCATATCCACTTGTGTTTCTGAGTTCAAGGAAGCACCATTCTAGAAACTATCATTATAAGGAAGGCTTCAGACATCAGGAGTGAATTCTTCAAGGTCTCTATTCTCTTTCTGCATGTTTAGCTTAGTTAATATCTTACTTCCATGTTTCCTTATTTATTCATTCAATGCATTTTATTAAATGTCTGCAATGTACCACAATGTATGTTAGGTATTGAGGCTATACTAGTGTCCAGAATAGACTTGGTAACTGGTATTTCTGAATTTCCATAGGTTGACAACATCAATTACTTCAAAGAGGTTTTTTTGGCACATGCATTTGACTTAACAGCCTTGAAATTTTTAACGGCTTAACACTCTATTAATTCTTCACGAGGTTTTAATGGAAGTTTCTGAAATACTTATTTTTATTTGTGTGAATGTGATTAATGAAGCTTATGCTTACACAAGCTGACTGGAGATGAGGAGAGCCTATTCCTGACCCAAATTAAAACAATTACTTTTCTCCTGGTTTCTGTTTCTGTAACTGATATAATTCGGAAGATTACAGATCATCATTCTTTTTTTTATTTTGCCATGTGATCCAGAAAAACAAAGTTAGTGAGAAAAGGTGGTAAAATAGACACATGGAAAGGTTAATAGGAGACAGTTTAAATTTGCATTTGATTTGGAGTTACACCCACACCCAACCAAGGGCTCCTGCCCTTGGTTTCTATAAGATAATATGACATCCTCATAACAATTTTTAAATTTTTGTTATTCTAAGAATTTCTTTGGATTACTTAATCCCAACATGCTCTTATATTTTAAAGTCATGTAACGACACTGCATTCATATTATTGAGTGTGCTGTTTCACAGTAGGATGATAGCATTTTTAAGTGTTTAATGTCTATCCTATATGTATTCAGTTATTCAGAAAATTGTATGTTATGATACTTACTTGTAGATCATAATTTATTCTAAACGAAGTGGATATTATGGACCCTAGAAAAGGTAGTTTCTTTTTGAGACTAAAGTATTATATATATTTTATGCAATATTTCCATGTGAAGTATTCTAAAATGTAAATTTTTCTAAAGTAAAATGAATAACCCATGTAATGTGGATATTTTATTTATAGTGGAAAGGCCATTAGGAAATGTAAGCAAAAGTTGGTCTTTTTTAACTATGTAACACACTCTTTGTTTAACTGTCCTTGTTACCCTGTTAACCAAATCCTGCAGGAAACACTTCCTGAAAGATTCAATCCTCCAATGATTTCAGAATAATATGTAGGCAATTCCCAGGTGTAAGTACTGTGGCAAAAGCAATTCTCACAAAGCTCCCTGTTCAGTCACATAGGGTTCTAAAACATTTAGACAAAAGGTAATGGATGTTTCATTTTCTATGGGTCAAGTTTGGAGGTCAGTGCTATGAAAAACTGTAGGAGGCCCATTCGGCAATATTGTTTTTCTTTTTTTTTCTCTTTTCTCTTTTAATGTTCAAAAGCAAGTGTAAGAGCCACCTACACAGCAGACTTTGTTCATAGTTATTTGATTTGGATTCCTCCTGTGAAGCAACACATTGACTAACTGTGTGCTGGAGCAGAGAAATTGAGCATGAGGTTGTGGTCAGGCCTGGCCCCAGAAAATCTATGACATAAAGGAAAAGCTTCAAATCACTATGGCATGAACATAGGTAAAGACTTTGGCAGAACAAGAATTTCAGTCTGTAACCCTAATGTTAAATCTGCTAATGCACAGTTCCAAAGAGCTTTATTTTAAGTTACCATAATTTAAGTAATGTCTGTGTGCTGACATCAATCTACACATTTTCTGGCTTACTGGAGTAAGACCACTACAGCTGTATGGTGGAGACCATCACACAGCTATATGAGACACAAGGAAGGAGATGGTAGCCAGGTTCAACACCTATAGACTATCTGTAATTTTGCGTTGTTTATTAGCTCCTTTAAAAGTAAGCCAGCATACAAACAACTTGAAACAAATCTAGATTGTCATTCTTTCCTGTTCTTTTATGCATAACAACTCTGTGATATGACCAATTGTGGGGGTCAATATATTATTTTATGTGTACTGTATTCACTTGCATCCCTCTATACGGCTAAGAATAGAGTCAGTGTGTTTTCTTTGAAGTCCCCAGATACATAATTGAAAATAATCCAGCCCATTTGATCTTTGATCATATAATCAAACGATTTGATAGTGAAATAATTTCCAGATCACAGATACATGTTCTTTACAAGTACTAGGATCAGGAAGAGTTCTCACAGTGGACTCATTAGTAAAGCTCATAGCTGGATAAAATCCCGCCGTCTAAGGTAGATGTTTACCTCTTCCACCTTCTCTCCTGCTTTCTGTTCCTCTCACCCTCCTTCCCTTCCAGAGTGGCTTATTCTCTCTCCCTCTCTCTTTTCTTCAAATGAACTACATAAATGTCAAATAAGTGCCAAATAATAACAGAGTTAATATTTGTTGAGTACTTAGCATCATGAAATTTTTAGGTATAAATTCATTTAGTTATTATCATTATTTTCAATTTACAAATGAGGAAATAATGTTACCAGAGAATACATCCTTTACAATGGTGGCAGAGCTAAAAGTCGTTAGAATAAGGACTTGACTAATGAGTAAAACAAGTTCAGAGAATGAAGGGCTCCTGCTAGAATTTGAGTCAAGATGTCTGACTTCAATATATAAGCTCTTAAACAGTATTTGAAGCTGTCTTAAAATATGTATCTTATTACATTCCCACATTTTCAAGAAAAATATTTTATCTTCATTTCATAAAAAAAGAAACCTGAATCCTAAGAATTGGTATAATTTCCCCTTGGTTACTAATAGATTAAATGTTAAAATGGGAATTAATTTAAACCCATGTTTATCTGACTCCAAAGAGAAGATAGAGTACTATACAACTGCTATAAAAAAAGTAGAGTACTATAAATATCTCATCAGCTAGTTTGTCTAGCTGATATGAGATATTTATATTTTTAAGTTACTATGATTATATATTTTTAAAATTATAATTATGATGATGTATTTTTCTCCATTGAATTTTTTTGGCCTTCTGAAGTCTGCATTCGCAATGCGTTCTAATGGCGATGAGTCAGAAAATTGTAGAAAAAATAACTGTTTATACATAATATGTATATATGTTGAGTTTAGATATATAATTTTAACTACAATGTTAATATTTTCCTGAAAGACTCCCAAGCAATGACAATAAGGAAAAATTTAAGGAAATTTGCCTCAATTAATATTATGATACAATTTTTTAAAAAAGACAAAGCAGATTGCAATTGTATAGAATTAAAACAAAAATAGACATAGAGCTCAATGTGAAAATAAAAAGCATAAACTTCAAGAAAGAAGCCATATTATACATGGTACTTTGCCCCGGAGGAATAGACAGCCTCTAGATAGAACAGAGGGGTGGGAGGCAACAAAGTAGGCAGAGGGTTAGAAATTACGGTGGAATGTGATGGACATCATTATCCAAAGTACATATATGAAGACACAAATTGGTGTTCATATACTTTATATATAACCAGAGATATGAAAAATGTCCTTTATATGTTAATATGAATTGTACTCCATCCATTCTGCTATCATTTACTTAAAAAATCAATAAAAATAAAATTAAAGAAAGCTAAACACCAAAAAAGGCTAAATCAATAGAACTTATACAATCAAATAAATTATATGAATAGACAGTTCATAGGAGTAAATACAGCTAATGAACACATTAAAAGATTCCTACATTCACCCCAAATTAAGTAAAACCAAATATAAATATATATACTATTTTCACTTCTCAAAGATGGGCATATATTTACATGCATCCTAGAAACAATGAGAAAATAAGCAGGCATTCTTTAGTGTTGATTGGAGTATGAATTGTAGCAATCATTTATAAGAGGCAATTAGAAGATATCTTAACTTTAAAAATTTGTATTTTTGGTAATAATTTAACTTATAGATTATACATATTTCTAGTACATTTTTAAAAAAGATGAATGAAATTGTGAACTATAGCACTCTGAATAGATTTTATGGGGGGAAAAACAATGTGTAGGTGAAATAATAGATGGGATTAAGATGTATTGCCAATGTAACATTAGTTTCTCTTTATAAAGAAAAATGTCAAGTCTAATGTATGTAATAATTCATATATAATCCATCTATGTAAACAAAAAATACAGTGAAACACATAAGTATGTACAGTATTGCCTTTTTATTATGGCACATGTACTGTACACACACACATACATGAATAAGTGGTTCAAAATCCAGAAGAAAGCAGAGGTAAAAATTCTAAGACAAATCTGATTTTAAAAACTTGGATAAAGATAATTGTGGTGACTGGGATGGTGATGTTATAGGGATCAAGTTTCAGCAGGAGAGAAATGTCAATATCTATTTTGGGGAAAAATATTTTATTTAAGTTTCAGTGAAAAATTCTAACCCTGGCAAACTAGGACTATTTTTATTCATTATTTTAATTCATATAATACATGCCCTTAAAAAATATGCCGCTTCTGCTACAAGCTAAATTTGGCAAGCTTCTATCAGTCCACCCTGCCTTAATCCCCAGAGGTAATTCTTATAATAATTTTAGCTATTTCTTTTACTAATTTATCATTATTTTAATATACATATAACTGAAATTTTTCTTACTAGTTCTAGACATTATATTTTAATTTATTTTGTGGCTGATGAGAATTTCAACTCTCTTAAAACTGTTGTTCTTTACCTTTCCTTCCCCTTTCTTTTTCTTTCCCACATGAATCAGATAGAGAAACCTGTGTTACATGTTTTTTACACCTTGGGGTCAAAAAATATCAGTGAGGGGAGATGGAGGGGGGAGGGGCAAGGAGAAGGAGAAGGAGGAGAAAAAGAAGAAAAATGAAAATAATTTCTGGAGGCCAAAAAGAATTGTTTTCCATTAACAATTCTTAAAGGCAGTCTCTTGTCAATATTTGCTAAATTCATCACAAAAAAAAATTGTCAGCCCCAAATGAATAGGCAGCGGAAAACTTGAACTAAATTTCATAGGCTCTCCTTCAACTTTCTAAAGCACGCAAAGTATCAAAAACATCCTATTTCCTTCATTTGGAGACTCGCATTTTCAGTGGGGTGGTAATGAAAGGCACTGCGGACAGGAGTGGGGTGATTCTGACTGCAGTGGTTACACTCAAACTGCAGAAGGTCTGGGGGTCCTGGCTTTATCTCAGAAGACAGTGCAGCTCTGAGGAGAGCCCAGAGAAGCCACTGGAGCGTAAACATCCATTTGCCCTGAGAAATCTGAGAAAAAATAGAACACGAGGTGACCAAGGTAGCCCTTGCTTTCCCCTCAGCTTGACTTAGGTTGCTTCCAGACTATAGGCCCCAGGCCTCCCATTTCTTACAGCATTTCCTTTAGAAAACATTCAGTTCTGTTTTCTTTTTCTGGCCTTGGAGATGCTTGTGTTCTCCCAGTTACCAGCAGTTTATAACCTAAGGGTGTCTTTCTCCATGACTTCTGAATAATAATCCCTTTTGAAATGTAATTAACAGATTACCCTCATCTCCAACTCTTTGGGAGAGTAGAAGCCTAACTTTGATAGGAGCTAAATAAGAAGCACAGAGACCCTCATCAAATGCACTGACCTCATCCTAAGATCCCCCTCAGTAATTTCCCTCTAGTCCACCACAGTGCCTGAAGACCACCCTTCTCTTGTTTCAGTGGGACCAGATCAGTGACTTCTGTGTTGCAAAAGTTTCAACTCCTGTTGCAATTGTCTCGAACATGTCTTCTTTGCCTGCTTGACTTCTACCGGTAGTAAAGAAGAGCCTGTCATAGGAAACAAGTATAGATACTACCAAGACTGAACAGGATACATGGACCTGAACACCTAGAAATGACCCTCTCCTCCTGACCACCATGATATCACTTGTCTTTCTATCCCTCATAGATAGGTATTCTGACTTAAGGAAGAAAATAGGAACAAATGAATCTTCCCCACTTTCCAAAGAATGCAAGTGAGCAAAGGCAGTTTTATTTTATTGGACTGAATTTTGGGGTTCATCTTTTGCTCTTCCTTCATTTACCTCCATTCCCATGACTTCAGTGGGATGAGGATTTAGAATTGAGAGGACAGAAGAAAAACTTTATAAAATAATGTGTGTCTATGCGTGTATAAATTTATAAAGCAATCGATTACAAAATTAGGCCGTTATAATTTTAACATTTAAAGTAAAATGCTACATTGAGCATAAAAGATGAAAACGTTTAGATTTTTAAAACAAATTTTATGATTGCACTCGATGGTTAATGTTCTATGAATACATTGCTTCAAGTATTAAAGATGGTGGAAGTATTTATTGATTAAATAAAAAGGGGTGTTGTTGCCTTTTGTACAACTCACAGAATACTTTTAAGAATGATTTCCCCATAGCTGTACTGAAAACTATAATGGATGTAAGATAAAATTAATAGATCATGATATTACCATTCTTCTTATTATTGACAATTTCACTAGATCTTTTACGATTTTATTGTTAATTCCTCAAAAGGCTAACTTAATTAAGCTAGAGATTCAAATTAGAAAATGTTATAGAAGTTTCTTTTTTTACTATATTAAGTTTGCATTATTATTATTATTATTATTATTATTATTATTATTATTATTGAGTTGTAGTTGTTTTTGATGGGAGTGAGAGAAGCTATTAAATTAAGTAGTTAGAAATACCACATTTTTTCTCTTTCAAAAGATGTAGAAACTATCCAGATTTCCTGGAGTTAACATTTGGGAAGGGGAAAAAATATTGCAAATATTTAAACCCCCAAAATGTTTGTGCTTATTATTGGTAGACTTATCTAATAAAAACAATTTGTTAATACAATATCAGGTGTTCTCCATGGCATGAAATTCTTTTAGAAAAGTCAATTTGCATAGCATGGAACATAAATAAGCGTCTTGGGAATTGAATACCAATAATACAACTTTTGGGTTTCAAGTACAAACTGAAATTCACCTTCATTATTTCATATTGAAAAGTGATTTCTTATTGAGTGTCATTCTAAATGTAACCTAGGATCATTTATTCACTTATCAACTTATGTATCTATCAAACATCAGGGGAGCAGCTCCTGTCCAGGGATTAGAAATGCAAAGAGGGAAAACAAAAACAAACAAAAAATACAAGTTGCTGAGTAATAATAGTCCAAAGAAAATATATCTCACTTTTTCTTTATCCATTCATCTGTGGAAGGGCACCTAGGTTGGTTCCATAGTTTAGGTATTGTCAGTTGAGCTACTATAAACATTGTTGTGACTGCATCACTGTAATATGCTGATTTTAAGTCCTTTGGATATAAACTGAGGAGTGCGACAGCTGGGTCAAATGGTGGTTCCATTCCAAGTTCTCTGAGGAACCTCCATAGTGTTTTCCATATTGGTTGTACCAATTTGCAGTACCACCAACAGTGAATGAGTGTACTTTTTTCCCACATTCTCGCCAATATTTATTGTTGTTTATATTCTTGATAGTTGCCATTCTGAATGGGGTGAGATGAATCTTAAAATGGAATATTACTCAGCCTTAAAGAAGAATGAAATTATGGCATTTTCTGGTAAACAGATGAAGTTGGAGAATATAATTCTAAGAAAAATAAGACAATCCCCCAAAAAACCCACAAATGTTTTCTCTTATATGCAGATGCTAATTCACAATAAGGGTTGGGGGTGCTAGGGAAAAACAAAATTACTTTAGATTAGGTAGAGGAGAGTAAAGGGGAAGTGGGGGTAGGAAGGATAGTAGAATGAATCAGACATTATTACCCTATGTACATATATAACTATATAATCAGTGGGATTCTACATCATGTACAGCCAGAAGAATGAGTAATTTTACTCTAGTTTAATTTTTCTATATATGAATATTCAGTTTTCCCAGCACCATTTGTTAAAAAGTATATGCTTTATCCAATGTATGGCTTTAGCACTTATGTCCAGTGTCAGATGACTGTGTGTATGTGGATTTATCTCTGTGTCTTCTTATCTATTCCATTAATTTTCATGTCTGTTTTGATGGCACTACCTTGCTCTCTTTGTTACTAGATCTCTGGAGTATAATTTAAGATAAGGTATCATGATGCCTCAAGCATTATCTTCTTGCTCAGGATTGCTTTGATTACTCTGAATATTTTATTCTTCTGAATAAATTAGGACTTTTTTTTGTTTATATGGTAATCTTTATTGAGTTTTTTAAAAATTCCAAAGTGATTTCAGAACTGACCATGCCATTTCTATTGCCCCAGCAATATGTGAAGTTTTCTGTTTCTCTACAATTTTACTAAGACTTCCATTACAGATTGTAACCATTCTAATAGGTTTGCCTTGTTATCTTATTATAATTTTAGTTTTCTGAATCATTGAAGATTTTGGAAATATTTGCATGTTTTCATTGTTGATTCATATTTCAATGGCATATCTATTCTAATTTCTTTTCCTTTCTGAATTGCATTATTTGTCTTCTTCTTATTGAATCTCTCTCTCTGTATGTATGTGTATGTGTATATCTATCTTCAAGCATATTTATATATCTCCCATATATTGTACAATATCCAATATATTAGATGATATTACTTCTGTCATTATTTGGTTTGTGTTTTGCTTCCTTTAATGGTTTCTTTTGAAGAGCATTTATAAATATGTAGTGAAGATCTTTATCTTTTCTGGAGTGGATATTTATGGAGTGATAATGTTCCCACTTCAAATCATGTCAAAAAAGTCTGCCAAATTCAAATATTCTCAAAAAATTTCTCTATGGATAATTTGAGTGAGTGCGTTGTATGTGCTTTCAGTTCTTCTTCTTTTATATGAATTATTTAATATTCCAGTTTTATTTGTTGAGATGACTCTCTTTTCTTCTTTCTCCACTTTTTCCCTTTGGTACTTTTATTAAAATCTACTGAACTAAAATGTAAAGATTTATTTCTGGACTCTCAATTATGTTCCACTGAACTATTTAACTTTATTTATGCCAGTAAGTTTGTAAATCAGATACTTTTCATATTGCAAAACTATTTTGGCTTTTCTAGGTTTCTTGACTTTCCATATAATTATAGCGTATATAATTAATTAAGTTGGGCTTTATTTTTAGAGCAATTACAAACTTGAGCAGAAGGTACATCGATTTTCCATATACCTCCTGTTTTTCATATATATTATGGCTGCCCTCATTATCAATATCTCCTACCACATTGGTATATGTGTTACATTGATAAAACTACATTGACACACTGTTGTCACCTAAGGTCCTGTGTTTACATTAGAGCTCACTGTTGGTGTAGTTCATTCTAAAGATTTGGAAAATATTATAATATGCATCCATCATTATAGTGTCATAGGAAATATTTTTCACTGCCCTGAAAATATCTTTTATATTCCACATATTTATCCCTCCATTTTTCCAATACCTGGCAACTACTGATACTTTACCTGTCTTCATCTTTTTTTTCCCCTGTTCCAGAATGCAATACAGTTGGAAATACACAATATGAAGATTCTTTAGATTGGCTTCTTTCACATATACATTTAAGATTTTTTAAACATGCATTTAATTTTTTACATGATTTCTCATTGCTTGATATTTTAGTTCACTTCATTTCTTCTTAGTACTGAGTAAAATTCCACGGTCTGAATGTGTCAGTTTATTTGTTTATCTACCATATTAGCCAAATTTCCATTACTGTGAAAAAATACCTAAGATAATCATCTTAAAAGGATGAGGATTTATTTTGGTTCATGGTTTCCGTCCATGGTCACTTGGCAATGTTGCTTTAGGCCTGTGACAGCACAGGACATCATGGCAGGGGTGTGAAGCACACAAGGCTACTTACCTCACGGCCACCAAGATGTAAAGATTTATTTCTGGACATTTATTTCAGGAGGTGAGAGAGAGAAAGAGTTGTGAAGAGTCTGGTGTCCCGATATCTCTTTCAAGGGCATACCCTTAATGACCTAACTTTGATTCACCTCTTAAAAGTTTTACCACTTCCCAGAGCTCCATGGACTATTGAAACCAAGCAAATAACACATGGCCTTTGATGAACAACTAAAATCCAAACTAAAGCACCTACTGAATAAAAGTGCTATAAACATCCATGCACAGGCCTTTGTACAAATTTAAGTTTTCAAATTCTTTGGATGAATTTCAAAGAATGAGATTTCTGGTAAGAATACACTTAGTTCTAGAAGAAATCACCTATATCCAAAGTGGCTGTACTATTGTGCATTTCCACCTGTGGTGAACAAGAGTTCCTGTTGCTCCACCTCCTCACCAGTATTTAATGTTGTCAGTGTTCTGAATTTTGTCAATTTTAATAGGTATTAGTGATAATTTATTTTTGTTTTAATCCATGAAATTTTTAACTCAACTTGTTAATGGCAATCAATACCAGAGCCTGCTGTGATTTTGATGTGCTGAATATAATGATCAATTGGAGATAATTGTTAATATAGGCAATATTGAGTTTTTCAATCTTGAATATAGAATGTTATTCCATTAACTTTTACCACTTTCAATTACACACACACACACACACACACACACATACATATATATATAGCATGCTATCACAAGCTACATCTCCAGCCCCTCTCAACAATATTTTGTAGTTCTTAACACTGAAGTCTTAATGTTGGAATCTTAATATTGAAGTCCTACAATTGCTTTGTTACATTTATTTCTAAATGTTTTATGATGTTTAACTGAGTTTGAACTTTTAGCTTATTTATTGTTCATATTTAAGTTGACAATTTAATATGTTCATCTGTGTCTTAAATTCTTCCTAATATCAGTTATTTGTTTCAGTAATTTATGGGTGTTTTTATGTAAATTTAAGTTCTTAAGATTTTTTAGAGGAACAGGTCTTATGTGAATAAAGCAGATTTATGTCTTTTGAAATGATATGCATTTAAATTTCCTTTTACTTTTCACTTTAGTTTTCTTTCTTTAATAGAATTATTAGCATATGATGAATGGATAGAAACTCTTAAAGAACATTTTTTTTAGAATTGAGGATGTGATATATTGATATGTAGTCAAAGGTTGCAGAGATTTTTATGTTTTTTGTTGTTGTTGTTGAACATTTTAAAGTAGAACAGAGAATAAAGTAAATATGTAAATATACCTTAGAAGAGAAAGGAGGGACTACTAGAATTAGCTTCTGACAAGCAGTGTTGGTGCTGGACTTAGGACACATTAGTAGGAATTAAATTAGTATAATAAGAGGGAATATCTTGAAGGTCTATAGCAAAATCACATTGAAATAAAAATAAGTGACTTTATAATTTTTAAATTTTAATCCAAATTGAATTCAAAACAAGTGTTTTAATTAATCTTTCCAATAAGTGTACATAATTTTCATATAGATACATATTTATTAAAACTATCTTCAAGCATTTTTATATTTCTAAATCCATTCTTAATAATATGAAAGTAGGTGAGCAGTAATTGATTAGATAGCAGTGTATGTGGGGGCGCTGTGTGCTGTGTTTTTGCTCAATGAAGTTGTCCCACCCCTTTCATGTCTCCATGGAGCTTGAGGGTGAGTGTGTGTATTTTCAGCTCTGCTGCATGCACAGCTTGCTGCTGGCACAGTCTGTAGAAAAGAGACATAATGGTGGCACTTTGAGAGGTTGGTAATGATGCTCATACCAGCATGCAGAGCCATATCCAGGACTTAAGGGTGGAAAATTGCCAGTCCCATTGATTGCCACCTGTGTACTCATGAACTCTGAGGTCAATTTTGGAAAATCACACACACACACAAACACACACACACACACATGAAGGAAAAGCTTTATGTAGATATTTTTCAAAGGATTCTTCCTCTATGATAAATCTCCCTTGCAATATATATACTTTGCATTTTTATGATAATTTCCTCCCTATGCACATAGATAGTATTTGTAACATAGTGATATTAATGGAAACCATGATAAATTGACATTTGTGATAATTTGGTGGAGGATACCAAGCAACTGCTTTAAAATCATGGACTTCACTGGCTAAATGGGAAACAGATGTCTAGCTGGGCAAAAGATATAAATTTTTATTCCAGATTTTATATTGGCCTCTACTTTTTCAAAGGTAAGTGATGTGCAATTGAATTGAAACGGACTAAGCTAATCAAGCAAATTGGCTGTTAGGAAGGGAAAGGGATTGCTCATTGAGCTCCCAGGGATCCAGCATGAAGGTGAGTCAAAAAAACATGATCTCACTGACAGCACCCAACTTGCCAACATTAACACTTGTCCCACTCACATCAGGCAATTGACAGAAAGGCAGGAAGTACATTTCTATTTAGCCAGTACAATATTCATAGCTCTTCTTTATTATTTTTATTTCAATGGATCAAGAAAATGACAGAGGGATTAAAAAAATATATGATTAGAGAGTAAGAAGAAATAAACAGGGGAAGACCAAGACAGAAGGAAAGAAGAACGAATGAATGAAGCTTTGCGTGTATGAGTAATGGAAGTATTTGTGCACATGAAACAATAAAAGTATTTTGTGATTTAATTCTGCAATCTCAATCCAATACCAATAAAAGAAACAAAGGGGTGAGAAGAAGGGAGAGAGATGGAAAAAGGGAAGGAGGAGGATGGAAGGAGAATGAGAAACAGCCATAATTAGTAACCTATGATAGGTTGCCCACTCTGTAAACATGGTTGATCTGAAATTTTGTGCCTCAGACATTCTAATTCCAAAACACATATTTGATATGAAATGTAGAACTTGAGGCTCAATGAAGCTTTTCCAGAACTGCATTTCTTTAAAAGGTGTTTAAGCTTTAATTTTTATTTAAAAACTCAGAACCTGGTTGGTCTTTCTAAACAACTCCATTACTTTGTAGCCATGTTACACATACATATTTTTGTGAGCTTTTAAAAATCACAATGATATTATTGAGCCTTGCAAGGCAGCTGATTTTCTATAAAACTAGATGGCCCATGCAAGCCTTTCACAGAATATCTAGTGTATTATTCACATGAGAGTCAACTAACATAAAATGACAGTTCTGCTGTGGAAAGTAAAAAATAACATTTCCTTTGTTTCTATTTATAACATCCTAATTTTCAATAAAAATATTCTACTGTCTTCTTCAGGACTCTTATATTTCCTTTGTGAATAGCTTCATTTTTATACAAAAATATAAAAATACTTTGATACAAAATATCAAAAGTTTGATTTTAGGTTTGAAGTCATTCTTAGCATAATAATTATATATGCATATATATTTATATATACATATATACAATTATATATAATTATTTGCACTTTTATATGGCTTATAATATACATAGATGCACATATATATGCATCTCGTACTGTGTTATGCTAGTCTATATTTTTCCAAATCCAAGAAATGAGCTTCATGATGAGGCTGTCAGGAAGTATCTGACAAATGAAGTCAAAAGAGGTTGATTTATTGACTACATTGTTCAGCTTATGAAAAATGAAATTAATGCAATTTGTCAAAATTAAGCTATAAATATTAGTCCTGTTCTGTACTGAATAAACTTAATTTGAAAACAAGTATGAGGTACTTGAATTAGGAAAATTATTTTTAAAGAAAAAGAAAGTAAGCATGTTCAGAAAGTAAGCACTGTGGTTGAAAAAAAGAATGAGAAGACTTTTCCATAGGTACCTAGTATTCTTAGATTTTGGAAATTTTAGGGTTTTTAGAAATTTTAGGAAATTTTAGATTTAGGAAAATTTAGGGTTATTTGTTTCTTAAATAAATAGTAATAGAGATTGACTTCATTGATCTTTATTTGATGGGGCTTACTGATTATAATTTTCCTTTATCAATAATTTCCCAATGAATCCTCCTTGATTAAATGATTGACCTAATTTTGCAAGCCACTCATTTTTTGTTAAGTTGTAAAGTGTACTCTGTTATACTATACCATTGCAATTGACTGAGGCAAGGAACTCAATTAGAACTAGAATTTCTGGGTTATGCTTTCAAACTGAATACCAGTCAATTTTGAGAACTTTGATGCTCAGCTTCTCTTTTTTCAGTTTGCCAGAAAAAATGTTACCAATTAATGTATGAATCAACATGAGGATACAATTTAGTTTATGAACAAGAGTAGCAGTGTTCAAATTTTATTGTAAGAATATAGTTCTAAAAATTGGAAGTCCTAAGAGCTTTTGTTTATGCATATTATATCTTTTCATATATGTTATAACTAATATTAAAAGAGGGAATTTAAACACATTATATATATATTTTTCCTACTGATATTTCTTTTATTTCTCTTGTTTAACACAGTAAAGGTTAAATACAGAGTATTGTGCTTGGCATCTCCAGCTTCTTAGGATTCTTAAATGAAGAAAATGGAGGGAACAATGGAGGAAGGGAACACATTGTGTGGGAGGGATTTTTGAAAATGTATGGGTGCTTCAGGGAGAACAAACTCTTTCTGTATTCTTTCACCCTATTGAACTGGAGCTTGAACCAGGAAGAGAGTTCAGTTACCAGCATTAGAGTGAGTATTACCAGAGAGATGGAACACAAACATCCCTGCATCAGAGAGCTTGCTAGAAATTTCTTCTGTATGCTCCTGCATCTTCTCATTCTTTAAGGAAGACACCAAAGCCTAGTCCTGCTGCAGTGTGTCTGGCTCCAAGATCCATGCTATTGTTCTTGGGGTTGCAGTCTATACTGCTTTTAGTCCACGTCCCCTGATGGTGGTTCAGTTGGTACACTACCCAGTGAAGTCTCGAATCTTACAGATGGTGGTTTTATTTTCAAAGTCTTGTGCCATTTTCATCATTGGAGAATGGAGCCACTTGATCTCCAACTTCATTGGGTCCATATTATCCACAGCTTATCAGCTTTTCCCTTGGCCAAGCGTTCCATGGTGTCATTATTGGACTTCTCAGCAGCCTGCATGTGAAAGATGTTTATTATTCCTTAAAAATCTAATCACTGAAATGGGCAGATACTATGTGTGGGCGATGATGGTGTATAGAACTTGATCTCTCACCCAATCATCCAGTAAAACTAGATGGTGTAAGCCTCGCTTCCTTCCTTTCTAAAGCCATGGGCCAATATAGTCAAAAAGTTCTCAATGGCCTGGAATCCAGAGATGCTGTTAATAGTCGGATTTTTTTTTTCCATGTGGCAACACTGCATAGTGATCCCATTATGGTCACAGGGTGTGCCAGCTTTGGCACATAGATTCATTTCACAGGATGATGCCTACTTCTGAGTATGGTCCTAGAACATTGCCAAAAGCATCCAGAAGCCTGATAAACTTACCCAGGTAGACCTCCTGAATGAATTTGGTAATGCCAGGCATTGCAACCACATCACACTCCTGGCTGTACTCTAGGCTATCAACTATTCAGCTCTTCCCAACATTGCAAAGGCCCACGATACCCACACTGATAGGGAATTTGCTTTTTTCACATTTGGCTTTGAAGATATCTTGCAGCCTTTAAAGCCTTTATCTGGATTTTTATGTTTGTGTCTCAGTTTTGTCATTTTCTTTCTATACTTCCTGTGGGGATCTAAGAAGAGAAGTTTATACAACAATATTGAACAAGGAGATATGCTATTGCTGTTCAATTAAAAAACTCTTAATAGATAATTTTACATAACAATGATTGGCTACATAAATGACAATTTAATGAAAGATACTCTCAAGATAACATATAGTAAAGAGGCATTGCTTTTGTATACATTTTTCTTTAATTGTTCCCTTATGTATTCAATGTATTGTATCATTGTATGTCAGTCCTTGGAAAATCTAACTATATGGTTATGAGAGAATGAGAGTAAAAATAGAAAATAATAACTTCATATTATCATGAAAATGGAGCTAACCTAATTGACTCCTTAAAATGGTTTCAACTATACTTTGAAGACCACTGCATTGTAGTATCATCAAATATAATTACTATATATAAGTATATACCACAGGTTTGGGATATAATATTGGAAAACCAGTTATAAATAAAAATTATAACAAAAAAGTTAAGAAATCATGTTAATTATTAATTTAATTTCTACCTAATGCAAAATCTTTTCTCTTTCTCCTAGACAAACAGAATGCATGAGATCTCTTTGAGGAACGGTTCAAAGAAAATGATCTAGACAGGTTAGTTTTGTTTTATTGTCTAAAGAAGAAAATATCAAGATGAAGAAATAAATTATTTTAAGGAGAAAGATATGTTCAGTGATAAGGCAAAATCTGATATTCCAACTAGAAGACAATGCTAATTTCAACCAAAGAGGCCACTGAAGCTCTGAGTCAAGTCAAGGTACCTCAGGGAGGATTATGGGGGGTGCTTATTTTGAGCCAGTGTACACCGAAGCTTTGCTCAGGGACTGAGATTCTGGCAAGTGTTTAAAAGCTACTAGCAAGGAAGCAAAGGCCTTTCTGTGTTAACATTGAACAGGTAGATTAATGAGATTAGTAAAAGGAATTATTTAATAAAGTTTTTTAAAATTTTCTTAGGTTTTACTTTTGTTTTTACATTTCAAAAAAGAAAAAAAATTCACATTTTCCAACCACACCAGTGCTTTAAAAATAAAACCTGGAATTTCATGCCAACTGGCATGATATTCATCAGCACAAGAATATTTAGAAACATACAGAAAATTTTACCTTTTCAAATGTAGCCAGCAGAATCTGCTTGCTTGACTTTTACCCATCTGTTCTAACTTCAAATAAAATAATTCATTAAATTCTACAATATGATTATCATTTTTAAATACAAGAAAAACTTTGCTCTTTGCCTTAAATTACCATTGATATTCAGGACTAAATTTTGGCTAATTCTATTTTTGTACAGAATATAACAAATACAAATAATGTGATTCTTTCTGATAGCAAAAGGTATCTAGTAGGAATTCAGAAATTCATAAAGTTAGATTACCTATAAAGCATTAAAAGTTTCCAAATATCAATATTTGTCTGCATATAAAAAACTATAAGATTGGACATCTTATAGTTTTTTATTTATTCTGCAATGAGAAATTGAGTAAAATATATCACTATGAGTTTCTATACTGCTTTTAGAGTGCTATTTTAGGGACTTGGTAGAATTGAATTCAAGTTGAGAATAGAGATAAATACTAGGAAGACTAATTACCAACTGCTGTGTATGGGTTCATTGATCTAGAAAGTAATTTTAACAGCTGTATACCTGCCTAACATGATCACAATCCTCTGATTATAGGTTAACTGTGTTTTCTTAATGTCTGAATAGTCTTTGGCTCTGGTAGATATGTCTGTAAAAAATAATCAAGAATATATTGATCTGTGAATAAATAGATCATTATCCAAAGTACATGTATGAAGACTCGAATTAGGTGTCAACATACTTTATATATAAACAGATATGAAAACTTACGGTATATATGTGTAATAAGAATTGTAATGCAAAAAAAGTACATGTATGAAGGCATGAATTGATGTGAACATACTCTACATACAAAGATATGAAAAAATTGTACTTTATAGGTGAAATAAGACCTGAAATGCATTCTGCTGTTTTGTATTTAAAAAAATAAAATCAATAAAACTAAAAAAAAGAATTAATGGTTTTTATAATGTTTGACATATAAAAATGTTTGACAATGTGTACGCAACTGCTTCAGGCTTTCACAATGGGTGAAAGTGGATCAGAAGAGATCATGGTGTGGGATTGGAGTAGGCTGGTGTTCAAATTATGATACAGGCAGGGTAAGCAGTGTAGGTAAAATAACAGAACAAAAATAATAAAATAGCTGTAACCAACCCAGAAGAATTAATAAGCATGTTTATTGGAGGAGTGTGAAGCAATAAATAAATTTGGATTAGCAATGGAGAACCCAGATATAGAAATGTTTAAATGACCCCCCTGAGGAACCTAAATTGAACTTAGCAATTATAGATTTCTAAGCAGGAAATAATATTTAAAAAGCTTTTGAGTATTGAATACACAAGAGCCAGGGAGAAATTAAAACATGAAATCAGTCATTTTGATCTGTTATCTTATAAACTGTTATATCCCTATGAACTGTACATTTTAATACATTAATATGCAACTAGTTTTATTCAAATATATTGTACTCATACTTTCAATATTCCTTTTTATTATGGTTGTGCATGACATGAATTGATTAATATATGCTTATATCTTATAAATAATTGTACATATGAAAGTGAATAATTAATAAAATATTACATAAAAGTGGTACATGATCATAAAAGTTTATAGATGGCATTTAAATTAAATCAAGTTAATAGAGTGGAATTGTCATCGAATTAGAGAGCCAAAAAATAAAAATAAAATCTGGAGTTTAGATAGACCACATTTAACAAGTAGTATCAAAGTGGAAGTACAGCAGGTTTTAGTGATATATTAGAAATGCATAAAGAGGTTGATAGAGTGAAAGCTATAACCAGGTTTTTATGCCTGCAGAACAAAGATCATGATACCATTTACCAAAATGTAGACTTTCAAGAATAGATTCGGACTATAAATGGTCAAATTATTGAAATGTTCTTTGCTCCTCATTCATTCATTGTCAAGTGTGTGCTAAACCCTTCTTTTCTTTTTTATTCAACATCAGATACAAAATGTTATTTGAACACTTTTTATGTACTGAATAATGCTGAGAATACAGAAAACAATAAAAGGATCTCTGAACCATAAGAGGCATAATATTGGGTGAATACAGACATAAATTTGTACCTTTGCTGTACAACCTGTTTAATGTTGTATGAGATACCTTCATAAATTGTTACAGGAACATAGATTTTGAAGAAATTGAGTATTTCTGAGGACATCAGGGAAGAGCTAGCATTTGGATACAGTCTTTCAGATATTTTTCAGTTGAAAACTTACTACTTTTGACAAAACTATTAAAAATATAATTACCACCCACCTCAAGAAAATAATATGCTATTTTCTATAATTAGTAATATTAAATATCAAACTGTTCATTCTTTCTGTTATAATTATGGGCTGTACCATTGAAAATAATAAGTGATTTAAGAAAAAATAACAGTGACATGATAGAGGTACACAATACTATACATAAGCAGAATCAACTAATTAGATGTCATTAAAAGCTGTAGTATAATAATACATGGAAAAAAAAAACTAACTGTAACCTTCAAAAAAGTCATAAGATTTTATTAGAGCGTCACAATGTATTTATAGCAGTTACTAACTGGGAGCACTTTAATGCCAAAAATGACCATGAAATGATTCCTGACACCTTTTACAATATTATTTCCATCTTCTTATGTCATTTTACAGACTTACATGAAAAATCTAGCCAAGTTTCTCTCTTGTGCTTTCTCTGTTTGAATATCTATATAAATTGCATCTTATAAATAGGGGTGTTTTTCTAATATCATAGTTTAATTGATTTACATTTTATTTAGAATATACTCTAAAGAATCAATTTTCATCATTTTAGTGAAAGATATGGTGCTTAATGAAATAATGATTGTTTAAATGCTAGTTGAAATGCATGCATTACTCCAATTTTCAAATACATGCTTCTAAGTCAGTGGAAGGCATTTTACCACGTTAAAGTCTAAAGCCTAAATTTGAGGGCTGCACATAACTTTGCAAGTCTTCATATAATTTAAAGGAGTGTGATACCATTCAAATGTTATCTTTAAGTTATTTTCTATCATCTAAGATAAATTTTTATTTCTTTATATATGCAGCTAAATGCTTAACCAATTTTGAGGTTTTTTTATTAGTTAACATTTCACTGGGGATCAAAATTGTTTCCATTTTTGCCTGTAGTTTTTCTTAAATTTGGCTCCTTAAGATCTGCATATCTTTTTCATTTAACTGAATATTCAGTTTTTTATTGAAGTTGTATCATAGGCAAATAGATAACAAACTGAAGTACTTGATACACAACTAGAAATAGAGGCATAAAAATAATTCATTATAATAAGAGATGAAAAAATTAAGACATATAAGCACACTCAAGAAAGATTTATATACATTTGAGAGTGAGAGATCAATAACAAGCTATCAACAGAAGTTCGTTCACGACCATTAAAACTGTGTGTGTGTGTGTGTGTGTGTGTGTGTGTGTGTGTGTGTGTGTGTGTGTGTATAGTCTATAATGAACTAACAAGTATTTCCTGGAGAGTTTGCTGAAGAGAATTACAAGATGAAATGAGTGCAGTAGTATAGGGTTCAGGATTAGTAGAGATAACTGTCATGATGGGCTTGCATAATGCTAGCCAGGGTGCCAAGGTTCTGTCATCTGTGATATAATGGGCATCTATTAGCTTTGCTTGTTAACATTTAAATATTCTTTGGATAATGCATAAAAATTCTTCCATGATCACCATTTTATCATCCAATTTTTATTTATAAATTTTAGGGAGTCTACTTACAAACTTCCAGAATAGACAAGGACCATGAGGTTGATGAAACAAACAAGCAAACAAATATTATTTCTTCTCACTCTAGGGGAGGTATTCAGGAATAAATAGTTGATCTGTTCAATGACAGTAAGATCTATCTAGATTTTGTCTGAGTCTCATAAAAGAGAAATTTATTGTCTTTTTGGCTAAGGTGAATTTGTCAGAATGTGAACTTATAATTGCAAAAAACTAAATACATAAAACACATAGAATACTACAACAAAGCTAAGAAGACAAAAAAATACAAACAAAGCAAATCCTACTATATAAATTAGAATAAGCCATCTGAAGTGAGGTATTCATGTAATTCTAAGAAATTGAGAAAATAAATTCATTTTCACAAAAGTCAGTCTAGGTTGGATCCTGTTATTACCAATAAAGGAGAGTCAACATAACTGAAATATCTCATTTATTTAGTCATGACTAATGTCTCTGCTAGTGTCAGTACCAGAATATATTTTCAATCACTAACTTATCTGTACCAGGTATGTGGCTTGCATATGTACTAGACTAAAGCAGGTTTTGATCATGTATGTATTTTAGTTACCTTTTCGCTGCTATGACTAAAATATTTAACCAGAATAATTTTAAGGAGGAAAAGTATATTTAGGCACTCATGGTTTCCGAGGTCTCAATCTATAGACATTAAACTCCATTCCTCGGGGTTTAAGGTGAGGCAAAATGTCATGGAGAAAGAGTGTGGCAGAGGGAACCAACTCACATGATGATCAGAAAGCAGAGAGAGAGCACTCCACTTGCCAGATACCCAAAAGTCACATCCCATTGCCCCACCTCCTCCAGCAACACCCCATCTGCCTTCAGGTACCACTCAATTAATCTCATAAGGTGATTAATTCACTGAATTGCTTAAGGCTTCCAGCAGTCTCATGTGAGCTTTTGGGGAACACCTCACATCAAAACTACAGCATTATTCATTCACAGTTTCATAAACACAGGAGTATCAAACATTCTTTTTGAGTGAAGGGATAATGCTAATCAGAGGGCAGATATCCACACCAGCTGATATACTCCTACCCAAAGAAGAAACTGCTGTAAATTTTGCTAATTCATGTGCATTGCCTAAAAAGTCATGTAGTTTAGTTTTCCTCTGAAATCACATGTCTTCAAAGTGTCTCCATTCAACATGCAGGTACTCAGGGGTATAACATTGAATAATTCCTGCTCCTTCTAGCAGTAAATTAGTTAACAGCCAACACAGAGGCAGTTGGAATGAGTACTGGAATGGAGAGGTGAAAGGGTATAAATATGACTTGTCTCTGAAGGAGTGTGAAAGCAGAAGTTGGGCTGACAGATTGTAGAGAAATATTCACAGTAAACTTTCCAGTTCATAGTTTGCTTCAACTCTATCATGTTTATTTTCATATATGTAGGCTCTGTTTTGCATGTCTTAGATCTCCACTCTTTGATTTGTGCCAAAATATGCATTTAGTATATATTAGAATTAATGGAGAGCATTAACTGTTTATTAGTATGCACATAAATGTGTATTTCTTAACTCTTTTTTTGCTGTAGATTTAAAAGAGAAGAATTAATATATTTATTTTTCCTGGTAAGTTTTTCTTTTCCATACTCTTCAACCTCATAGCATGTGATTATTATTTCTGTGTATATTTATATATGTGTGTATATGTTTAATTGTGTATGTAAATAATTTAATTAATAATTTAATTTAATAATTTAATTGTGTATATAAATGTGTGCATTTCAAGAAGAGTGAGGAGAACTTGTCAATTTGTGTGTGTATGAGAATGTAGGGTTTATGCTTTTGAAGATGACAGAGCTGTGAATGGGTATATTTTTCTTCAAGATGGGAGTTTCAATGCTGGGTGGATTCTTTGGAGATGAATAATCTAGAGAGCTGGTTCCAAATTTTATTGATGGTGCATATTTGAAGACACTGTGCCCAGGAGTAGACATGTCCTTAAATGGGGATGGCTGTACTGGATTTTTTTTTTTATTGGTTGTTCAAAACATTACAAAGCTCTTGACATATCAGAAGCCACTGAGGACTAAACTTATGCAGTGGATCTCTGCCTACAAAAATTTAATTAGAATCTCTCTGCCCTATGGTGAAAGGTAAGATTAAACATACACAATGAAAAACATACAGAGTGAAAAAATAATCAAAGTCACTGTTCAGAAAATTCCGATCCACAAATATCTAAATGTGAATGAGAATTTCCTCCCTACAGATGCCTAGTCTCAAAAAAATTTCTGAAGGGTACAAAAGGAAATAGTCTTGAGGAAAAAGAGAACTTCCATTACCACACACTTAACTATATTTACATAAAGAGGAATAAAAATGTGTTTCCATAGAAACTTGGGAGTTGAGACTCTGCTATATGCATCTTCCCTTCCCTTTCTTTTCTCCACAAGTAGAATAACAACAATCAGAAGTATCTTCTAATTGAAAAATTGAATTTTTAATCTATTTTTTCAATATTTTCTGTGTAAATTGGGGAGATTATTTTTTAATTCAGTTTTTCAGTTTCTATGCTTATGATTTTAATTCAAGCAATACAGAGTTTAGGAGTCTGCATTTTTGACAGTCTTATTGTGATTCTGGTGAACAGACAAGTTTAGGAACTATGAACAATACATGAAATTCTAGGGAAAACAAACATGAAAGTGTGGAATGTTCCAATTAATAGGTTAGAAATGATATATAGAACAAAACATGTCTTATTTAAAAGACTGAGAAAAATGAAAACTGAATTTTTAACAGCAGAACTTCACACAGGGTTAAAAGTTTTGTTAATAGAAAAATAAAGTTATTCATCATGTTGGATTACTTTTCAGTTTATTGATATGTCTACAAATACATGTTGTTATAAATTCAGTACTCTGTTTTTACCATATCAATTTTTATAAATTCCATTAGAAAACCACAACAAGCAAAGAAATTTTTGATGTGTCTACAATAACTCTCTATTTGAGTTTTGTATCCATTCTGTCTCTGTTTGGTATTTAACTTTATAATTATAAAGGGACGTGTGTGGTTCTGACAGTATCATGAGTCATGTTTTGTATATTCATTTAAGTTAGCATCAATATAGTGCCATAGGCTCTGCTTTGGGTATTACTGAAACTGTGCTCTCAGAACTATCTCGTTTTACTCAATTGTTTTTCTCACAGTCAACAATGAGGTTGGCTCAAATGAACTGAAAGATGAACACTCTTCTACTGATTCATCCTTCTGGTAAATCTATAATACAAAGATTAAAAGCCCCTGTACTATGAAGCTGAAGAAGGACAGCTTTCTCTGCTCCTCCATAAAAATTACTTCTTTCAGATCTCTATAAACCAATGAATGCATTTTTCATTTCAGGAGAATCTAGGTGTGTTTATTAGAAAAAAATTAAAATCTGTTATGCATTTATGAATTTTCAGTTGCAAGTTATGTATCTCTAAATAAAATCACAAATAAAATGCAAACTATTCCTTAAAATTAAATATCATATCATGTACTTTTTTTTGTTTTATATTCAGCCTTTACATTTGTTGATTAAAGCAGAATGATAATGAGATTACAATTGTGTTCATGCCTATTTAGCATTTCATAGTCAAAAAGTACTTTCATAGAAATACAATTTTAAAAGTAAGTAAGTCTATATACAATATCCCCAGCTACAAAATGTACCTGAATTAATTTGGTCAATGTCAAATAATTTAAAATTATAGGGCAATACACATTTAAATTGATGTGTGTGTTGGGGGTAACTGTAAGAAAGAAAAAGAGCTAACTGTTTACAATTTGAAAACTTGTCATCTGGAGCTGAATGTTCTTTCATATGTATGTTATTGTTCATAGAACACCTATGTCCAAATTTTCTATGTTTTCATAGAATGATGCAATAGGGATTAGTGATACTGAGGCTGCAGTTAGATAGGGTTACAACACCTCAGAGGAACAGAACGTGTGAGTAGGTGATTGAACCAAAAAAGAAAGCAATCTACACCAGTTCATAGTGAAAGGGAGAAAAAAAACAAAAAACAAAAAACAAACAAAACCTGAAAGGTTATAAAAAGCTGTAAAATTTGAGAAGCTTGCCAAGGAGAACGGAGGAACTATTATGAACTGTAGAGACACATAAATTCTGACTCCTTGAATATGATGTTTGCCATGGAGTTTAATAGAAGATGATGTAAGAAGCACTTTTTTTTTTCATATTTAGTTTGGCATATATGTCAATGTTGGGCTGTTAGACCAGATGTGTTTAATTTTCATTTTCACTCACAGATAATGTAAGATCTATGATAATTTCTAATATTTATGCTTATATTTCAACCTCTATGGGTTTTGTTCCGTAATTCTACACTCAGGAATACAGAGGCAAGTAATTTTTCAAACAGCATTTATAATCAAAAAAATTAATTATATTGGAATTCATGATTCATAATAAACTGTTAAAATATTGTTTGAATTTATATGTGTGTATGTATGTATAATTTATTAATATCACTTATATACTTGTTTTCATATTTTCTTAAAGTAGAAATAATTGAGATTTACATAGATTTGCAAGAAATAAGAGAGATTCCTTTGTACCATTTGCTCAGATTCCCCCAATGGTAACAGATTGCAAAACTGTTTTAGAGCTTCACAATCAGTATATTGACATTGATACAGAAGAAGTCCATACCCAATGATTCCTTCTGTTGCTGGTCTTTGATTGCCACTTGAATTGTGCTCCTAACTCACCCAGTTCTAAACTCAAATTCTGCCATTATCAATCTATTCCACCTTTAAAAAAAATTGTCACTTCAAAAACTTAATATAAATTGAACATATATTACAATATGTTCAATTTATATTAAGATATAAAATCTCAGAAGATTGACTTATTTTCTGGGCTTCTAGCCAAGTTGTTTCCTGTGTCTTCCATGTATTCATTTATTGACAAATGGTATTTCCTGGGATGGATTTGCCACACTTTCTTTTAGCCAGTCTCCCACTGCTGGACAGAAGGTTGTTTCTGGATTTTGGCTATTACTGATAAAGTTGGTAAAAAAACATTTCTTTAGAAACTTTTGTACAAGCAAGCATGTTTTTTTGGTCCTGTACAACAAATACCTGGGAGTGTTTAGTATTTATTTCCATTTTAATTCTCATATTCCTAATGTCAGATAATTTAGGATATTTTCCCTTTTGGCCATCTGCCACAAGGATATCTTCGTTTTTTGACATCTTGTGTAAATTTCTGATTGGATTTTGGTTTAAGTTTCCTGGTGAATTTGGAAAATTTTTTATGTATTCTAGACACCAGTTTATGTATTTGTGGTTTATTTACTTGTGGTTTACACATATTTTCTCTCAGCATTCAGGTGATATTTTATCCTCAGTCATGTATTTTTGCAGAGTAATATTTTTAATTTTGATAAAATTTATTTAACAGTTTTTTCTAGATTATCATTTTAGTGTCAAAGCTATGAAATTATTCTCAGTCTGAAAACCAAGTAGTTTCTCCTATTATTTCCCACAGAACTTTGTAATTTTATGATTTATATTTAAGAGCATGATCTACTATGAGTTCATTTTGGAATAAGATGTTGAAATTAGGTCATGGTTTACTTATTTATCTTTTGCCTGTCTTTGTCTAGTTGTTCTGACACCATTTGTTGAAAAAAGGCTGTTTTCCTCCTATGAATTGTTTTTGTCCTATTTGCCTTTTCTTCTACCAATTCCAAATATTCATAATTACTACAACCTTACAATAAGTAGTACAATTAGTGAACATTAAATAGACTCACTCTTTTTACTTTGTTATTCTCAAAAATTGTTTTAGATAGTCTATATTTTTGCCTATCCACATATGTTTTAAAGCAATATTTTCTATAAATACAAAAGAAGCTCTCAGTAGGACTTTGATAGCAAGTGAGTTAAACCTGAATAACAATGTAGAGATATTTGAACTATTTACTATGCTGAGTTTTCCGATCTCTGAACAAATAGGTCTCTGCATACATTATAATTTTATTTAACATTGTTTTGTACTTCCAGCACATATGTTTTGTTTATGTTTGTTAGACATTGATTTATATTTGTCTTTTGTTTCCTTCAGTGACTATAGATGGTATTATACTTTAATTGGTGTGTGTTTACTGATATACAGAAATGACATCTTTAAATATTCTTTTTTTAAGACTTTATTTTCATTTTTATTTCTTCTATATCTTTATTTATTTATTTTGATGTGGTGCTGAGGATCGAACCCAGTTCCTCACATGTGTCAGGCAGATGCTCTACCACTGATCTATAGCTCCAGCCCCTAGAAATAACATTTTATTTTTAATTACCTGCAAACTTGCTGGAATCAATAATTAGTTCTAGGAGATTTTCATAGATTTCTTAAGGTTTCCTAAACAAAAATAGTCATGCCATTTGCAACTAAGGCCAATTTCATATGTAAGGTAATTGTTGATGTTGTAGGGTATCAGTTATGACATTTATTTATTTGTTATTTGTTTGCTGTTTTTCTCTATTTTCTGTACTGCCTGTGGGTGACTTAGACTTGTTTTGATTCCATTGTTATTTATACTATAGTTAAATAAATACTATAGTATTTTTGTATTTATTTCTTTAGTTTTTCAGGAGTTGTTCTAGGAATTCTGCTTTGTACTTATAAATCACAGTGTCTGACATTTTACCAGGTTAAGTGAAATGTATCAACTTCTTTTCTATCATTTTACCCTTTTGCTTGTAATACAACCAACTTCACTAAGTCCACACACATTTAAATCCCCATCACACAGGGTTTCAGTTAAGCTCTTGTAGGCATATTTTGTTTAGACAAGTGGAGATGGGAAATTTATTGTAATTTACTCATAATTTGCACTTTTGGGTTTCTTTCTTCCTTTCTGAGACTTCAAGATGACATCATTTTTATTTCTTTTCCATTGAGAGAAATTCCTTTACTCATTCTTTTAGGGAAAAGTCTTCTGGCAACAAATTCTGTGAACTTTATTTCATCTGAGAACATTTTGACTTCCTCTTCATTCCTGAAGGGCAATGTCAATCCATGCAGAGTTTGGATTGACAGTTCTCTCCTTCAGCTCTTCAAAACACTGCTCACTGTCTCAGGTCTCCATGGTTTCTGATGAGGAATACTCTGCTCCTCAAATTGTTTTTCTTCTAAATAATTTCTCTCTCATTATTTAAACATTTTTCTTTGTCACTAAGTTTTGAAAGTTTGAGTATAATATGTCTTGGCATTGATTTCTTTGGTTTTTATCTTTTTTGGATTAGCTTATATTCCTGAGCCATAGGATATTTCATATATATATATATATATATATATATATATATATATATATATATATATATAAATTGATACACGTATTTTGCTAAATTTGGAATATTTCAAACCATTATTATTTCTTGGGACATTTTTTTATTGGTTGTTCAAAACATTACAAAGCTCTTGACATATCATATTTCGTACATTAGATTCAAGTGGGTTATGAACTCCCATTTTTACCCCAAATACAGATTGCAGAATCACATCGGTTACACATCCACATTTTTACATAATGCCCTATTAGTAACTGATGTATTCTGCTACCTTTCCTATCCTCTACTATCCTCCCTCCCCTCCCCTCCCATTTTCTCTCTCTACCCCATTTCTCTCCTTGTTTATTTTCCCATTCCCCTCATAACCTCTTATATGTAATTTTGTATAACAATGAGGGTCTCCCTCCATTTCCATGCAATTTCCATTTTCTCTCCCTTTCCCTCCCACCTCATGTCTCTGTTTAATGTTAATCTTTTCTTCCTGCTCTTCCTCCCTGCTCTGTTCTTAGTTGCTCTCATTATATCAAATAAGACTTTTGGTATTTGTTTTTTAGGGATTAGCTAGCTTCACTAAGCATAATCTGCTCTAGTGCCATCCATTTCCCTGCAAATTCCATGATTTTGTCATTTTTTAGTGCTGCATAATACTCCATGGTGTATAAATGCCACATTTCTTTTTTTATCCATTTATCTATTGAAGGGCATCTAGGTTGTTTCCACAATCTAGCTATTGTGAATTATGCTGCTGTAAACATCGATGTGGCAGTATCCCTGTAGTACGCTCTTTTAAGGTCTTCAGGGAATAGTCCGAGAAGGGCAATAGCTGGGTCAAATGGTGGTTCCATTCCCAGCTTTCCAAGGAATCTCCATACTGCTTTCCAAATTGGCCACACCAATTTGCAGTCCCACCAGCAATGTACAAGAGTACCCTTTTCCCCACATCCTCGCCAGCACTTGTTGTTGTTTGACTTCATAATGGCTGCCAATCTTACTGGAGTGAGATGGTATCTTAGGGTGGTTTTGATTTGCATTTCTCTGACTGCTAGAGATGGTGAGCATTTTTCATGTACTTTTTGATTGATTGTATGTCCTCCTCTGAGAAGTGTCTGTTCAGGTCCTTGTCTCATTTGTTGATTGGGTTATTTGTTATCTTATTGTCTAATTTTTTGAGTTCTTTGTATACTCTGGATATTAGGGCTCTATCTGAAGTGTGAGGAGTAAAAATTTGTTTCTTGGGATATTTTTATTCCCACTGTCTTTCTCCTCTTTTTCAAATACTCTGATGAGAGAAATATTAAGTCTTTGGTTATAGTCCAATAGGCTACTGAGACTTTTTTCATTTCTCATTTTTAAAATTTATTTTCTCACTATTTAGATTCGGTAATATACTTGTTCAATTTTCCGGTTCAATGATTTTTTTTTTCTTTGCCTCATCAGTTCTAAAATTCATCTGGTTCTTTATCACTCCTAAATCTTCATTAAGACTACTATTTCCTTGTTGATTCTTTCTGTATATGTTTAAATTTGTTTCAAGCATGTTCAAAATTCATATTAGAAGCATTTAATGATGGCTCCTTCAAAATCTTTCAGATAATTCTAGCATCTGTCTCATCTCAGCCTTCCTTGATTCTTCCCCTTTTTCTAGATTTTATTCTTCTGATTTGTTGAAACTCTGAATCCCTTTACATTTTTTCTGCATTGCTTGACTTTTGACATTCTCTACCAGAGTGACTGAATCAGTGCCATGTTACTGCATGTGGTGTAGAAGTTCAGGTACCCCTCTCAGGTTCTTCTGACATCAGAGGGAGAGGGTAAGCTCATTATGATTGCTCTACAAAGTGGGACTGCCTAGGACCCATGCTATCTAGGAGGTGCAGGAGTGTCCAATTAACCCTCCCTATCTGAGCCTCCCCTGATGCTGTGTGGTGAGGGTTGTACCCCTAACTGCTGGGCATTTCTGAAAGTTCTGAATTTCCTCCAGGCTTCCTCTGACCCCATCTCAGCAGGATGAGGATCAATGCATCATTACTGGTTTACCAGTGTTGGGGCTGAAAATCCACGTTCCTTGTGCAGGCTCCACTGATATCACAGGCAGAATGAAGCTTGTGGCTAACTGAACAAAGGTAGGTTCTGACTTCTCACACAGCCTTGGCTGATACCAGTTCAGTAAAAAAGGTTGAGGTCGTGATACTTGGATAAACCCAGCATTCTTGGAAGTCTGGGTTCCACTCTTGGCCTTTGCTGTTATGGTTAGGTTGGGGCCACAGTTTTATTTTTTTAATGCTTGACCAGACTAGAGCAGTTATTATCTATTTTTTTTTCTTTCTACACTGCTGCCTTTCTCATCCTTTGGTTATAAAGAACAAGTTTTTGTGGCAGAATTTTTGTCTATTTCCTTTGTTGTTTCTAGGTGATAGTGTTCTTTATGATGGTGTCTGAGATAATGAGTCAATTCCTGGGGA
Source organism: Ictidomys tridecemlineatus (assembly GCF_052094955.1). NCBI lineage: Eukaryota > Metazoa > Chordata > Mammalia > Rodentia > Sciuridae > Ictidomys > Ictidomys tridecemlineatus. The sequence goes on along the minus strand of NC_135480.1, from coordinate 170,887,754 downwards.
GCTCATTGCTGTGTTAATTCTTTGGGTCCAGAGGTCTCTAGACAGTATGCAGCCTTCTCCCTGTGAAAGAAATAGGGAAAAGCATATCTTCCACTATGGTCTTTGGAATAAAAGACTTTATGTTATACTTTTTATATTACTCAATGATATATAAATCTTTTAATATTTAATATTTAAACTGATTTTAAATATATAATAGGACAACACATATAAAATAGTTTTGTATTACTTCAAAATAATATTTTACATATTGGAATATCTTAAAATAATTGAATCATTTTTAAAATTTCAAAACAATTTTAATGCAGAATAAATCTGTGATTCAATAAGATGATTCCATGAAACATATTTACTTTTGCTTTGGTATTCATCACAAGACCATTAAATTATATTAACTACATACTGATTAATGCCAGGGTTATATACAGCAATATTTGAAAATGATTTTCAAAGTCACAAGGCACATCAAGTATATTAAATTATGATGATTTATTTCACAATCATCATAACTTCGTTTATTTAATATAAGCTATTCTTCTCTTATTTCTATACATAATAAAAATTAACACATTTATGGACTCTCCTCAATGCCTATTTTTAAACCAACTCCCCATTATTCTTTCAGTATGAGGATTTTCAACTTACCTAAGTGACACTACATAATAACATGTGGATTTTATTGTCATTTTAGATGAGTTCTAAGTATACATTTTCAATCATCTCTAACTACATCATGAGGTCTTTGACAGTTCAATATATTTCGTAGAAGTACCTACTGGTCTTGAAATCCAATTATATAAGACATGCAGTTTCCATTTTCACATGTCTTAAAATAGCATTTAAACCAGTTACAAATATTTCAAACATATATAGGTTTTTTGTGTGTGTCTGATAGAGACCTCTTGCTTGACCTCTCTTCTAAGCTGTAGGTAATCTTTGTTGATAGTTCTGACTTGAATGCTTAATCATAATATCAAACCCCAGAAAATTCTGGAGCTCTATATAAACAGAAAATTCTTTAGAATTTGAGACTCTCTTATTTCTGATGAAGTGTATAGAGAAAGAAATACAACAATGAAACAGAGAGGAGAAAATTAGACATGAAATATGCCCAGAGGGAATAGAAAAATATTTAAAATTATTTCAATTGCAGTTATAGAACATTTGTGTGAAGGATATATAAATAGACATTTGGGAGTAAAGAATGCATATCACATTTGAATTATAAAAGGAAGAAATGATTCTATAAATTTGAATGTTTAATATCATTAATGTTGCTAACATTTCAAAATCTTTTATAGAACTATTTGGATCCTTAAATTTGTTTCAACAATTTCTATAGTTCACATAAAGTAGTTTTAAAGTATTCTGTATTCTGAATTCAGAAGCTAATTTTTTTCTTGTGACTTCTCTGGTGACAAAAACATCTAATTTTAGTCTCTTAGTGAGATGGAAACTCAGTAACAGTTTTGCTATAAATAAAAATTTGTAAAAAAATACTTTAAAGGGTTAAAAGTTAATATTGCACCAAAGGAGGAGATTCAAAATGGTGTATTAGAATAATATATTACCAGTTGCTCTGTGACTCAGGATCCAAGCAGTATGAATACTGCTTCTCAGTGAGGTAAGTAAAAGAGGGATTTTATTAAAATTCAATATTTCACAGTATAATGCTGATACCAAAACCAGACAAAGATGCATCAAGTAAAGACCAATATCCCTGATGAACACAGATGCAAGAATCCTTAAAAACTATTAGAAAATTACATTCAAAAATACATCAAGAAGATAATACATCATGATCAAGTGAGTTTCATTCCAAGGATGCAAGGTTGGTTCAACATATGTAAATTAATAAATGAAATTCATCACATAAACACAAGTAAGGGAAAGAATCATGTGATCAACTCAATAAATTCAGAAAAGGCCTTTGGTAAAATCCAGCACCCATTCATATTAAAAACACTGGAGAAACCCAGCACTGTGGTGCATGCCTGTAATCCCAGTGGCTCAGGAGGCTAAGACAGGAGGATCACGAGTTCAAATCCAACATCAGCAAAATGTGAGGTATTAAGCAAATGAGTGAGACCCTGTCATTAAATAAAATACAAAAGAGGACTGGGGATGTGGCTCAGTGGTTGAGTGCCCCTGAGTTCCATCCCTGGTACTTCCCCCACAAAAAAATTAAAAAAAAAAAAACCCTGGAGAAGCTATGGGAGGAAGGTACCTACCTCAATGTCATAACATGAATGAGTAGTTTTGTCCATCTTTCTTTGCTTCATAGAATATGTTTGGGAGTGTTCCCTTCAGTTATGATTTAGATATTAGGTGACCCCTAAGAGCTCATGTGTGAGACAATGAAAGAAAGTTTAGAACTCAAATGTTTGGGTTATGAGTTTTAACTTAATCAATCAGTGCATTAATCCCCTGATAGGGATTAACTAGGTGATTACTGTAGGCAGATAAGGTGTGGTTAAAGGAAGTGGGTTTCAGGGTATGTATTTTGTCCATGGTGAGGGCAGCAGTCTCTCTCTCTCTCTCAATCTCTCTCTCTCTTTCTCCTTCCGGGTACCATGTTATGAGTTGCTTTCCTTCAACACACTTCTCCACCATGACTTACCTCCAACCCTGTGGAATGGAGCTGGCTGGCTGTAGTTTAACACCTCTGAAACTGTAAGTGGCAGTAAACTTGTTCTTTTCTAAAATTGTTCTTGTCAGCAAGACAAATTTGGTCACAACAGCAAAAACAAAACAAAACTGATTAAATTACCTCTCTTTCAATTTCATGGGATAATTTTAGAAAAAATATTGTTAGTTCTTTAAAGTTCTGGTAGAATTCTTCTGGTTCTTGGGTTTTTGTTGGAATGTTTTAATTTCAATTTCAAATTAATTACATGATATTGGTCTATTTGTTTTTATGATTTGAATTCCTTTGGGCACAATTTCTGTGAATTTTCACTCATGGTTTGCTAGATGCAACCTAGGACACATGGTAGGCTCTTGCCAGGTCAGTATGGCAATGCTTTCTATGATGTACTTAATAAAATTATAGAAGAAAAAGGAGAAATCACCACAGACATCATAGAAATCTACTGGGAACTATTTTGAAAAATACGCTCCAATAAATTGGAAAACCTAGAAAAAATGCACTCATTTCCAGACACATCCAACCTGCCAAATTTGAATTAAGAGGACATAGAAATCAAACAAATCAAAACTGATGAGATAGAAGCAGTAATAAATCTAATCAAGGAAGTAAAATAGTCATGCAACAAAAACTATAAAACACTTAGGAAAGAAATTGAAGAAGATACAAGAACATGAAAAAATCTCTTGTATTTATGAAGAGGCAAAGTTAATATTACAATGATCATACTACCAAAAGAAATATGCAGATTCAATGCAGTCTCCCCTCAAAATATCAATGATGTTCTTACAGAACTAGAAAAAGTAGTCCTAAAATTCATTGAAAGTATAAAAGACCCAGAACAGCCAAAGCCATTTTCAGTCAAAAAGCTATCCTGAAGGCATCACAATACCTGATATCAAACTGTAGTACAGAGGCATAGAGACCAAAACTACATGGTACTAGTATAAAAACAGACACACAGCTGGGCACCATGATGCATGCCTGTAATCCCAGAGACTTGGGAGACTGAGACAGGAGGATCACAAGTTCAAAGCCAGCCTCAGAAATTTAGCAAGATGCTAAACAACTCAGTGAGACCCTCTCTCTAAATAAAATACAAAATAGGACTGGGGTAGTGGCCCCTGAGTTCAATACCTGGTACCAAGAAAAACAAAAACAAAACAAAACAAACAACAACAACAACAAAAAATCCCCCCCCACACACACATAGACCATATACCACATACCACATACCACACATACTACACACACATAGTGGTAGAGAATAGAAGACATACAGACAAACCAACACAGATATAGTCATCTGAATCTGGACAAAGGAGCCAAGGATATATGTTGTATAAAAGAGAGGTGTTTTAACAAATAATGTTAGAAAACTGGTTATCCATATGTAGAAAAGCAACTCAAAATGCATCAAAGACCTAGGAATTATATCAGAAATCATAAAACTTCTAGAAGAAAGTACAGGGTCAACACTTCAAAACACAGGTCCAGTGAATAATTTTCTCAATAGGACCTGTAAGGCTCAGGAAATACTGCCAAGAGTTAATAAATGAAATGACATCAAAATCTTCTTCATAGTAAAGGAAACAAGAATGTGAAGTAAGAACTTACAGAATGAGAGGATATCTCTGCTAGGTACTCTTCTGAAAGAGGTTTCATATTCAAAATATATAAAGAACACAAAAAAAGTCACCTTTTGGTGATTACCTAATTGAAAAATGAGCAAATGAGCAAATGAAGTAAACAGATACTTCTCACAGTGTTGTCAAAAGAAGAGCTACAAACAGCCAACAAATATGTGAAAACAATGTTCAACATCATTAGCAATTAGGAAAATGCAAATCAAAGAAATACTGAAATTTCACCTTTAATCATAAGAGCAGTCATCAAAAATACAAATAATAAATGCTGGAGAAGATTTGGTGAAAATGCATATTTTTATCAGAATGAACTCAGTAAACATGTGTATATACATATATATATATATATATATATATGTATATACATATGAATATATTTACATATAGAAATAATTATAGAATATTTATAAATGTACACAGGTTAGTATACATACAAACATTGCATGTTCTGTCATTTAAATGGCACTAAAAAATGACATCCCAGAAACAATGGGCACACCTAGAACACTAGACTTTGATTTCTAATACATAATTCAATGAAAGAAACTGGGGCCAAAAAAAAAGAGAGAGAGAGAGATAAGTGTCACAGTAGAATGGGTAGAGAGAGGTGATGAGAGGGGAGGGAAGGGGAGGTGGGGATAGGGAGGGCAGCAGAATACAACTGACACTAGTATTGCTGAATGTATACACATGAATGTATAACCAATGTGATCCTGCAATCTGTACATGTGGAAAAATGAGAATTCATACCCTATTTGAATCAAATGTATGATATGTCAAGATCATTGTATTGTCTTGAGCAGCTATTAAAAAAAGAATGCTGTACTGTAAAAAAAATATAAAGAAAGAAACTGCGGCTCCCTAGAGAAATGATGGATTCTAGGACTGGCGCTGGTCGTATACAAGAAAATTCTGCAACATCGTGTATACAAAAAGAAAAAAAAATATGCTCAAGTCAAAACAAAACAAAACCACAATGAGGAAAATATGCAGTTAAATACAGAAATCAACCAAAAGAACTTCTAACGGGCAAACTTGGAACAAATTGATCAAAATATATAAAGCAGAACTAAATTATAAAAATACATATCTCTGAGTCCATGCTAATATGAAGTCATGATTGAATTTATAAATGACTGTAAGAAGAAAAAAGTCTCTGATACAGAAAAACCATGATTTATGCAGACACCTTGTGCTCAAAGAAGTAGAGCAGTACTCTCCAACTTCTTAGGTGTGGGCATCCACAAGCAGACTACAGATAATGGGAAGGAGAGTTATTTTATGGTTGAGAAATCTGACAAATGCTGTCTCAATTAGGTGATCCAAGTTAATGTCAATAGTGATAAGTCATTTCCACATTACTTATTCTTGACATGTTTTGGTGAGAGTGGCACATTATCCCATATGGTTTATATCCCTAAATCCAAAAACCTCTTTCTAATGATATGTGAATAATGTCAGAAAAATTTCAATTTGTAGATGGGTATTGTACAAAATATGTGCCCTGTCTTCCTCTAAACAATCAATGGGTTGTTGATAATTACACTTCCTCATCTGCTGATGAGAATGCACAAGTGGCCCATCTTCCCAGGTAAAGCCAGTGTATTATGTGACTAAAAGACAATGCAAAAGTTTGTCGCAAAACAAGATGAACAAAGAAGCAAGATTGAACCTTTCAAGATCTGACTCTGTCTCTTCTCCTGGACAACAGGCAAATAACTTGGCCATTTCTCCCTGTAATCCTATCTTGAAAGATTTATGAGAGCATTTGAACTTCCACTTAAAATGAGAGTCTGGATAGGAATCATCTTCTGTGCCAGCTAGAAACTATTTATTGTGCTGAGAGTAACCTGGGTTATTGAGATATAGTAGCACTAGAGAATGGAAGGTAGCCATGTCTTCATGAGTGAGATCTGAGTGGAGGAGTCTTCTGGACTGAGATGGTTCATGCCCATTCAGTCCTACATCCCATTACCTCAGTGTTCTGAATGAAGAGGGATTGACTGCTACATTAGAACCGGTACCAGAGTCATGAGATCACTGCTATTCATTTACCAACTGTTTATGTTGATTAAGTGTGTTGCTGCTTGGAACCTTCTAAAACCTTTGGAATTACAAGTATGTTATAATCTCATTTTTTCGGCTGTTTGATAAACCTGATTACTGCAGTGTTTTAATCCAGAAATTATTGAGATAAATATTTTTATCTTTTTTTCCTGTCATTATGTTTCTTTGAAAATTTAACAAACATTAGGAATTTTTTAATTGAAAATTTAGAATTCATATATTCATATGAAATATATGATTTCAAAGTTATAGATGGGCAACAAGTAAAAATTCTGGATTTCAGGTGACTTCCTTTAATCATAATTAAAATCTCAAATTCAGATTGGACATGATGGCACATGCCCATAATCCCAGTGATTTTGGAGGCTGAGGCAGGAGGATCACAAGTTCAAAGAAAACCTAAAGCAATTTACTGAGATCATAAACAACTTATCAAGACCCTTTTCAAACTAAAAATTTTTTAAAAAAGACTGTGGATGTGACTCAGTTGTTAAGTGCTCCTGGGTTCAATTGCCAGTACCAAAACCAAACAAATAAACAAACAAACAAAAAACCCACATTTTAAATTTGATTTTTCTGAAACTTATTTATAGATCACCAGAGATAGACTCAGATACACATGTCAGAGATCAGGCTCATGTTTCTTTGTTTGAAGGAAGTGCTCCAGCTGTAGATTTTGCTCCTTAAGATATTAAAGAGGTCATAAAGTCATTGTATTGCTATCAGAAAAGATGATTTACTTAATTGGACAATAAGATAATGTTATTAGTATAATTTTCCATAAAAGTAAGCATGTTCCAGTTAAGTTCCATTTCCTACACATTACTTTTATATTTGAACAAAGGTTACTAAAGGAGAGAATGAAAATGAGATATGATGAGAATTTTTAGCAGTCTGTTAAAGTCTTTTTCACCCAGAATTAGCTCTTTCTTGATTTTATTATTTTAGGATGCCCCCAAAGCACCATAGTTCATTAAACTTTGTGCCTTGAAAATATATTCATTGCAGTGAACTTTTCATTGTAAAGACATTTTATAATAGAACTTGACCCATATCATTATATGATGTCTTTTCTTAATAATTTAACAAACATTGACTTCCTGGTATGAAATGAGCCAATTAAAGTCACTTTAAAAATGCATAAGTTTCTCCAGGTTGCTATAAATTTTAAATAAGAACAGTATATGATATCCTGAAGCTTAGTTTTTCTATTTGAAAATATGGTTAATCTCACCACAATTATTGTTCTCCATCACCTTGCACAATTGAATTGACATTTCAGCTCTTCTAGGGTCTTCTTCTCTACCTTGGTATGCTACAGAGGTAAGAAGTCATGCTGAAAATTCCATATAATAACCAATCTGAAAAGCTCAGAATTACATTTCTTTGTGATTTTTATTTTTTTCTTCTTTTCTACTATAAATTTATGGAAGAAAATATTAAAACACTAGACCAAATACACATTTTAGTTAAATGGAAAAATGGCCAAAGAAGATTTCAGCTTTAATAGGCCTGAATTTAAAAAAAAAAAATCTAAAGAAACTAGAAGAAAAAGTACCCTAAATGAAGAGTGAATTAATAAATTTGGCGTAGTAACCATACTCTACTCCTGGGAGGGACATAAGCATTTTAGTAGGTCAATAAAAGATGGAGATCAGCTCTCTCTCTCTCTCTCTCTTTTTTGCTGCTTTTTAAAAATCAATTTTAAAAAATAAATGACAGCAGGTTGTACTTCAATTATTATTACATGTATACAGCACAATTTTTCATATCTATGGTTGTATATAAAGAATGTTGACAGCAATTTGTTTCTTCAAACACGTATTTTGGATGATGATGTCTATCACATTCCATCATGCTTGCTAATCCCCTACCCCTCCCTTTTCCTCCTACCCCTCTGAGCTATCTAGAATTTATCTGATATTCCTCCCATGCTCCCCCTCCCTACTCCACTATGAGTCAGCCTCCTTATAACAGAGAAAACAGTCGGCATTTGTTTTTTGGGGATTGGCTAACTTCACTTAGCATTGTCTTCTCCAATGCCATCCATTTACCTGCAAATGCCATGATTTTATTCTCTTTTATTGCTGAGTAAAATTCCATATGCCACATTTTTTTTTTATCCATTCATTCACTGAAGGACATCTAGGTTGGCTCCATGGTTTAGCTATTGTGAATTGTGCTGCTATAAACATTGATTGCTGTGTCCCTGTAGTATGCTGTTTTTAAGTCTTTTGGGTATAAATCAAGGAAAAGGACAGCTGGGTCAAATGGTGGTTCCATTCCCAGTTTTCCAAGGAATCTCCATACTGCTTTCCATATTGGATCCACCAATTTTCAGTCCTACCAGCAATGTATGAGTGTACCTTTTCCCCCACATCCTCACCAACACTTATTGTTGTTGGTCTTCATAATGGCTGTCATTCTTACTGGAGTGAGATGATATCATGGAGTAGTTTTGATTTGCATTTCTCTAATTGCTAGTGATGATGAACATTTTTGTTGATTGATTGTATATCCTCTTCTGAGAAGTGTATGTTCAGGTCCTTGGCCCCATTTGTTGATTGGGTTATTTGGGTTTTTTTTTGGTTTTTTTTGTGCTTAGCTTTTTTAGTTCCTTACATATCCTAGAGAGAGATTATGTGCTCTATCTGATGTGTGAAGGGTAAAAATTTCCTCCCAGGATGAGGCTCTCTGTTCACCTCACAGATTGTTTCTTTTGCTGAGAAGAAACTTTTTAGTTTGATTCTATCCCATTTATTGATTTTTGTTTTTAATTCTTTGCTATAAGAGTCTTATTAAGGAAGTTGGGGCCTAATCTCACATAATAAATGTTAGGACTCACTTTTTCTTCTATTAGACACAAAGTCTCTGTTTTAATTTCTAGGTCCTTGATCCATTTTGAATTGAATTTTGTGCATGGTGACAGATGGGGCTTTAATTTTATTTTGTAGTATATAAATTTTCAGTTTTCCCAGCATCATTTTTTGAAGATGCTATCTTTTCTCCGATGCATGTTTTTGGTACCTTTGTTAAATGGAGAAAAATTAAAGGCATTCTCTCTGAAAACTAGAACAAGACAGGAATGCCCTCTTTCACCACTTCTATTCAATATAGTTCTTGAAACACTGGCCAGAGCAATTAGACAGATGAAAGAAATTAAAGAGATATGTATAGGAAAAGAAGAACTTAAATTAGCACTATTTTCTGTCGATATGATTATATACCTAGGAGACCCAAAAATCTCCACCAGAAAACTTCTAGAACTAGTAAAATAATTCATTGAAGTAGCAGGATATAAAATCAGTACCCATAAATCAAAGGCATTTCTGTATATCAGTGACAAATCTGAGAAGGAAATGAGTAAAACTACCCCATTTACAATAACCTCAAAAAAAAAAAACCTTGGGAATCAACTTAACAAAAGAGGTGAAAGATCTATACAATGAAAACTACAGAATCCTAAAGAGAGAAATCAAAGACCTTTGAAGATGGAAACATCTACCTTGCTCTTGGATAGGCAGAATTAATATTATCAAATGACCATACTACCAAAAGCACAATACAAATTTAATGCAATTCCAATCAAAATCCCAATGGCATTCTTCATAGAAATAAAAAAAATAATCATGAAATTCATCTAGTAAAATAAGAGACCCAGTATAGCTAAAGCAATCCTTAGCAGGAAGAGTGAAGTAGGTGGCATCACTATACCAGACCTTAAATTACATTACAGAGATCAACTCTCTTTAAGACTCTGATTTACCAGCAGATGTATTAAATGTCAAAATCCTAGGGGTCTAATTGTTTATCCTCCCAATAATAACATATTAAGAAAGTGACAGGATAAATATCAGGATAACTAAGTCCAGACAGAATTCTGATTCTGTTTCCTGTCTGTAATTACTAGAAGAAAGGAACTTAGTCACATAAACTATTCCAGAAAGTAAATCAAACATACATTTTTTTTTTAATTTGAATAGTGAATATTTCAGAGTCAAGCCCTGTTGTCTTTCTTTATATCAGCTGCAGCATCATTTGCTGGGTTAGTCAACTTTTGATTGCTGTGACCAAATTACCTGACAAGAACAACTTAGAAGAGAAAACGTATATTTGGGGCTCATGGTTTCAGAGGTTCAGCTCATGGTCATCTGACTCCATCATTTTGGGCCTAAGTGAGGCAGAAATAAGGGCTGAGGCATATCACAGCTTAGAAAAGCTGCTCATCTCCTGGCAGCCACAGAGCAGAGAGGGAAAGAGGAAGGCACCTCAGAGAAGATGCACCTTTCCAGAGTATGCTTCCAGTAACCCCCACCCCCTCCAGCTACACCCCACCTGCTGCCCAGTTAATCCATTTAACCCAGAATGGACTGTTCAGGTAGCAGCTCTCTAATCCAATCATTTCTTTTCTGAATATTCCTGCATTAACACAGGAGCTTTGGGGATCATCTCAAATCCCAACCATAACATTTGCATAAAGCAAGTATGATTTTTTTTTAATCAGAAATTTCATGTGACTTATTTCTGAAGGTATGAGCAAGAACAAATCAGCAAAAAGCCTAACTGGCCAATGTTCCTGATATTTGGGCAATAGAGGGTGCTTTGCCTTTATGTGCACTTATTGTGTAAACTTGATGATACAGGTTTAGGAGATAGACATTCAACACTGCCTTGCCTCTTATTTAACTCCCAATGAACTCATGTCTCTGTCTTGAGAAACAGCTAGGGCTGGAAGGATTTATTTGTCAATATATAGGAAATGTAGTTTCATTACTTGTGGGTGTTTGGCAGTTCTGTTATGTTATTCCCTGGTAGGAAGTAAAACAAAATTAAAACAGTGGTAGGGAGAGAAAAAGTTACTTCTTCCACTTCATTATAATACACAGCAGAACCATAGGATTGTAGAATTTGCAGGGAATTATTGTCAGATGTTAAGTTCAAGGAGACAATAACAGGAGAGATACTAGGCCAAGTGACCTGGGTGAGAGGGTATTGCTTTAGGATGTAACTTGACTGAGTGTGATCAATGAGACAAGTGGATAAGCTGAATGGAGGTGAAGCAGTAATGGCACCTAGCAGAAGGGTCCGTGTTTTCCAATAACCATGGGATACGGTAGAGGTGACACAGGTGACCAATTGATGCAGCAATGGTATCTAGGGAATGTGGCAGTACGTGGCAATCAGAACAAACAAAGCTCAACTGAGGGAGTGAATTAGGGTGGAGAGAGCATACAAACAACACTGAAGACTCTGGTATATATACTTCATGAGAATGTGAAAAAGTCCCTTTGGCATAGCTTCCATATTATACTGATTCTGGCTCTTCCCCAAAGTATAATTCCCTTCATCAGTGATAATCTTTTAATGTAAAATTAATACAATGATCTTATTAATATATTTAATTGAAAATTATTGAGTTTACACTGCACACTTCAGAAGTTTCAGAAATAAAATCAAATTACTTAGATGGTTTTGCTGAAGGGTATGGCAAAAAATTTCTATATAACCCACTGGAAATTATCAATTCACTATTTTCTAAAAGAAGTATTCATATTTTTATCTTGATTAGACATTGAGCATTGCTTGTAATTTATAAAATCATGGTTGTTACTTGAATTTGAGCAAATATCTCATATCATTTTAAGTAGATGAGAATGTTCCATTATGATTATGTTTTAAATTTATTGAGCACTTACAGCATTATAAAGTATTGAGTATATATTAAACCAAAACTAATCAATAATTAAAGAATATAATAATATTTATATTTTTAAATTCGATAAGATATTTAATATTAAACAACTTGGAAGTTGAAGCCATACGAATGAGAGGTGAAGCAGTATATATATACACACACACACTGACATGTTATTTAACAAAAGGGATAGATTCAGAGAAATGGATCATTAAGCAGTGACATCCTTGTGAGAACATAGTAAACTGTTCTTACACAATGTGTAAGTAGTCCCATTTGATTATATCACTACTGTTGTATATGCCATCTTTCCTTGATCAAAATGTTGTTATACAGTGCATACTTATAGATATATTTAAATTTGGAAATTTCTGTAATTGCCTCAAATTTCCACTTTGCTTTGATAGGGAACATTTGACTCAGCTCAGTTTGCACATGGTTCTATCTTTTCATTAACTCTCCATTTCATCTGGATTTAGCTAAGCTATATTAGCTGTCAATTATCAGAAAAGAGTTTTATGTGAATTATTCATTAAAATGAGTGAGAAATATTTCAGTCCTGAAACAGTGTTTCTCTTACCTAATATATGATTTCATGTCAGCTGTCCACCTACGCAGACATTTGTTCAATCTGGTCATAGCCAGTTTTATTAAATTGCTTTTTAAAAAGTTAACCTAATCCAAAACTTTACCTTTAAAAAATTGCTATTTTTATTCTATTGAGAGAACTGTTCTGCGGTTGTATTACTTTGCAGGACATTCTCCCAGATGTTTTTGTGGCAAATTTGATTTAATCTTCCAGTATGAGATGTGTGTCTTGTTTTCAAAAATACAAACTATGCATTATGGTCTCAATTACTCATTTTCAATGACAGCTATACTTAGTGGTTTTTTTCGGTTTTTTTTTTTTACTCTTTTCTCTCTGCATATACATTAACTTTCACATTTAACTTAATTTTGAAATTGAATATTGGAATGCCTTTTCCAAGGTTAATAAGTCATTTCATCACTTCAGAGAACATACCTTCTCAGCTGACTACTCAGAAAGAGGGTCACTGGTGTATTATTTTAAAAAATTGCATTCAAAAATCTATTACTCTACAACATACTCTGGATATTTAAATTTCTCATCCTGTCTTAAAGTGCATGCTTTGTTACTATGGTGCACACTTGTTGGATCTTTGTACTATTGATTTTATGTTCGGGATAATTCTTCACTGTAGAAGGCTGTACTGTGCATTACTGAAGAGCATCCCTGGCCTCTTGTTTCTGGATCAAAGCAGCGTCTATTCTCAGCCAAACTTATGGCAACCACAAATATCTCCAGGAATCATCAGATGTCCTCTGGCTATAGAACTCCCTCCCCGAGCCCCAGTTGAAAACCACTATCTTAGTGATCTAGATTTTAATTTGCTTGTCTAACTCAATAGATAATGTGTTCTTTTTCCTTCTGTTTTATTTTTAATATAAATGTTAGCACAGTAATTTTATGATGAATATCATTTACTCTGTACTATGAATGGTATTACAGCCATATTTTTTCCTGCAAAAGAATTTTTTCATTAAATAATATTTAGTTTGAAACACTCAACATACTATTGGATTCAAATTCAAAAAGGCTTTTAAAATTTTTTTTGAATTTGTTTTAATTAGTTATACATGACAGTAGAATGCACTTATGCACTTTGATATATCACACAGAGATGGTATCTACTCTCTCATTTTTCTGAGTATATATGTTGCAGAAACACATTGGTCATACAGTCACATATATCACATATATACATACAGAAATAATCTCTGTTTTATTCTACTATCTTTCCTATCCCCACATCCCCTCTTGTCCCCTTCCATCACTTCCCTCTACCTAATCTGAGGTAACACTATTCTTCCCTGCCTTATTGTGAATTAGCATCTGCATATTAGAGAAAACATTTGGCCTTTGGTTTTGTGAGATTGGCGTATTTTGCTTAGCATGATATTTTTCAAATCCAACCATTTATTGGCAAATTCCATAATTTTATTCTTATTTAAAGGTAATATTCCATTGAGTAAATATACCATGTTTTCTTTATCCATTCATCTATTGAGGGACACTAATGTTGGTTCCATAGTCTAGCTATTTCTAATTGAGCTGATATAAACATTGATGTGGCTGTTTCACTATAGTACGATGATTTTAAGCCCTTTGTGTATAAACCAAGGAGTGGGAGAGCTGGGTCAAATAGTGGTCCCATTCCCATTTTGAACAAGAAGATTTCCTGTATTTTGTCTAAGGCTTTAGCTGCATCTATTGAGATGATCATAAGATTTTTGCTTTTAAGTCTATTAATATGAGTTATTATGTTTATTGATTTCCGTATGTTGAACCAATCCTGCATCCCTGGGATGAATCCCACTTGATCATGGCGGACAATCTTTTAAATATGTTTTTGTATGCAGTTTTCCAGAATTTTATTGAGAGTTTTTTGCATCTACTTTCATCAGGGGTATTGCTCTGAAGTCTTCTTTTGCTGAGTCTTTGTCTGGTTTTGGTATCAGGGTGATATTAGTCTCATAGAATGAGTTTAGAAGGGTTCCCTCCTTTTCTATTTTATAGAATACTTTGAGGAATATTGGTGTTAATTCTTCTTTGAAAGTCTTGTAGACCTCTGCTGAGAATCTATCTGATCATGGACTTTTCTTAGTTGGTAGGCTTTTGATGGCATTTTCTATTACATGACTTGAAATTGATCTATTTAAATCATGTATGACCCCCTCATTTAGTTTGGGTAGGTCACGTGTCTCTAGAAATTTTTTGATATCTTTGATATTTTCTATTTTATTAGAGTATAAATATTCAAAATAGTTTCTAACTATCTTCTGTATCTTAGAAATATCTATTGTGGTGTTTCCTTCTTCATCTTGTATTTTAGTAATTTGAGTTTTCTCTTCATTAGCATGACCAAGTTTTTTCAAAGAACCAACCTTTTGGTCATTTTTTTTCAATTGTTTCTTCTGTTTTGATTTTATTGATTTCAGCTCTAATTTTAATTGTTTCCTGTCTTTTACTGCTTTTGGTGTTGATTTGTTCTTTTTTTTTCCCTAGGCTTTGAGATGTAGTGTCATTTATTTTATAAGCCATTTATTTGTTGACTTTTTATTCTTTTAATGAATGCCCTCAATGCAATAAACTTTTCTCTTACTACTGCCTTCATAGTGTCCCAGAGATTTTGATATGTTGTATCAGTGTTCTCATTTACCTCTAGGAAATATTTTTTTATTTCATCCTTGATTTCTTCTATTATTTATTCATCATTCAATTGTGTATTATTTAGTCTCCATTTGTTACAGTAGCTTCTATTTTTTATTTTACTGGTGATTTCTAATTTCACTCCATTGTGTTCTGATAGAATGCAGAGTATTATCTCTACTCTTTTGTATTTACTAAGAGTTGCTGTGTGGCATAAGATATGGTCTATTTTAGAGAAGGAGCCATGTGCTGCTGAGAAGAAAGTATATTTGCTTTTGATGGATGAAATATTGTATATATGTCTAGATTATTGATTGTAATATTTAGTTCTATAGTTTCCTTATTTAGTTGTTGTTTGGAAGATCTGTCCAGTAGTGAGGGAGGTGTGTTTAAGTCACTCAGTATTATTGTATTGTGGTCTATTTGACTCTTGAAATTGAGAAGGGTTTGTTTGATGTACATATATGCTCAATTGTTTGGGGCATAAATATTTGTAATTGTTATCTCCTGCTTATATATTTTTTCCTTAAGAAGCATGAAATGACCTTCTGGTTAACTTTGGTTTGAAGACTTCTTTATCTGAAACGATGATGGAAACCCCTGCCTATTTATGGAATCCATATGAGTGATAATTTTTTTTTCCCATCCTTTCACCTTCAGCCTGTGGATGTCTTTGCCCAGAGTGTCTCTTGAAGACAGCATATTATTGGGTCTTGCTTTTTAATCCAATCTCCCCATCTATGTCTTTTGATTGTTGAGTTTAGGCCATTAATATTCAAGGTTCTTATGGAGATATGATTTGTATTCCCTGTCATTGTGATTTATTTCTGGTTTCTGAATTGTCTTAGTTTCTCATTTGGTTGAATGACCCTTTAGTGTAGATCCTTTCTTTGCTGGTTTTAAGTTTTTATTTTCACTTCATCTTCATAGAATATTTTGTTGAAAACGTTCTGTAGTGTAGGCTTTCTAGTTGTGAGTTCTTTTAGTTTTTGTTTATAATGGAATGTTTTAATTTCATTTTCAAATCAGAAACTTAATTTTGCTGGATATAAAATTCTTGGTTGGCATCCTTTTATTTCAGAGCTTGAAATGTGTATTCCAGGACCTCCTACTTTTGAGGGTTTGGACTGAGAAATCATTGAGATCCAAATTTGTTTCCCCCATATGTAAATTGATTTTTTTCTCTCATAGCCTTTAAGATTTTATCTTTATTCCATATGTTAGTCATTCTCATTATAATGTGTCTTGGTGTGGGTCTGCTGTAATTTTGTACTTTGGGGGTTCTGTAAGCCTCTTGTATTTGATTTTCCATTTCATTCTTTAGCTTTGGGAAATTTTCTGCTATTATATTGTTGAAAAGATTTTCCATTTCTTTGGTTTGCATCTCTGCTCTTTTCTATTCCAATAACTCTTAAATTTGATCTTTTCATGTTATCCCATATATCTTGGATGTTCTGTTCATGGTTTCTTAACATCTTCTCTGCATGTTCAACTCTACTTTCAAGGTTATATATTTTTTCTTTACTGTCTAAGGTTCTGTTCCAAGTGGTCTAATCTGTTGGTAATGTTTCTATTGAATTTATAATTTGGTTTACTGATTCCTTCATTTTGAGGATTTTTGCTTTTTTTTTTTTTTCAGGATCTCTGACTTTTTATTGAAGTGGTCTTTTACTTCCTGTATTTTTCTTTGATTTCACTCCTCAGATTATCCTTTACTTCACATATCAGTTTAACTATATACAAACTGAACTCCTTCCTGGACATTTCTTCTACTGTATTATCAGTTGTTGAGGCATCTTGGGTTGTTCGGGGCACTTTATTCCTTTGTTTTTTCATGTTGCTAATGTGTTTTCCCATCTAAAAATATGAATCTAAGTCAGGATAAATTCTATCCTGTAGACCTATAGTGTCCCTGAAGGTTTCCAGCACTTTGCCTTACTGGTAAGACGAGTATCAACAGCACCCAATGAACACAATATATATCCTTAAACCTAATAACTCCCACTAACGCATCCACTGCTTTCTCACATTGAAACAAAATGATGAGTTCAATAACTATGTATAGTATAAACAGAATATTTGTTATTTAAAATGGTGGATGAGAGAACAGAGGTAAAGTAGTATGCAATATTTGTGAGGAAGGAAGATAGAAGCTAGAAGTAAAACTTTACAGGAAGAGTGGAAGAATAGCCGACAGAGATTCTGTTGTTTGAAGAAAAGTTGGAAAGAAAATCCAAGAAAATAGACAAGAGACAGGAAGAATGTGAACAAAGAGAAAAAAATTAAAGACTCAAGAATACAACAATAATGCAAAACACCAATTATATATCATGGTCCTCCACAGACTGATGAATAAAAAACATTCTTAATCAAAAAATAGCGTAAAATAAAATAAGACTTGCTGAAAAGTCGAACTGTCTCTGTCAGTGTCCAACAGTTCCTCAGCCCTGTCTCTGACATCTCTTGTGATCACCAAACCCAGATCAGTCCTTGCAAACCCAGTCTCTATCCCACCTATCTGGGCTTCAGATACCTCAGGATCACCCACACTATAGTCCCAAGATCTCAATGCTGCTCCTACTTGCAGAGACACCACCAGGGATATACTCATGCAAAGGAGCAAACCCAAGATGCAGCAGCAAGAAGACAATGGCCACCAGAACGCTCAGCAGGAAGACCCCAGGTTCCTCCTAACCTGCAGGCACACCTACACTGGAGCTGCTGGTCCCAGCTGGAATCGTCAGAGAGAGGCTCTTGTGGTGGTAAACCTGCTGGCATCCAGGCCCCTGGCTCTGGCTGGTGATGCAAAATGGGTGTAGCCACGTGCAACCTAGCCTAGAGTCTCTCCTGAAGGAGTCCTCCAGCTTTGGTAGCACCAGTAGTGGCTGTGGTTGTTGGCAGCAGGCCATGGGTCAGCAGTAGCGGCAGCTGCATATGCACTACAACTGTAGTTGGGGCATTGTCTCTAGGTGATCTCCAGGGGTCAGCAGCAGTTTCAGCTTCAGTTGGTTCTAAGGCAGTGTTTTTTTCTGTGGCAGTAGCACCCAGAAAGAACTTCAGGCAGCTCAGGCTGGCAGCAGCAGAATCAGAAGCAGCAGCAATGGGGGTAGCAGTGCAGGCCTTGGTTGACAGGAGACTTTCGCTTCAGCACAGCCACCATGAAGCCAGGGATGGAATTCTCCTCCAAGGTAACTGAGGCGGTGCCCAGAGAAGAGAACTCCTGGCACGGCAGCGTCATCTGGGGCAGCAGTGGCTAAAACAGGCATCTGCCAAAGAAAAAGTCTTTGGCAAAGAAAATGTGTATGGAATAAAGCAATGTGTCTATCATTTAGTCATGGCAAGGAATATTTCTGAGGTATCAACTGTATAACAGATGTGATGCGAGGCCCTTTTATACAGGGAAAACAAAGGCACAGAAATAATATAATAAGCAATATTAAATATTAACAAAATGAAAATATAAAATGTGATCGTGCACTATCACTCTAAATAACCTACATGAATCAACCAAATGTTCCCTGAGGTTTAACAGATCTAAGAATTCTTCAAAAGATTTTCTGAGGTGGAAAAGTCAATGGTTGGAGATGATGGTGAAGAAAGTGAACACAGGTTGATCATTGGATTTGTTTTTGGCAGTGTGTTAAGCGTTTTCACTGATATTAGGTCTCATACTATGCCTTCCAATACATCTTGTCTGATGACATTTACTCATTAAACTGCTCAGAAAAGTAATTTTTATTTTTATTTTAGAAATACAGATCATGTAACAAGGGAGGCAAATAACTTGTTGGAAGTCATGCAGTTTAAGGTTAGTTTAGTATGAATCCCAGATATAATACTTCTCGGAATAAAAGTCTTAGCCATTATATTCCATAGTATTGTGTTGTGATGTTGTGTCATTTTATAAAAGAACTAAAGTTAACTTCTGCTGCATCTCGCATAGGGAGGTAACCATCAGAGGTGTGGCTGGCAAAATAAAATCTATGAAAGTAGTATTACAAAATAAACACAGAAGACAGAATTCTATATATTAAAAGCGAGGACAAGGATGGGTTGATCGAACTTGATAGGTCTGATTCAACAAAGAGAAAAAAAACCCTGTTTGGTTTATCAATAGTAGTACAGACCAAAGGTATAAGTTGGGAGCTCCTTTCAGGGAAAATAGGATAAAAGTGGGGAAAAACAGGTTGTTTGGTGCTTGGCAGGTTATGCCCATCTCCTGAAGGCTGTTTGAATCTGGGGCTGTGAACTAAGGCAGGGAGCCAGCTTGATCTGGGCTTTCTCTAACTGGGGAATTTCACCCAGGAGTTCCCAGAAAAGCAACTTCTCTGCTTAACGGCTCAAAATATCCATAGTTAATACATGGCTCCCAACAGTTAATAATTTCTGGAACCAAGCAGGTGGTAATAGGAAGAGAGGAGGGTCAATGTAGTAAAGAGAAGATTCAAAAATAGTCTTGAAAGGTTATCCAACCAGATACCAGCTTATGAAGAGTCATGTTAGAGTGATTGGGCATCATCTTAAACACAATGGAAACCCACAAGTTCTGATCCAGAGGTGGTATAATTAAAAAATGGCAAAACAATAAGCTGTACCTCGCTTTAATTTTCTGTTCATGAATGCTGCTTAAACAGTCTTCAGGGTGGAGTTTCTAGAACTTGTAGTGGTTCTATGTGGCTCCTGATTTGTAAATTGCTTTTCTCAATTAAATTGTTAAATTTAACTTTAGAAAGGCTTTTTATTTTTTCCTTCCAATAGGTAGAAAACAGAGAACTTGATGAGAGATGATGTTATCTATACAAGAGAAGTAGATTTGGAGAAAACTGGATATATTTGAAATTTAGTTGGGAAACTGAGCCCGTAGATTTTGCATACTGACTTTTGTAGGAAACTGATTTTGAGATGACAAGGAACATTTAGAAGGTAATTAGGGAGTACTGTTGAGAAAAAAATAATAACTGTGGTAAAGTTAGGCTGCAGTGCTGATCTAAAAAAAATGGATTTAGCTGTGACAAAGTTGGCCATTCAGAGTTGTTTGGGGCTGGAGTCAAAGTTTCTGTCCTCTATATTCCTATATGAAGTAGTCATTGTTGAAGGCCATCCCAATAAAGGGAAGTGAGCTTGGGGGAGGTTTCCAGTTTGAAATAGTCTGTGAGGAGAGCTGACAGCACTTCTTCAGCCCCCAAAAGCTATCTGGATGATGCATTATAATATTCTGAATAGAAACATCTCTGAAAAGCTGGAAAGGGATGGGAAAGAGGTATCAAGGGTTATAACCAGGTTAATGGATCCAGCTAAAGACTGAATGGCCTTTCAAGACACTGAGATGACCATCAAGAATGATTAGGTATGTGGAGAAAGGTGATGAATTTGAGTTTGGATAGGTTTGAAATTGAGGTACTTATGAAGTGTCTTAATGAAAAATTCCTGTAGCTTCTCAGATACATGAGTCTGAAATTAAGTAGAGAAATTATATGAAGATTCAGGATTCATCTATGTATAGATATAATTGACCATGTGGGAAAAAAGATCAAATTACTTAAGGAGAATGTCTCCAGGGAGAAAAAGGGGTCCAAAAATTTGAATTCAAGTACAGTTTTTTTCTAGTGTTATTTACTTTTAAGTCAGGGAACATTTTAAATCTTATTTATTTTATTCACACATTTCATTCATGATTATAGGAACAAAGAAAATATCGTTTCTCAAAAATTTCATACAATTTTCTAAGAAAGAATGAAGACTAAATAAAAAGAAATAGAACCATGGAACAATG